>NC_066313.1:86893861-87227195 GCF_022539315.1 Serinus canaria | reverse complement strand
GGTTGGAGCTTACACTCTGCATTTGCCATTGCATCATGGTATTATTCATACAAGGCAGTAATCCTCCTTAGAGTATAATTAAGCACAGTCTGCTGAGCTCCCAAAACATAATTACCTCTCTATGGGGCTGAGCTGTGTTCACAGGCTAAGCCAGGGCATGACTCTGCCTTTCAGGGCCTGGGTCCTACACACTCTCCCAAGAATGTTTTTTTCTGTTCTTTCTTGACAGGTAAATGGGAGGAGTGAAAAATAAGCATTTTCTTGACACAGGCGTCAGCTGTACCAAGATGACTGCGGTGTGGAGCTGAATAATGTGATCTTCTGCCCCTTGAAGGCTCAATAAACTGCAAAAAATGTGTCATGGTTTAAACTGCAGAAAAAAAGGCGGCTACATAGATTTCACTGGCCTCATCAAGTTGAGAAATGGGGCTTGGGCTTTTCCAGAGACCTCAGACAACTTTCCCTTTTCAAGGGAAAGGTGTGTATGCACTGTCTGCAGGACCTAAGAAAAGCATTTTGGTAAATCTCATGGGGGCAATCTAAAAAGTGTCTGAAAAATAGCAGGGATTCTCATCACTTGTTTTGTGCCAAGTTTTTCTCCTCCTGCTGCTTATCTGTGCCCTTGAACTCTGCCCATTATATTCAGCTAATAAAGGAGGGATATCTGTCAAGTTTCCAAAAGGACAGAGGTAATTGTGAAGGGTTTTTGCCAATATTGTCTAATAATTTGTCCCTCTGTGCATACACCATTCTTGGCTATGGGCCAGGAAAACCCAGTGTGTTTCCAGGGAGATTTGAGCTCTGCTGAGTGCCATATATTACAGTAGGCTCACAAAGAATAAATTTCTATGGAACAGTTTAGATACAGGAACAGGCAAAATTGCCACACTAATACATTCTATGTCTCTGAAGGGAGGGGAGAGAAATATTCATACAGCCTTTTGTGAGCTTCCTCTTCTGCAGCATTGTATAAACCTTTCGGTCAAGAAAATCTTCATGGTGTTGGATCTTAGCTGCTCACCTCTTTTGTTCCTCAGCAGGGAAGAGCAGGCTCTGCTGGATGCATCCAGGGCTGTTTTAAGGCCATTTCCCCCCAGCAGATTAGCCAAAGGTCTTATCACTTGCTTGACTGCTTTGGAGATGCAGATTTGTGATACCATTAACCCTAGAGATGAGAGAACACCCTGGGCAGGGCTGAGCTGAGGAAGGAGCTACCTCTTGTTAATCAGATTGATTGCTTCAGATGATGCAGATGGCCTCACTTGCTTTAGGGAGAGAAGACTATTTGGGCAATAATCAGAGCATGAGTTTTTGCCCCTCCACAAGACTGCTGTAGATCAACATCTCCTTAACACGAAGTTGGACTTTTACATTTCACCTATGCTGGGAGAAAAAGGAAGCCTGTAGAACAAAACCCCCACCTTTTTGCTCTATATGATTTTATTATTTTCTTTTTTTCACCTCATATTACAATCTCTATGGTGAAAGATCTGTATTGGTAGTCAAAGTGTGACTTACACAACTGGACTCTGATTATGGAAGTTTTCACTGCTATTTTCAAGGGTAACAATTAAAAGAATGGTTAGTTCCATAATAAGATGACCCAAAGCAGAATTTGATCCTCAGTATATTATACTCAGCTTGTAACCACACAATGCCTTAATATAAAATTATTCAACTCCTCCCTGCTATTTTAACATAGCAAATAGAGGTTTGCTGCATCATTACACACTTCAGCCACAGTGTAAACTCTTGCCATCACGTTTTATATCTGACTCCCCCTTTAATTAGATTGATGAGGAACTTTTTCTACTCCCACCTACATTAGTCCAGATCAATTAAATGCAGTAATAGGTGTCTGTGCTGCTCCCTGTGTTCCTATGCCTCCACCTGGGTGCCAGGCAGACACCTTGCCACCATAGGAGATACTCAAGATGACTTTGAGGGATGCTCCTAGTTCCAGTACTTAAGGAGTAGTAGGATTGAGTTTTGCAAGCCCCAAACAATAAATATTGGGATTTTTATTGGGAAGGAGGTGGTATATCAAATTATTTTGGTATCTTCCCATGTGTCTAGGTGCATGAGAAACTCAGCCTTCATCATTTTTGCTCTGAACAAAGATTCTCCAGAAGGTGTTAAGCTCCACACCTTATGAGTATTCCACAGATAATGCATTGGCTGCTGGCTCTCCTGGTGAAGCATTTCTGCTGTGTGATGCACCTGCATGCTCCCCAAGGCACAGCAGACACAGCTAGTGTTCAAGGCCCCCTCCCAAAAGTCAACGTGGACATGGTCTCCCAGCCTTGCACATTTCTCCTCCTTCAACCACCATTCCTACAACTCATCTTGATGCCTTAAGGTTTAGCTTTCATATTTTCTAGAATCTATACTGCATATATGATATATGACTCTGAACTTCATATAAACTGGTAGCAGGTTCTCCTCACACATTAGTTAGACAAAACAATGCTTTTCCAGCCTGAGAACCAGGGCCATGTTGCAGCTTCAGGCCCAATAAGTATAAACAACAGCAAATTGAGGAGAGCAATCTCGGAGGATGGGACTTCATAACCTGAAGCTATAATTGGACAATTAACCCCAATATGTAGCTGGACCAAAACGTATAAAAGTGTGGAAACTTGTGACTCATTGTCCATCTTGGGTGTAGCCTCTGCCAGGCTCTTGTACTGTCCAAGGTGTATCCTTTGAAGGCCTTTTTAATAAATACCTGCTTTATTCCTTTAACACTGTCTAACCTCTGTTCCAGGTAGCTTCTCAAGGTATCACTCTTCCTCCAGACCACTGAGGCAATGTTCTGCTGCTGCATTCCACATAAGGTTGTTTATAAAACCTGTGGTTAAAGTGAAATAAAACTTGAAATGGAAAATTTTCAGGTCCTGTGTTTTAAAAGTTTACAAGGCTCCAACTTTAAGCACAACCAAAATGCGGGGTTTTTTTTAAGTCTTTGCTCCAGAACCATCTTTTGAGCAGTCCTGACAGCTTTCAGAAACAAAAGAGCCTTCCAAGAGAATTTTAAAGGTTTTTTTCAAAAACACTTTTGCCTTTGTATTTGAGAGAGGCTTTGGCAGCACTGTAAAACAGCATTACTTCTCTTCACTCCCTCTTCTCTTTGTCAATCATCTGAATTTACACTGCATTTAGAGTTTGTCACATAAAATACTGGAGATCTTAAAACTATTCCTTCTAAACTGGTAATTTTTGTATGGAAAATCTTGCAGCAAGGCTATGTGAAATGGACTCAAAAAAAAAATGAATAACTCGAAGAATAATGAAATTCCAAATGTAAATATGTTAAAGAGCAACCAGTTTCCTTATTGTTGTTTCTACAACAGACTTTGTGTTCTTTTATGAGGAGGAATACAATTGCTAGGCATTCTGAAAGGAACTGCTGCTGGGAAACTCCACATGTTTTTTTCAAAAATGGATTTTGCTGTAAAGGATCTGATTGAAACACCCATGTGAAAGCAAGAACAGAATTCCCAAATGATTTTTGTTTGGGGACAATATCAATAATAGTAACTGAAAAACTAATTTGGAATTCATAAGGGTCAACATTATGTACGTATGAGAAGGCCAAAAGAAGCAATGCAATCTTAATGCGAGTGGTGTATTAGTAATTTGCAATATATTGGTTAGAAAGCTTTTCTTACAGCCTGGTGAGGAGAGGAAACACACCTCTTCCAGCAACAAGTCAGTCCTTCCTTGTTTGCTTTCCTTCTTGTAAGTATGGGACATTTCTGTACCAAATCTGTAGAAAACAGAAGGGTGGTTCAGCTAGCCAAGCACAAGTCTACTGTGACTTCATATTTATTATGAAGCAAGGATTACCTTTCTGTCTTTATCATCTATACAGTTTTTATCAAGTATATATTTAGCAGAACTTTACATTCCTTTACAACATAAAATGATTAATGGAGAAATTACAGTTAACTAGGTCTACGAAACAGACATTCAGGATCTGTCATGGAAAATGGAATAACTATGAATACACACCCTCAAATCAGCAATACATTAATATTCCTGTTTTACTGTTTACAGATATTCCCACAACTTTGAACAGTTTTGTGTTTCTGTATTTATTTGTTGAATGCGCACTGTATTATTTATATGTCCATATAATTATTGAATACAATTACATATGCAAAATTAATAAAACACATGAAAATTTTTCCACATTCTTTTAGTGATTAGTAAGATAAAATAAGAATATTGCACCAAAATATATGTATTTGCCAAATAAAAAAAATATAAATTAGTTTGACCAGAATTTCCTTTACTGCATGCTCACAGTAAGAAAACAGGAAATATATTGAGACAAGTATTCTGAGGTTGGATTCATCTGGTTGCATGCAGATTCTAGGAATTTATATTCTTTTGATTGTGAATGTAAAGAAATTGAAAAAAAATCTGGGATATGATTAATCCTTTTTAAAGATGGTCATGCTAAAAAATAGACATCTAAAATAGATCATATTGATTTCACCCTAGAAACACTCACTTTTAAGAGTAGATGGGATTTGTCTCAAACATAAATATTGGTTAGGTAAGAGGATTCTCACCCTTTTAAAGCCTCTGTATTGCTGAAGAATAGAAAGGATGAAGTCCTGCCTTCCATGAAGTCAAAGGTAAAAATCCTTTAATTTTATGAAAGCAAATATTCCATCCAAAATTAATAAAACTGCATCAATAAACCCTTATTCACTACTATTTTTTTCCCCGCTACTCTTTGTGCTTTCCTTAAAAGTGTTTTAGGATCAATACATATATTTTCATTCTATCTCTTTCTCTCTCTCTCAGGAATCTGCATCTTGGGGTTTGTTCAGGACTTGATTCTTGAAGCCTGATGACTTTTTGCTATCATGTGTAACGACTCACTATATTGGGGCCAGCATGATCACATTAGCTGTCTTCTGGAACAGGAGAAGGGGTAGAGTGGAATAAGATTTGTAAAACCAATAAATTAATTCTGGCATCTTCACTGAAGCCCATACTCTTGCACTGGTTAGTGTTGATTTATTAGATATCTGAAGAAAGTATTGCAATGCAGGACTAAATGCAGATTTTCTGGGACATTTCTTTTGGACCCCAGATTGGGATGTGCAGGAAGGCCTGGGTCCTCACTTCTCTAGAGCTGGCTGGCCTCAGTCAACTACCTCACTACATAACACTCAACCCTGCATCTCCTTCACTACTTTTATTTGCCATCAAAAAATAAATATATTACTCTTTCAGGTGATAAATGTGAGGAATGCATTGCTACCCAACAGACAAGTAGGTTTTGGCATGAACCTGCTTTGCACAATCAGACGTGACTGAGATAATGAAACAGAGTTGATCAACACTGTCCCACACCAGTCCTTTGGTGAGCACATGGTGAACTTTTCAAGCAGCCTTCAGTGTTGTCTGGGGCAGCTTTGCTGTGCTGGAAAATACTACAGTGATTACTGGTGACCAGCTAGACTATCACAGAACAAAGGGAAGCTCAGCCCAGCTGTCCTGTGCTTCTGCAGTTTGTTCTTTCTCTTGTAGACTGCAGCTAAGCAAAAAGTGATGAAGGATTTGCAGGGATTTGCAACCTTTTATTAAATGGTTTTATGTATGTATCTCAGTTTTGTCAGTTTTTAAGTCACAGCATTAAAGGGTGTAAATGCCAAATTTCAGGATCATCTTTATTGCAGGAGATACAATTTTTTCTTATGAAAATAATCTATTTTCCCAACAAACCTTACCATTTCAGACCACCACTAATCAGCAAGAAGTAAAAACAAGTGACATGTAGCAAGAATGCTTTTTCAAACAACCTCAGAATTGTTCTTAGGGTGTTAAGTGACAAATCAGAAACTGTACTTGTAAGGAACCCTTGAGTACTGGGAAGAGGCAGGAGCGAGCTGGTTACTGATCCTTCTGTTTCTGCTGCAGAGAGTGAAATCACTTCTTAGAGAAGCAAAGTGAGTGGCTTGCCAGGAGAGTGAGACACAAAAGGCATCACCAAGACCAAGTAATTAGAGAGTGTTCCAATATGCAGAATTACTGCCACCATTAATCAGCACCCATTGCTTTTAATTATCACTGGGCTTAAACAGCATCCCCAAACAATGTCCCATTAAATGATTTTTCTGATTAAGCACATCCCAATTAAGTAGAGTGTGCTGTTTGGCACTTGAAAAATGGCACCATTTATGTACAAATCGAATACAGATAGAGTGCTTATCAGATCCCCATTAAGGAATCATTTGCTGACATCAGAATATTCTCCTACTGGCACTTTGGAGTGATATATGTATGAAAAAAGAGAATGATCTGACTGTGATATTAAAGACGAGACAAAGCAGACAGTGTTTTTATTTCTCTTGTCACCTGCTATGGAACAGGATAATTTGCAAGGAGCTGGTATTCAGGGAGCCCTTTATGGCTCTTTCAGTTGATGAAACAGAGATTGAAAACACTAGATAATCACTCAGAGGGATGAGCTTGTGCAGAACATTAGAACTTTTACTTTTGATTGTTTAGTTTTAGGCATTTAGTAACACTTTATCAGAAAATTGCAAGTAAGTTGAAGATGCTTCTTAAAATGTTTGTCACAGTTTCTCCTGCCTTTCTAACAGGTACTTTTAAAATGGCTGTAACAGCTACCCTGTTATTATTTTCATATTACATTAATAATGGCTGTAATAGGAGGTAGTAAGCTTTTCTCCTAAAAGAGGTGTATTGATGCATAGTATCAGACTCTGCATGCAAAGACTGTTCAAGTTCCACATTATTTCCTAAAAATATTCTTGGTAACAAGATTTAGATTTTGCATAAAACTGTTTACAAGAGGCTACCAGTTTCATGTAGTGAGTGTGAAATTTACTTACCTTTGTGAATGTAAGGTGCAACTGTGCCTGATTTCTTTACCAACAGTAAGATGCAACTGCCAGCTGATTTCTTTGCCAAAAAAAGTCCCAAGCATATGCATATGTGTGTATATATATATATACACACACACATATATATGTGGCAAGTTATTTCAATGAAGAAATATTTCAAATGAAAGTTGACCCACTTCCTAGATTTCTACATGTATCCTCTTCCAATAACCATTCAAAGTACTATTTCATTCTTTGAGCTTTTGAATTGCTGCACAACCTATAATGTTTTGTTGTGTTGTGGTTTTTTCCTTTGGAAAGTTCTCTAACAGATGTGTTTTCAGTTAATTTTGGCTGTGGTCAATAGATTTGGAAAGACAGTAATGCCACAGTTCTGTGCAGATGTATCAGAGGGAGCCTTGGGTACAGAGTGCATTTGGCATTTTCTAAGGGGGGAATACTTGCCCATATGCAAAATCTGGAGTTTTAGCAAATCCTCTGCATGTGGCTGGTGTGTGTGTTTTCAAAAGTAGGAAACTGAGGGCATGACTAAATTTGGACTCTGAGAGTGATATTTATATGAGAAACAAAAAGAAGAGTCCTCATTTTTTCTCCCCTGAGTTACATTCTTTTTTGTCTTCTTCTAGTCAAAAGATGTAGATAAATACAGTGATATTTTTAAATCCTCTCTTCAGCCATTTGTTTAGCTGCCCCATCACAGTGCAAACCACTGCTGTCTAATCCCTCTGTGTTTTAGAGGAGAAAAGCCTTGCACTGCCCAGAACAGAGTACACCAGAAACTTAAAACGTCAAGTAAAAATAAAAATTGAACATCACTTCTTGGAATTTGCAAATGCAGACCAAGTCTGTGTCTTTAAATCATCCCTTCCATACACCTTTGCCATTCCAGTGATTTTGGGAAGACATGTAATGGCTGAGGAAATGTGAGCAGAATGTATAAGAAGAGGAAGAAATCAAGCAAATTTTACAAATCACATTGTACCCTGAAAACTTTCCAGTCTGGTTTTCTAGGCTTGAAAGATTAAGATGGTTTAAAAAACAATTGGGATTTTTATCTAAATTTCCTAGTCTATCAAATCTTCTGAGTTGTAGCCATCATATCTCGAAAACACCATAATTGGAACTTAAGATCACAGGGTCTGACTCTGCCCTTGCAGCACAAAATATGCAATGCAGACAGTGAATCTGTCACTGTGTAAAACTAGAGAAATTTGAGATATTGACAGAGCACTAACATAATGCAGTCAAAGTCATATGCAAAATATCTGCTTTTTGATTTACGGTTGCTATGGCAATGTATAGTATATTCTTGGCCAGAGTCAAGTGGCATGGCATGCAATGCAGTGTGGTGGTGTACCAGAAACTTGGAAATATTTCTAAATCTGAAACAATATGAAGAAATATCAAGCTATGTAATATCTATCAGAGAATTAACCAGATTGGAAAAGACCTCTGAGATCATTGAATCCAACCTATGACCTAAGACCATTTTGTCAACTGCCCGTGGCACTGAGTGCCACCTCCAGTCTTTTCTTATACACCTCCAGGGGTGACTCCAGCCCCTCTCTAGGCAGATTAATCACTTTTCTGTGAAGAATTTCTTCCTGATGTCCAGCCTAATCTTCCCCTGGCACAGCTCAAGACTACTTCTTCTCATCCTGTCACTTGTTGCCTGGGAGGAGAGGCTGACCCCCACCTGGCTACTGCCTCCTTTCAGGTGGTTGTAGAGAGTGAGAGGTCCCCTCTGAGCCTCCTCCTCCTCTCCAGGCTGAACAACTCCAGCTCCCTCAGCTGCTCTCTATATGTGGCATTCACATTCTCTGAACAGAGAGAGACATAATTCTCTCTCAGTTTTTTTTCCTGGAGAAGCACAGAGATGAAAACAATTCTCATCTCATTTGCTGCTCCTGTGTGTTTGTGCCCATGTGGAATGTATTCTGGAGATTGTTTACTCGAGGTGACCAACTGGATCCACATGTGTGGGTCGGGACTCTTGGGTAGGGAGTCATGAGTTTTTCAGTCAGAAGTTAGTTAGTAGTTAAAGTATGATCTAGAATAGTATGAATCTCTTTAATACAGTTGAAATGAAATATAATATAGTTTATTAAAGCAAGCATTCAGCATTCCAAAACCATGGAATCAGATGACAATCATTTCCTTGGTCGGGGGCACCCTGATTTTACAATACCTATAGGACTTTTCTCCCTTCACCGGCCTTGTTGCCCTTATCTGGGCACATTAGAGCATGTGCAGAACCTTCTTGAACTGTCCATAACACCTCAGTGCTCATAAGAATTGCTGCCAATTAATCTGTCTATATGAAAACATTTTACTGCCATTGGGTTTTATTGCCATAGTTCTTATATTGAGAACCTAAAATGCATTCACAACTTTTTGCCCATTCTTTGACCTTGAACAGCCTATCAAAAATTCTAATTTTCAATAGGAACTTTAAAAGCTCAAATATCACTCAAATCCATGCTCGACCTGTGCAAGACCCGCTCAATATCAGTTATTACAATGTTTGAATGGTGTGAAACAGAGTTAATAGCCATTATCCAGGTTTGATTTAAATATCTTTGAAATTTGCTCTGAATTCTAAAAAGAACAATTTAATACCAGCTAAAATACCCAAGGAGAGCTCCAAAGGAAAAGAAAACCATTCTGACAAAGCAATTATATTGGCCTTATTCTAACACACTATGATTTAAAAACTAGCAATGAACCAAATCTAATTTTTTCCCCAAGAAGCTATCATTATTTATCAAGCATGTTTTGTGAACCATTTCAAAGATCAGACCAGTAAACAATAAAAGACTTTTCCTTCTTGGGTAGCAGAGAGTAGAACAACAGATGTCCTACAATTCAGCTTTTTGGCAGAAAAAATTCCAGCCAACCAATATTTCTTGCAAGACTAAGTTTTGATTAACTATTTATTCTAGAAAGTTGTGGGTTTTTTTCCTTCTTCTGCAGTTGAAAATCCACTGAAAAAGAAAGAGATTGGGAAATTCTAAAACTCAAATACTGATATATTGCCAAAAATATGTGTTCTGAGTCTTCTATTAATTATTTTACAAAATCAACCTATTATGTATGATATACCTCTCTCTCTTGTGCTTGTTTCTCCTCTAAGAAACATAACCCTCTCTCTTTTATAAAAGTTATAAAAGTAATTGTTTCTCTTAGAGAATGCTATTTATTGGAATATACTGGTGTCACAGAAAAATATAGAGAATATCAATAAAGGAAAATGCATGAAGTTCAATATAAAAGGTGGGAAGTGCCCCTTAGTTATTAAAAATAAAAATGGATCTCACAGAAAAGGGGGTTTATTAACACTGCATTTATAACAAAGCACATCTCAGTCTTCCTGTCAAGGCTGCAAACCACCCTGATCTTGTTTAATTCCCACTCACATCAGCAAAAAGAAATCCTGGTACTTTGTAGGTTAGTGTCTGTGCTATGTCTTCTTATGTATCTGCTTTGATATCACGATCACAGGATTTCTGGGGCTGGAAGGCACTTCTGGAGATCTTCTAGTCCAACCCCCTGATGAAGGAGTCAACTATAGCCAGTTACCCAGGGTTATACACTGGCAGGATTTGAACATTTCCAGGCATGGCTGCTCCACTGGGCAGGTCCACTTTGGGAAATATGCTCCAGTCACTCTTCCCAGTAAACTAGATTTTTGTTATGTTTAAATCCAGTTTCATCGATTTAGTATCTAACTAAAGCCCATACAAAACTCCTGCTAGTAATTATTGTTAGTTATAGACACAGGACAGTAAAACATGATGTAAAAATGCATAATAGAAGAGATTCACTGCCTGACAAAAAGCTATTTTACAGCTAATATAAAGATTAAAAAGCAATCTCCTAAATAGTGAATTTAAAGTGTGCTGCATGTTTTCTTTTTCTCTTTCTGTAAAGTAGAATGCCTGTCTTTTTCATTTCTATTCACTACTCATGAAGAATTGAAAATACCAGTAAATGCCATGGAAACAACTGTGCCATCTCTGTGGTGTTATTGGCTGTATCTGCATTGACTGTTCTGCAGCCTTCAGCCTGGGTGCTGAGGCTGCACATCTTGGTCCCAGCCTGCACTGACCCTGGGGGAATTTGGTATGTACCATCACTGGAAAGGAAAAAGAAAGGAGAAAGAAAGGAAAAAGAGGTCTGAAGAACTATGATGTGCTTTATTAACAAGACAGGAGGAAATGGTCTGAACATGCACCAGGAGATATTCGAATTGGCTCTTAGGAAAAATTTCTTCACCTAAAGTGTAGTCAAGCATTGGAACAGGCTGCCCAGGGAAGTGGTGGAATCACATCTGAAAGTGCTCAAAAGGCATGTGAATGTGATCTAGGGATTTGGTTTAAAGGTGAATATGGTGGTGCTGCATCAATGGCTGTGAATCAGTGATCTTAGAGGTCTTTTCCAACCTCAGTTATTCTGTGAATCTATGATTAAGTCTCTTTATGAGAGGCTGACATTGGGACAGATCTCATTATGTATGGACAACACTTTGTCCCACAGTTTAACCACAGCCATAGAAACCCATATTGCAAGACAAAGCTGAGTAATAAGCTTCTTGCCTAAAGTCTGTCAGTAACCATGATAACAAGCAAGTCAAGAGCCAACCACTTGTTGGAAAAGGGGACTGAATGATGATTTCCCTTTCTCTGCATTCACACCAGAACAAGAAGGGTCTTTATTACTCAGACCCTCTTTGCAGAGCTGATGGCACCTGAAGTGTCTGTAATGAGTGATGTGCCTATGCAACATGGGCTGAAAGGCATTTAATAAACCATTCCACAAGTAACAAACCATACCAATGGGTCATCAAGAAAGATGTAATAGTGCACACAGAGTCATAGGACACTCTGAAATTTCCTTCCCCTTTCCCACTTTGCAACATGAAATACAAGCACTCAATAAAGGACCCGTTATATTTTAGAAATTAATGCAGCCACATGTCCACGAATTTTCAAGGGCCAATTAGGAGAAGCCTAAGCCAGAAATACTGGAAAAGTCATTCAGGAAAGTTGTAAAGGGAGATAACTATTAAAAATGAGAAAACTTAGATGTTACTTCTCCCATTGTCTCCTTTTCCGACTTCTTTTAGGATAATAATAAACCCTAATAATCTTTAATATAGATTTTTTCCCAATCCTACATCCTCAGACAAAGATGGATTCCATCAAAAGCCATAATAATTCCCTGTCACGAAATTAGGTGTGTTAAGAGAAAATGCAGCCTGCCTCCTGTCTCTTTTTAACCTGAGAGTTTTAGACTTAGCATTTGCACTTTTGTACTGAATGTTCTGACCTAAAAGTACTAAATGAGAAATGTCCTTTTGGGTAGAGACAGCTCCCATGTTAGGGCACTGCTCCTAAGAGCCTGGGACTGGAAGGACCCTCTTTAATATCAGCACTGAGTCAGCCCTGGCCATGCAGTAGATAATGCCTTCACAGAGTAGTTACTTAGCTTTGTCCCATGAATTACTCGTCTCATTTACTGCTTTAGCTCTAGCGGGAAGCTTGTTCTAGAACAGCACTGACCTAGTGGTAGGAGGAATAGACTATTTCCAGTCTAAACTTATTCAGAGCCAGTTATTGTGCTTAAAGAGCTTTTCTTCTTCCCAAGGGGAAACTTATTCAGTGATCTTTGCTCCCTTATTTACTCAAATATTATTCACAGAGGAAATGATCTCTCCTCCAAGCCTTCCCTGGCTGGCTTTGATAACCAAGATCTTTCTGTTACCTCTTCTTTGCCTTCTTCTGTAAATCTCACTAGAAATTACTGAAACTACAGTTCATAAATGCCAACAGTCAGCATTTCATAGTTGCTTTAAAGCAAAATAGGGACATATCTGGCAGTGATTAGGATCTATTGAATGAGAGACCAGAGTCTTTATGATTTCCTCTAATGGATGAAGAGAATGAATGTAAATTTTTAAATACATCTATACTATTTTTAAATGAAAAATTGTTCCTAGAATTCTGCCTGATCCAGCTGCTTCTTTGTAGGTGTCTGCATTGTGGTCTCAGGGATGAGAACAAGAAAAACTCTCAGAAGATGAAACTATATCCTGTATCAGATAAAAGCTATAAAGCTGTAGGAGGGGGTCTCAGAAATACATCTGCCAGATTTCATTTAAAGGCTGGACCTCTGTGTCCCTGCTTATGCTAAGGGGCCCACCCTCAAGTAATATCAAGAGGGAAAACCTGTAAGAAGGTAAGTCTGCAATCATGGGAGTTAAGAAGGAACATTTACATTAAAAAAAAAAAAAAAAAACTTAAAAAAAATTTTTAAATTACAGATTCCCACTCCACAGACCACCAGTGAGTCCTCCAGTTGCTGTTGTCTCTATATCACAGACATGAAAATAAACTTTTGCATTTACTTTAGGGAAGAAGAAAAAAGATCATTTTTCCTTGGGAATATACTTTAAGGTGCATTGAAACACTGCACAGTTTGTTGGTGTCCAGTTGAAAAAAATGGGATCACTTCTAGAGACTGTTGCATAGCTCTGCACCCTCATGACTTCCATGGGAATTGTGATCACCAACAGGAGCACACAGAAAGGCATTATGCCCTTTTTCCTGCTCATGAGTTTCTGAGCTATTGTAATTTTTTCTGTTCTGCTTTTATACTCTTTTAATAAATCTGAAGGCCTTTCATCACTAATGCAGCACTAGACAAAACAAGTGGGAAGGATTATATGAAATTTGATCAGCAGCAACAAAAAGCCAATTTAACTGGGGGGACATTGCTCTGCTTGTGATGTTTTAACTTTTGAGAGAGGCAGAGGCTTAGTTTACACTGGGGTTTCCTGCATGATTTACAAAGCAGGAGTGAAACCCCTCACATCCATTCTGATAGATCTCACCCTTCATCCATCAGTGCTGACAGTGCTAATCTGAAAAGAATTAGTGAGCTAGAAGTTCAAGTCAGCTCTTCCCTTCATCTGGCTATAACACTATTCATGGAAACTGCATATAAAAGGTACCAATAAATGTCAGTGTGCAATGGAAACAGAAATGATTGATTGTACATTTTTGCATGAGAAAGTGTTTTATAACAAAAAGGCTGATTATCAAATCATTGACATAAAAATGGTAATGGAGACAATGGAGTCTTCCATGAAGAACTTGATTTTTGCTAGATAAGTTGTTTCTGTTCTCTTTTCAAAAGGTATAATTTGATCAGAATTAAGTGGCAGCACTGACATTGCACCATTGTCTATCTACAAGTCAACTTCTAGTTTCATGTGAGAGACCTGATATCTCAGTGGACTAAAAGCATAGATAGTGTGGAGCTGGGCAGGCTCATCTCTGTCCAATTCATAAATGAAATGGCTTAGTGGCACAGCACAGAGGAAGTCACAGTGACTGTAAAGACCCAAAATGCCTGTGATTGGCTCCTGTCTGATTGGACCTGGGAATATCTCCTGCCTCCAGCTGACCATTTTCAGTGGCTTCTAACTGATGTAGCTATTGAAGCCATGAGCTGGAATTGATGTGCACAGTTCAAAGTCAAGACAAATAAATCTTTGGTCTTTCCATGAAGAACAGCAGCGTATTTTCTCATCAGGAAAACATACGAGGTACGGTTACTGTGCTGCTACAGAAGAGATCAGAAACAAAGGCTTTCCTTCTTCTCCCCTCCATGGTTGCAAAATATGCAGACTGAAGAAAAGAAACTTTCCCAGGACCAAGAAGGCCAAGGGTTCCTCACAATTTTTGTCCTCCTGCACTCTTATGAATAAACAGTAACAGTGTCATAACAAAATAACAAGGGTGCTCACTGGACCTCACAGTCATCCAGCATTTTTCCCAATAAATTAGTGAACTAATACAAATGAAAGAAGAGAGGTTAAATAACTGAAGGTAGCATTAATTAGGGAAGGCAGTATGGCAGTTCTCCTTTTCTAATTCTTTAGGTACTCTTTTAGGCTTCTAAGGAACTTTATTATCGTTTGTACTCTAGAACAAATCTCATGCCTATCTAAAGCAGGTCAGGCTAATCCTAGGCAGGGGCAAATAGTGTGCTTGCTCTGGGGTAGTGTATTTTACAGGAGATTCCCTGAAATCTCTTGGCTGCATTTCAGCCAACATCTCCTCCTCCACAGACTTCTTTTCTGTGAAAAGTGGTACCAAGCAGAATTGACTTTTACAGGAGGTCATTGCAGGCCTCTCCAACAGACACCTCTTCAAAACACTGTTGGGATTAGAGATAGGAGAAATTGTTCCTGAGTGCAATTTTAATGCCAGTTTAAAAAGTTCAGAGCTTGACAAGGAGAAATACTTCACAGAACCGTAGAGCTCCTGCAATGCTGGGCAGGTGGTCATGACAATTTCTTGGGAGTGGTTTAAGGAAAGTACTTAGGCATGTTTCATGCTCAGGTGTGCTTGGACTTTCAGGGTCTGGCAACCTCTTGTCATAGCACCAAATTTCACAAATATCCCTTGGAGGAAGTCAATTGATGCATATTGAGAGAGTGACTTGGGACTTCTGCTGTGAACAGCTGCTTTCTTGTTCCCTCCAGTGCTACCTTGAATTATGCCTCGAATTACCGTAAGATTTTGGCTATCTGGAAGATCGTAACACTTGAGTACTCATTTTCACATCCTCCTGCAAATGATAAAGCATTATTTCATTGTGGAATAGAAAGATTGTAGAAAAATAACTGTCAAAATAGTGCTGGAAATGAGCTCCAGAACAGGCAGATGCATTTCACATGAAGAAAGGCTGTGTGGGTTGGAGGTCCTTGAAACACAGGAGAGAGATTTTTGATGATATTCAATGGGTTTGTCTTATTTCCCTTTTGATGCAAGATACATCACAAGCCCCAGAAAGCTGTGTTTTAAAGGCAATAGGACAAGCCTTTCTCTTCCCTACAAATCCCAACTTGGAGCAAGGCAGAAGATGGGAAATCATTATCTACTGAGAGAAAATGATGTGACCAGCATATCCCAAGGCAATGCTCACATATCAAAAGAAAAGAAGTCTTTAATGTGTTCACATATTGACCACCACTGTAAGGAGAAGCTTAAAGCAGACAGTGCCAGAGAGCAGCACTTTTCTGCAATGTGTCTTGAGTGTGTGTCTAGATAGTTTAGGTTGCAGGGAAAAGAGGATTGCTGCTTGCCTGGGACAATGAAAGGTAAAAGAAAGACCTTTTCTTTCTTAGAAATCTATGTACAGTTTGATTTAGATTTTATTTCTGCAGTGACTTCCAAAACTATTTTAAAATATATGGTGGGAATTGGCATGAGATAGCAGAAAGAAATGTAACAGAGTATATTTGTAACGCTTAACTTAAAGTTAGTCCCATAAGAATTACTGTGTTTTTCCAGCTCAGCCTGGAAAGATTATTTGTGAACATGAAGATTCCAAATTTAGCAATTAGTAGAGTTGTCTATATGCAAATGCATACACATACATTGCATTAACCAACACATCGTTCATATTTCACAGGGCAACAGTTTGGGATCTGCAGCAATGATTTTATTTATCATAATTTTGAAATCAGGGCCTGAAAAATGAAATTTGCATTCTCTTAATTGGGCCCCATGGGAACAGCAAGTATTCAAACATTCTTTTAAGCATTTGTCTTTTAAGCTCTAAGCAGTAAATAGAGGTTAGTTTTATTGGATTTTAAAGCAACTTCAAAAAGTTGGATAGAAAGGTTATATGGAAAGCAAAATGACAAATCATGACAGGGAAGCTAGTCTGTCATATTTCCTTAAATCTTAAGAGCTGTGAGAAAATGGGATGAAAAGACATTTTTTTGTTGCAATCAAAACCTTTGGGGAACAGGGCATTGAAAAACATTACTGTCTTGGAGAAATATATATAAACTACAGTTATGCCTTAAAAAACAGCTAATGTCAATTCCCTCATCTCTCTGCAACTTAAATCAAAGTTCCTGAGTGACCAAACTGTATTGGCTGATAAGATGGGCATATTCTTGTCACCTAAGGGTAATTTGCAGAATGTCCATAAAAGCTTTTCTGCTGCAATTTATTTGATTTGGTAGTAATACACTGAATTTTCCTGCATCTACAGAGCATGTTCATAACTTTTAGGTGTCTGTGTCACCAACACTGTCACTGGCTTGTTTCTAATCAGCATCAAAATCAGAATTTATTCATCTAAGAATAATATTGTGCACAGAAAAGATCATGTTTTTACCAACATTGACAATAAAGCTATTTGGATACTAAATGAAGGTGGTATGAACCCACAACTGCTGTTCAAAGGGGCTGCCCAGTCCTTAACTGAACATATGTGAGTGAAGGTTTATGGTGAGAAACATATATTACCTAATGTTCTATATTACTCCTGGAAACAAAAGGCTAACACATTTCAGTTGTACTTCCTTCTGGGAAGGCATTCCTAGGATTTTTGCACAACATCTAATTTATTTCTTTCATGCAAAGTCTCAAAGGTGGCATTGAAAATCTCAATAAACACTTTTTACATCACCATAGTTTCAGATCATGATATTATTTTTTTATTTCAAGTACAGCAATGAAGCTGCCACAATGAAATGTATGTCTTTAAACTTTATCCACTGTCCAGCACCCCTTTCTAATCAGGTCATTTCTTCCTTTTTGCATATTTTTTCATTGAAACATTGACACAGGTAGCCCTTAAAGAAAACAAGAGAAAGTAGTTCTGCTTACATAGCAAATATTCAAAAGTTGCGTTTGCTATTTTAACTTTTAGTCATTGGAATCCCATTTCTCTCTCAATACATATAAACATAAACAGAATTTTCTTTGAAATGTCATTCATTTTCTCTTTATATATATATATATATATATATATATATATATACACATAGGTATACGCATGAGTATATATAAAATCATAATTTCATAAAAATGTTCAAGATCAGAAGTAGATTTTTTTTTGACAGATTCCTTGTGATCTAAGCTTGAACACATTAATTTCTAAAAAGAGATTCCAGAGGAGTCACGATGTAATTATACAGGCTTGTAGTAAGAAAAACAGCCTGAGATAGATATCTATAATTAACCCTTCCACCTTAAATGGAAATTCTGAGAGAAAAAATTACTGTTTCAAGCAAAGAAACAAACTGTTGGTGTTATTTCTTATGAAGGAAGATACATTTATTGAGTAGCTATACTTAAATGATGACAAGGAGCAAGAGCTAGCACAATCTGTCAAGAGAACTTTAAAAATCGGAGTCAATTTAATTAGAATGAGCTATGGTACTGTGCAACAATTTTCTGGTATTTTAGTGTGGCAGCAGATAAGTTTTGCATTGAAGTTTTCTGGTATTTTTAGGGCAAGAAAATCATCCTGGAATATAGTGTTTATGTCTACACAAGCTTAAGTAAAATTCCCAGGAGAACTATTGAACACTTGCAACTGTGTCATTCATAACAGGACTCGCTTGTATTTTTTATTGTACAATAAATTAAGAGCCACTGGAGAGTGGATTCTCTGGCTTGCTCAGTTTGGAGGTTTTCATGACCTCTTGATTAGATGAGCTCCTTTAGATCCCAAGTCAGCAGAGGAATCTTATATACTACACCCTGGAGCAATCAGCTACTTTGGACACAAATAAGGAGCAATGTGATGTGTTTGCAGACTGTTCTGTAACAGTTTTTCCAAGAGTCATATTGGAATACACATTTTGAAATACAGTTGAAGCAAGAACTCTTGTTCTTGTTTGGGACTATATTGCTCTTTCTCCAGGGTGCTTGTGCTCTTAATTTGGAATGGGAATTCAGAATACAGTGGTCTGTAGACAGTGTTTGGCAGGAGATAGGCTGCCAGTGAGAAGCCTTGATGCTACTTACATTTAAATAAAATAATGGAGAATTAAAATAAAATAATGGAGGTTTATAGACAAAACAGATACTATTTACATGAAAAACAGTATGAATGCTTTGGTTGCTGTAAGATTTAAGTGCAACAGTAGTAGACTATAAAGGAAAAATTAGACCTACAAAAATTTCCTCCATGAAAGTAGAACAGATCTTTCCATATTTTTATTAGATTCATTCATTTACAATTTCAGCTAAGACTTGACTCTACAGAAGTTTGTAGAACCTTTAATTTTGATTTCACTGGGCTCATCCCTGGACAAGAACCACTGCAAGTCATCACTCTGAAGGAGAAGAGGAAATGGAAATATAAGTGCTTCCCAGTCAAGTCTGAGACTTCCAAAATTTGCTTTTGAGGACTAATTTATATATGTCTATTACTATAAAACTAGAAATTCTTGAATTGCACACCTGAAAAATACTGACATCACACCGTTTGCACCACTTAGAAAGAATGCATTCCTTCAGAAAGCTTAGTCCTTCCTCTGTGTTAGGTCTACAAAGCTCGAGAAATAGTTACTATTTGTCATTAAGAAATATGCCCAGAAGGTATAACTTATTTGTCATTCAAACCAAAGAAGTGAGAAAGTCTAGACATCAGTTTTCTTGACAGTTGAAATATTGTACTATTAGCAACATCCAAATAAATAATACATGCTGTGGAAATTATATTGACAAGGGACTATTAAAAACATTTCCAACTGAGGTTGTTGGGAAAGAAATAAAAACATTACAGAAATGATAAAGGAAAAGCAGTAACTCAAGGGGAAGTAAATATAGAGCATTTACATATTCAAGGCATATGTATATATATATATATATATATATGAACATGTCCTTTATGTGCTCAAAACATCCTCATTTATGGAAAGGACCATACATTTAAATATTCCTTGATTTTACCAAATGGGCAATTGGGGCAAGGGGAAGGTTTTTATGAGCTTTCACTTCAGATGGAATATGCATAAATCTGTATACATAAAATCTGTGTCAATGTCAAAATTTAAAAATCTGAATACCATTTTCTATCAAGTCTATTATCCACAATTAATTGCACTGGTAGGTGGTCAATTCCACATACTCCTGATAAATTTCACTGTCACTCCATAACTACTCCTCTCATTGTAAATGACATGAAATTTCACTATGCAACTGTGAATTTTAGGGAGGCTTGTATTCCCATTTCCTTGAACTCTAATTTTCATCCTTAATAGTGCCCTAGGTGAATAATACAGACAGTTTCTCCTTCAGTCCATCCTGCAGACAAAAGCAGAACAACAATACCCCAGCAGACAGTGCTTAGAGTAACATCATGAGATGGATGAGGATCTCAGTTGGCAAAGAAACCAAATTGCAGCTCATCCTGGGAACTAAGGTAGAGGTTGCCAGCGGGACAAAGTGATTACTGTGACATAATTACAGTAGTGAAGGATAAATTAATCTATTTCATTTCAAGTGATGGGAAGAAGCCTTACTTTTTGTATCTACAAATAAATACACAGAAAATTCAGTCAGGCAGGAATGAAAAAAGAGAATATATTGTTAGAAGGCAATTGCATTGATAAATTTTTCACAGATAGGGTCAAATTAAGTGACTCAGGGAAATTTTTGTCACAGCTTTGCAAATTTGACCAGGAAATGTCCTACTTTGGATATAAGTCTGTATTCAGCCATAACAATGTATTCGCTGTGAAACGAATTGCATTAAAAAACCCCTAACTTCTCTGTTTAAGTAGGATGGGATAAATGTCATGAGACCGTACTCTCTAAGGCAGTGTTTGGTTTTCAATGGAAAAAATGACTCTTACTGAAGTATCTTAAGTCAATCTTGAAAAAGGGGGAAAAGCACACTAATTATGCCTTCACTAATATTTCTGCATCAGTTTGCTTGCTCAGATCAATGCTATCTTAAAAGCTAATGAAGTCATTTGACATGTTTAGAAAGAAATCAATCAGGAAAGACCTTAATGTGGCATATTTTTCTTTAATTTTAATGACAGGAGGACAATCTTCAAGTTTAAATAGCTACATTTTTGGCTTATTACACCAGTCATCACCGTGACTCAGTGAAGTGGGCACTATGAGAAACAGGGTGGCAAAAGAAAATGTATCCTTCAAAACATCCTTCACTCTAGCACTAAAAGTGACTGTCATTCATTGTTAGCATCCACTGGAAGAACAAGGGTCCATTCCCAGAGAGTACTTTTCTGTACCAGTAAATGTTGATGCGCTGCACTGGTGGGATGTGTCTTTGTCTCTCTGCTCTTCCCAGCAGACAAAAGCGTGGTGACCCCGGAGAATCCATGCTTGAGTGTGTGAGAGCCTGAAGAGCAACAGGTCAAGCACCAGTTTCCCCTCGTACTGTGACAGACATAGCCAGACAAAGGCTGTGAAAAGTGAATTTAAAGGGGAAAGGAAATCGAAAAAAACAGGAGGGAGAGGTATCTAGGAATGAAAACAGAGTTCAGGGTTTGGGAACTTGGGCAAGGACTGTGCAACAAAGAAGGGGAAGAGAACATCAAAACATGGGAAAGAGAGGAAAAAAAAATGACCTTACAGATGTAAAAACAATAGTAAGAAAAGAGTGTGAGAGGTGTAATTTGAAATTTTTTTGCTGAATTTTTCTTGAAAAATTATTAGGTATTAGTTTACCTGCCAACTACAAAATCCAGACAAAAGGGTGAAAGTCAAAAGGACCACAAGGAAATGAATACCACCTCACATTACTGTAACTAATGGGAGGAAGAAAGAGGAAGAAAAAATATCTTCAGGACTGGTATCTTGGTTTGGAAATAGGCAAGAGTGATTCCTACAGGCAGGAAAGGCTCCTTTTAGCTTTATATTCGCACTGACCACATACCATAATTCACTACTCCTCATAAATCAAATTCCTCTCTAGTACCTGAAGACAGCTTTGCCTTCAAGGCTCAACACTGTTTAGTTGCCCATCTGCTGATAAAACAAGCCTTGACACCTTATATATAGAGTCCCTTCAATGTCAGTTGCATCTTCAACACCTGTCAGCATTTTTAAAGGGCTGGCTAAGACATAAATCTGCCTACACACAGTTAAACCTCATGTTTAGAGCAGTTTTCCTGTTGGTAACTCTGAGAATGAAAAGTAGGGTCTATCATACACATATGTATATGTATCATACACGTATGTATAACCAGAGCTAGAACTCTTATTCTCACAGTGTTTTGGTTTCTTTTCCCTTGCCATTCTAGAAAACCTGGTTTTGCTGTTACTGGTATCTGTCACCGACATAGTTTATGAAAAATCTTTTACTTAGGAATTTTCCTTTCCTGAGAGCTGAGAGGTCCAGGAACAGGCTGTAAACAATTCTTATCTGCTGCTGTGGAATGCAACGGGGAGAAATCTGTGATTGGTCCCGTCAGACTGTTTGCAATTAAAAGCCTATCACAATTCACCTGTTCGGCGCGTCTTGGGCTGAGAAGACTTCAGTTTACACATTCTTTTCTATTCTTAGGATAGCCTTGGTAGTGAAATCTCTAGCTTTATTATTTTAGTATAGTTTTTATATATTATATATCATATCATAATAAATCAAGCCTTCTGATGCATGGAGTCAACTGTCTCGTCTCTTCCCTCATCCTGGGACCCCAGAAAACCACTGAAATAGGTATCTGTCCTTGTTTCCTTCAGTCTGTTTAATTGTTCCATTAACATTCTGGGAATTTGACACCTGGTGAATGTGTCAGCATAATACACTGGTCTATTAATTTCAAATTGACCATGAGAAACATGCAGAAGAAAACAATTTACCTGTATTTGAAATAACCAATTATGTTAGTATCACAATCATTGTAATATAGCATTAGTATTGCTCATTGCCCCCACAACTCACCAACCATGGAACAAAACCTAAGTAGTCCTCAAATCTCAGAAAATTTTTGAGTAATAATTGGTATTTCCACTCCAATGGGGGCATCAAATCTTTTAAAAAGATTAAAGGACCCTTCACTACTCACAGAATCTGGAACCACATCTGAATGATGGTCAAAATAGGATATTTAACAATTTATTTACAAGTTTTTCGTCTTCTTTAAGAACTACATTCCAGCTTTCTTATGCCAAGTCTTACCCCTGTTGTGTAGATTCTACATTTGTGAAAACATCTATATGCTTGATGAGGTTGTAATAAGGGAAAGTCTTGCTCCAAAGTCAAGATATTGTAGAAAGAGCCAAACAGGTCATCAATAGTTGTTTGTGTAGTAGTGGACTTGTAGGCGTATTAATTAATATAAATATCTGTTGGGACACACAAGTGTCAAAGTGATTTGGGAATCAAGTATTTAGGAGGTTAAATCTCTTATAGATTTATGTCTAAAAATTCTGTCAATATTAGCAGCAGTCTGGATGACTCCTTATTCTGCTATGGACTGTATCTGTGAGATGCTGAGGGCTGCTTATCATGACTTTAGTAAGGGCTGTGTATTCTGGGCATGTCCTAGGACCAGACCTGCAATAATTTGACTCTAACTGCACAATAGATTCTGTACTCACAGCTGTCTGATCCTTCTAATATGTCCATTCCTTTCTCTGTTCCCAGGGAAAGTCTGCAAGAAAATTAGAGATACAGATAATGACAAAGCAATTTAAGTGAAAGGACCAAAAGTGTAAGGACCTTTTCCCCAGATGAACGGGGCTCAAGTTAGACAGCTCCTGTCTTTCATTGGTTTGTTTGTACATCCAGGCTTCCCATTCTTTACCTCATTCATATGAGCATATCTCAAAGCACAGCCAGTATGCCATGGCATTTAAAAAATAGCCTATTTACCCAAAATGTCTGTGCCTGAATGGAATCCTGTGCCCATTCTTAAAGATACAGCAGACACAGTGGCCCCTGCCAGCATGAGGCAACTTAAAGAAATGGCATTTTAACGTTATGTCTTGCAAGAGTTTGCTAAATGCCATCACTCATTGGAATGAGCTCTCTCACCTGAACAGTAAGTTAAGTCTGCATGTCTTTTAAAAAACCCAACAGCCCTGAACTTTGCATACTCTTTTAATCATGTTTTACTGGGAAAGAGTAAAAACTTTCAGAATAACCAGAAATATCTCTACTCTCTCCCCATTCCCGTTATATCTCATTTTTCTTTATAAAGGCAGAGTGTTTCTTTTCCTTGAAATTGTTCTCTTTAGAACTGTAGCACATTTCTTGGGAAATAAAAAAAAATAAGGTTAGCTAAAGGAATAGCAATTTGTCTGTGGCGTTTCAGCAAATGTGGCAGTTTTCTCCTGTGCCACTGGTTTATTTCAGTTATGGGAATACAACCAACCAATAGGTTTCTGAAGCATGAGTGAAAAAAAAAGCCCACAAAACAAAATCCATCTGTAAGCACAGAATCAATCAGTGTTGCTGTAGTCAAAGAGAAAGATTTTTCTCATAGCTAAAAAAAGCGTGTCAGATTATTACAGACACAGAAGTAAAGTGTGCTAAAGGCAAAATCCAAGATCATTGGAAATATTTCTATGGGAATTTCACACATGTTGTGAAAAAAGCTTTGAAATAAGAGGATTAACACTAGATGAAACTCAGGTACATACCTGACACTCTCATGTTAATGAACGAGACAGATCCTTTCCTTTCAGCAGGAGTTGTGCTGAAGGCTGATGATAGCTGAGTGAGCTATCACCTCATATGAACAAGAGCAAATCATGGGATGGTTTCACAGGGTCATCCAGACCCTATCTCCTAGATCCTATCTCTGAACAGAGACATACCACCTCCTGTGCACAGATGGTGTAAGGCTGAGGATAGGCAGCCACCAAATGTCTCTGCCATTAACCTGGGAAGTGAATTCATTATAAAAAGGTATTTGCCTTACTTAAGGTGCTTTTCTTCAGTCTAAAACACTGAAGGTGTGAGACTCAGATGCCTAAACACAGGTTTCTTCCACCACGTGAGGCACTCTGCTGTGTGCTCTGTGATCTGTGTGACTGACCTATCTTTCTCCTCCCATTTCATCCTTCTTACACGCAATGTCCTCTACAGGAGTGGCCCCAAGCCCTGTTCCAAAAAACACAGTACAGGGGACACCTAAGTGAAATTAATAAATACCGATGAAAAAATTGCAGTAGCCACACTAAACATGGTTTAGCTGCTGGGTTTTTTGTCCTCTCTTCCATCTCTGAGTTGTCTAATTAATCTGCAATCAGACACAACTGTAAACATGACTATGATGATAATTACTATCAATTGTGGGCTGGCTCTTTATTGAGACATAATGTCTCAGAAACCTGAATTAGTTAGAATTTCTCAAAAATAAAGGTATTTTTATTGTATAACTTCTGTTGAGCAATTGAAGGTGGAAACAACTTCCCTTGGTTTTCCTGACCTTACTCTAACCTCCTTCTGAGGCCCTTAGGAATAAATAAAAAAGGACAAACTATTGACTTCATTGGGAAATGTCACCATTAACATTCAACTACAATTTTTGCAAGTAAGGACCAGGCTTTTCTCATGTCCTGCACTGAAATGATGATTTCTAAGTCTGAGCATCTGGATTAGGGTGTCAGGAGGATGGAGCCAGGCTGTTCTTGGTGGTGCCAAACAATAAGGCAAGCAGCAATGGACAGAAACTGATGCATAGGAAGTTTCGTCTGAACATGAGGAAAAACTTCTTTACTATTCAAATGACTGAGCCCTGGGAGAGGTTGCCCAGAGAGGCTGCCAAGTCTCCTTCACTGGAGATACTCATGAACAATATGGACACAATTCCTGTGGAATGTGGTCTAGGATGTGCTTGAGAAGGGAGACTGGGCCAGATGACAGCTGTGCTCCATGCAGACCTTGTCCATTCTGTTGTTCTGTGACCAAACATTTGGAGTGTGCTGTTGGTGGGCCAGCCTTTGATTGTGGACATTATAGAACAGAATGTCATGAGCCCTACCTCTATTTTATCACAGGTTCTGGATGTCTCTCATAGCAAGCTCATTATCCCACTGTTCAGGAAACCAGATTTTTCCTCTGAATGAACTCATCTCACGCCATTTTATTAAAATATTTCTAAGTAATACCTTGGTGTTCCACAAAAGGCTAAAAAAAAATGGCTATCCCTAAAACTGAAGCTACCTATTAATGCACCATGATGTAACAGCCAGAGCCATATCCTTGATCAGCTTCCTCACTTGTAAATTGACATGGTGGTCAAACTGGGTGCAAATTGCTGAACAGAGTGTTGATGCTTATATTGAGTGCAAGGTAACAAAGAATCTAGTCTAGTCTGCTTTAGATAAAAGACACATAATAATGAAACTGAAAATGGCTCTCTATGTCTTGAAATCAGGTTTTTTTTTTATATAATCAACAGTGCACTGAAGACAGAATTGCAATCAATCTTGGTAGCTGATATTCCTAAAGTTTTGTTCAGATGGATAATTCTCCAACGTTTTTACTCTTCTGTTAAAGCTGATGGGATAGTTTAGCTGAGCAAAAGCTGGCAGGAACAAGCCTCTGGTTTTCATTTGGATTTTCTTCTTGGATGAAAATACAAGCAAAAAACAACAACACAGCAAAAAAAAAACTCATTAAAAAAACATGAACTCTTTTGGGTTTTCACTTTGTGCTGCTGAAAATGCCTTACATTGGCTTAGTGAACAGCTTAATGCTTCCATAACAACTGTATAATAACTTAACAAGTAAGTGCATCTAAAGATGATGCATTACATCCATAAAGATGAAATAATTAATAGATGTTAGGTCTTACTTTTTTTGCTCTTCCTTTCTTCCAAACCTCTTTATCTACCTTCTTTTGAAGTGCATTCAATTACTCCATTGGGCAGTAAACACTGGAGAAATACAGTCAAGATGCATTCTGTGTTGAGAAAATTACTTTTGTAAATACAGTATCTAGTAGAGACTTACTAAATTCAAGATAAAATAATTTTCTAACAGTGGATTTTGATCTCTTTTAACAGGTGATTAGAGACTAACACACTGTACCATCTGATAAATAATACTTGCTCTAATGACCAAGTTAATGTTTTGACCCACCAAGATCTGTTGCAAAGTGGTTACAGCAGTTGTGCCAACAGCTTCTCTCTGACTCCAAAGTATAAAGATTAATCATAGGAAAACCTCATGGTCATTGCTAAGAGCAGACTACTCTTTTCCTTGCAGGGAGTACATGGAAAGTTTAGTCAGTGATGGCAGAACCCCACATCTCAGTTTAGAGATGTCTTGATGCAGCTGTCCTTTGAGAGCTGCCTCCCCTTAGGCTGAGTCACCCAATTCTACACTCTTCAGCAAGACCTCCACACATTAACCACTGCTGACATTACAGCAGCATGCATGTTGTTTGGCCTGGGTGTCTTTCAAAATTCTCCATCATCGTCAAGGCCCATTTTGGCTGTTACCCACAGGAAAAATGTGGAAAAGCCACAGGCTTAAGAGGCCAACTTCCTACATGGACACTTTCCATACTACTGCACTAAATCCCAGTTTGCTAAGCTTTTGGTTTCTTAGGTTTCCCATAATTTGTGGACTGCTTTTTCATTTCCTATAGCACTTCCCCCCCCCCCATCTCCACATTCCTTGGCACAGATTGGCTTTTGGTTACTTCTCCAGCTGAATTAAATTCTGCAGCATGCGTGTTCCCTGCCCTGGGGAACTCATTGCCATCTTCAAGTTCAATGTTGCCTTCAACTCCTGGGCAAGCTCTGTCCTTTGGGTACATCTTCAGGGGCACTTAAAATCTGGAGTCAATTACACACACACACAGGCAGTAGCCTGGAAAAATTAATTTGCTGGTAATGCTGGTTAAAGCCAAGTAGTCTTCCCAGATTTCAGATAGCCTGATAGCTTGTCTGGCTCAAAGTATGAAGGCTACCTCTCTTTCTTGCTGATCACACATCCAGCAGAGGAGTCCAAGCCCCATTGCAGTAACCTTCTCAAAGCAAGAACTTCTACACGTCAGCCAGAATTCAAAAATTGCAGTAGTTGGATTACTGCAATGATCATGTTCCATTCCCCTTTAGGCTGATATTCTGAAGGAGATGCACATGGATACCAGCCTTCCATGCCATGTCTGCTGCAGCAGATTCTGTGCTCCTCCACAAGTCTTGGCCAGAGCACCCTTGTGCAGTACAAAAGGCAATTTAGACACATCCAGACCTCATAAGCTGCTGCAGGCAGGCATTTTCCCCTTTTCTGTGAGGTTGCTTGTCCTGAAACAAAATCCTGCCCTGTCTTTCCTCAGTGGGCTCACTGTGAGAAAGGTTAAGCAGAAGATTGAGACTCTGGAATTTGAATTTGGCTTTCTGAAATCCTTATTTTAAGTCTTGTTGCGCCTCTGGAGGTGCTGAGCACCCACAAGATCCAGCCATATTCTTTCTTATGCCCACCAAGCAGCACAGGGTATTATTACTTCTTCAGTACTGTGAGCCTATATAGAGAAGGAGGAAAGTCTCAAACAAAAATTATATTTTAAAATTACAACACATTCAATTATGTTTCTGAGGATTTATCTTTGCTTTCTAAATGCTCTTATTATTAGTTATTTCTATGCCTTTTGTTCCTCGGTGGACTCGTGTCTGGCGAAAACAACAACCCTACACATGAATTCTTTGAGCTAAAATATAAACTCATAGTTAAGTGCATAGCAACATGGTGAATTTAAACCAAATCTTTGCAAAAATGCCTAGAGCATGTACAGGCAGTGTTGGGGGAATTAACTGAAAACAAAAGGAGCAAACTGATTCAGCAGTATATTGTTCCTCTCTTACACTTGTCTCAAGTTCCTAGATGCTCTACTGTTGTAAACTGCACTAATTCCATTTTTACAATTTTTAGCTAAAGATCTACTCCAAATATTTTGGCTACAGTGTATGGTCTTTTCATATAAGGAACAACTTTGCACTATTTTACCTAGGACAGAGGAAGAAATAAAAGAGGACATTTCCTACAATGTCCTATTTGTGTAGCTAGGATAATCTCAAGTCCTCTCAGGCTTTCAAGGTTTTTAGACACCAAGTAGAATATATTTAGATTTGTACATATTCAGAAATCAAAACCCCCTAAAGTACTAATGGCTTAATTTATATTTCATAGAATAGGAAATGTTAGAGTGGGATTTTCTGAGCTGAGTAAACCTTTATCAGCTGTTCTCGTGCTTTTGGCATTCTTTGTTCTCATCTCTCTCCCTCAGGGATACAATAAAAATAGCTAATGTACATTTTCTTCCCCAATTTTTGCATCCACTGCTTCCGTTCAGCTTTTATCTGACAATCCAGCTTCCATGGTAGCCAGCACAGGATTTCAATTCCTGCTACCTCTTTTTCTGGAGGTTGCTGATCATACTTTCTCCCTTGCTGTAGGTGTCATCAGAGGGCCTTGTGCCACCAGGGGTTGTGTGGTGGTTCAAAGGCTTGGTTCAAAGGCAAAGCCTTCTCTTCCATTAGGGACAACTATTTACCAAGGCATGGCAAGGTGCAACTATCACTCCAGTGGTACTGAGACAGAGCCTGAGTCCTTCAGCTACCTCCCACCTCCTCCTCATATTCCTCCCCCAGGCTCCTTGCAGTGTGTCAGGGGACAGAGGCAGGGCAGCTAAGCAGTTGTGGCCCAGAAAAGTTTTTTATGCCTGAGGAGGAAGTGAGGAGTCATAGAAAATAAGCAGACAGCAGTCTAGACTTATGTCCTGCAAGAAAGCCAGCATGGGATCTCAGATTAATTATAGGAAATTTATTTGCACTAGTCCCTAAAAAGAATAGTTGTTTTTTGATGTGCCCCTGATCTTGTCTTTGTTGTCTCATGTTTTCAACCATCATTTCCTCAGCTAGATTGCATTCGTGCTGCATGTACATCTTTTTGTGTCTGGCAGCATCACTGTGTTTCTGGGCACAGGGACAAATCCAGGCAGCATCAGGGCAGGACTCCTCTTCCTCCATGCTCTACTTTCTGCCCAAAGGTGAGGATCTGGACAGAAGCTGCAGCATGCCTTAAGGGGTTGATGCCTCTGCCTCCAAGCACAACCACTGCACGAACACAATTACCCTTCCAACCCCCACATTACACGTGCTCTGCTCTCCTAGGTTTAACCACCTCCACCTGGATGGTATGGTGGGCAATGCTCTGTGCATAACCCAGGTCTTTGTGTTGTTTTCAGGTGAGTTTAGGCTCAGACTGAAGTGAGGACTTCTGTCCATTTTCCCTTTCCATGTTATCTTTTCTCATTCTTCATGCTGTTAACCCCATTTTCTTTGACAAGACAGCCCTTCACATTAAAGGGTCGACAGTGAAATCCTGGTTTTCCTTTCTCTAGGAAAAAAAGGAAAACAATTAAAAGGTTGTTGATTTTTTCTTTTCTCTCTGATAATCTAAAGGAACCCTAGTCTGTTTCAAATCTGGTTTCTTGTAGAGGTGCTTAATTTTCTGATTCTGCAGTACATTGTTCCTTGCTGATTAAACCTGCATAGCACAATGTTTAATGTAAAACCAATCTTAAAGGAATCTGTGGCTGCAGAGAGTTGCAATGCAGTACAGTACCTCCTAGGTATGCTCCTGGATGACTTTATGCTAGGCTGAAAAGGAAATATGATAACCTCTGCTCCTCCCTTACCCTGTCCTGTGCTGTCACTCTGTTTTACCTGGAGTAAAATCGTTCTGCTTGCTACCACAGAGATCCATCACCTGCTTTTATATGCTGGCTGAATTTTCTGCCTTTTAAAAGCTTGGAACTTCTCGTGCACTCAAATGAGAGCTCAAAAAATTCACAGCTGGGATGAGGAGCTGGGAGGGGACAATAAGACTGTCCCTTTTGACAGAGGCAAGCTGATAATTAATCTTATATTGTATCATGAAACCATGCACAATTAGGCACATCCCAGACACTTTAGTGATTGCCCCACAGTTATGGCACTCAGGTCTGGAAGACATCAGCACAATCACACATTTCAACTCTTTCAAAGCAAATGGTACAAGCCCTGTTTTGCAGGTTTCTTTTCCTGTCCTTGTGTGATTCTTCTTCCTCAGGCACGGCAGCAGCACACACTCATGCTTGTTAGCCACCACCACAGCCATCCAGAGTCAGGAGAAGGAAACAAGCTCCTTTAGATCACTTAGGTCTCACTGGAGGAGCACCTTGAAGGGAATGGAGAGGCAGCCTAACCAGACCTGCAGCCAGATCTGTTAACTTGAGTGCCTGTAAAAATGCTCTAATGGCCGGGACTGAAATTTTCTGATCCATTCAAAATGCAGAGAGTGATAAAGAAAGCCATGCTCTGTGATGACTTCCTGCTAGATTAAAACATGGGGAGTTAAAAACCTGCTGGAAAAACACTGGACTCAGCCGTGATCACTTTTACACCCACGTCACTTGTTTGTGCTGCTGTTGCTGCATGTTTCACAGAGATGTTCTGCTAGCTGTCACCTTCCCAGGACAAGTCTGCCCCTGGCATTAGTTTCCTAAAGTCCTTCTTTTCTGCTTCTCAGGTCTTTCAGTATGCCACACAATGGCAATTACTATGCAAATTGCTTTTTTGTTTCCTCAGATTCAATAGGTGGTGATGATCATTAGAACTCCTTAAATGTAAATAAAAGCACAGAAATGCTGTTTAAGGTTATTTTAACTAACTGGAGAGCTACCAGTTGGGTTGCCCTAACTCAGCTTTGTGTCTTTGTAGCAGACACCAGCAGTTTTGCATATGCTGAGGGCTTAACCAGGGTTGATATTTCATCTCTTTCAATCTGCAAGGGTAGAAAATATAGGGATAGAAGCCCTGCACTACAGGGCAGTGAGTGAGACTGAGCTTCTGCATGGATCTGCCTAGAACCTTCCTTACTATGAATACCCCAAAAAACCCCTCAATAGAACAACTTCTACTCAACATCTCAGGTTTTATTGAAGTACATAAAAATTAAATTGTTTTCTTTTAAAAAGAGAAAAAACAATCACAAAGGTTTTATAAAGAGTTTTCTCCCCAGCTCATCCTGGATTACAAAACATTATGTAAACCTAATTATTTATTTAATAAACATTACTGTGAATTACCTTTCTCTTCAGCTGACACAAGCAATGCATTATTGCTGATACACAGTTCCAAAGAATTGTCACTCGGTGTCCACTACTTCTATTTAAGGAGAAACAGCCTCCTCAAAATAATGAATTCAAAATTTCAGTGTCCTAGAAACCCTGAGGGTTTTACAGCTTGACCTTGAAGGTTTGGGTTCTGTAATGACATTGCAGAAGTTCCTGCTGATTCTATGTAACTTTATAAAAGACACACATCAATATTCACAGGTGCTAAATCTCTGTGTCAGAGAGAATCTCTATCTCAGATAGAATTTACAGGATTTTTACATGCTGTACTAGATTTAACAACACTACCTTGATTAATATTGTGTTGCAGATCACAGTTAGTATTGATGCAAAACATTAAAATTAGGTTTACCTGGATGTAAATGAGAACAGAATATAAGCTTTATCACAGAAATTTCACTCCTCCCATTCATGAATTTTCCATGAATCAAGGAATTGATTCTTTTAATCAATGGGGTAAAATCTTGCACCTGTGACATTAAGATGTACATGCTTAATTCTGGCAATCTAGCTCACATAAAAATCACTGCCTGAAAGACAGGCTGTGTCTGTATCTTTGCACTGTAAAATGATTAGAATTTTTTGAGAAAGAAATGAAAAGGGATAGTTATGTCTTCAGAAATCAGTTTTATCTAAGCTAGTGTGGTGCCATTCATGAGGCAGAAGTTGCATGCATGCATGATTTATGTGCTTCCATATATCAGATCATCCAGATATCTTTTCTTTGTGAAACTGATATTGATTCTCCTGTATTAATAATACTGACACTGGGATAATTCTGACATCATTATGAAGTATGCACTAATACCTCCTTCCTAAATGAAACCATTCTGCCCAATAAATCATAGAAAGAGTATGAAGAAGAAGAGACAGAGGAAAAAATGTTCTTAGAACTTGCTGGAATCAGTCAGTGCCCAGTCCAAATTGACTGCCAATATGCTGTATTAGGTAAGTCTGTAATTTTCAGACAGTAAGCAAGATACCAATGTGTAAAACTTGTAGTAGATACTGATGGAGAGCCAAATCCATGCAAGAAATAAAACAAACCCAGGTATCACCCTCATCCTCCAGTATATTAAATGCACATTTTAGTCCAGAGGTGTATTTAAAGCAAAATGTTGCACATCTCAGAGAAAATGAGAGGTGTTTCTTTAAGAACCTGCTTCTACTGGAGGTCAATGGCTTTAGTATTACTCATTAAAAATTAAAGATATTTATTGACAAGCAAGCCACAGAAATTGGTTTATGTCAAAGAAGAATGGCAAATAGATACGTGTATCAGGGAAAGAGCCCTGGAGGAATCATTCTTTGCACAATGCAATTAGATTCACAGGTCACAGATGATTTGTTAGTTCTTTCCAAGCTGTAGAGCTGTAATTTGTGGAAGAGTTCTCCCAGATTCTTTACTTGCACTGCAAAAAAAGAACCTTTTTTTACTTAAGTGTGAGTTGCATGCACTCACTAGTGACGGCCCACAGATCTGATTGAATTAATATAACCCCCTAAGAACACAGCCCTCCTATCATGAAGGTAAGAGGTATTCTTTGAACTCTGTTTCCATTCTTCTCATTAGCAAGCCCAGATGGAGGAATAGCTAAAGGGCTGGACAGTTTGTTTTTAATGCAGAATAATCTCACATGTTAGCTATTCGGGTTGCCCTCACAAAGCAAACATGTTGCCACTGCCTACTTGTAGTTCTTAGAAATAAGCTTTTCAAAAACCTGCAACTGCAGCTGGCACAGCTCACAAGGCAGGGAAGCTCTGCCTGCAGCAGACACCTGCAGCTCTTGCCCAAGCCATGCTCCATCCTGCTGCTGGAGCAGACATGCCAGCTGTGGGAGTGTAGTGAGGGTGGCTCAGACCCTCCAGGTCCTGCAGTAAGGGTACTTGTGATGGGAGAGAGGCAACTGACCGGGATCCTCAGTAGTGCTGGCAAAACTGCTCTGACCTTGGGAGAAGTTCTCTGCCATTTTAAACATCACAGCTTGCCAATCTCTTGACTAATCTCTCCAGAGGATGACTAGAGAGATGAAGAATGTTTTTTGTGAGGCTGAACTTCCACAGCAAATGAGCAACCAGCATGTTGTTGTATGGTCTTTAGGCCACCAATAGTTTATACCACGAAAAACCAAGTCTTGAAAGTCATGGCTGCCTCTGTCTATGCCACCAATGACCCCACTTGCTTTTGTGGCCATCTGCATTGGGGCTCCTTTAGGACCAAGAGGTGGCAGACAGTGTTAGTCTGCAGCTTAAACAAGGTTGTATTTACCACCTGCTGCCTAATCCACTCTGAGCAGGAAGGAGGCAGGAGCAACAAAGAGCAGAAATTTCCATCTTTTCACCTTCTTCTGAGACAAGTCAAAGCCTTGGAAGAAGCTTCTCTCTGTACACTTCACATTTTACGATTTCCTAATAAACTTACCAGGCCCTAAAATTATTTGTCTTTGATTAAAAGTAAATATTAAGTACATGTTTTGGAGATTAACAGCCAGACAGCTGTGTTTGAAAACATCCCCTGAAAAATGTTAGCAGGCTGAGCAAGGCTTTCATGGAACATTGCAGAGCACTAACATATTTTAGATAGAACTATCAATGAGGCAACTCTCAGTTGTGACTGATTTTTTTTTTAATAGGCTTCTGTCAATTGTTTTCTGTTCTTTTCTTCCCATTTCCATCCTTATTACAAGCTCCCTTGTGCATCTGAATGGTGACACCAACTAACAGTCCTTAAAGTCATTGTCACACTGGGGCTCTGCCAAGCTGGCTCACTGGTGCTCCCTGTGTTACTCATGGGGACAAAGTCAGACTCACACATCCTACTTATATTTTTTCACCTCTTTTCTCATCTGCTTTACAGAGGACCCTGTAGTTATTGGAATTGTACCAAGATCTGGACAAAGCTGCTGCTCTCTGGGGAATCAGGCTGCTGGTAGATTAAAGGAAATGTAGGATTTCAACCCCCCAGTTGTTACATTTGCTATTGTGTTGTGCATGTGTGTAGGTGAGTGTATAGGTGATCATATGGGAGAAAGAGAGATGGATTGATGGTGAGAAATATTGCAGAACACTTCTCTCTTTTACTTAGGAAGAAGATATATTTTATCTCATTTTATCAAAGGTGACATCAGGAGTAATGACAGGATAAATAATTTTAAGGCTTCAAAGAACAAGGATTCTAAAGAATAGCATTCTGAAGAACTTTAAAGAAAGGATCTGCCTTGGAGATTAAGCTTTTTAAAATCCTTCAGATCCCTTTGCCAAATGCAATAATATTCCATTGTAAATCCTTCCATGAATTTACATGTAGTATTGCATTTTGCTTTTAATGGTGTATTCAGGTACAAAAAGGCAATGATGTGTATTTACTAAACTGTTACCTTTTCAGTTAGTGAATCACTTAGCTTGGATTCTTTCTTTCATAAATACAGTCATTAAATGCATGAAATTATTGATCTAAACTGCTTTCCTGGGAGATTGTTCCTTATAAAGAGCAAAGTCAGGTCTCTTTTTGACTGCAAGCTAGGCTAGATTTTATAATAAAACTTTCATCATGAAAAAAGAAAAAAAAAAAACTTTGATCAACAATAACCTCTCTATGATACATCAATGACTAAATCTCAGTGAGAGCTGGCTTTAATTTTTCTTACAGTGAAAGAGAGTAGGAAGGATGCAATTTTTTGCAAGGGACTCCTTTTTAAAGAGATCATGCTGAAAAGGCTGCTGAAGGGATCTCTTGCTGTTACAATTTTTAGAAAGGAGCTCTCATAATTATAGTCAGAGTTTATTGTGCCTCTCCCTGTTTCTCCCCCTTCCCACTCCCTCCCTCCCCACCCCCCCGCCCCGTGTGTGTGTGTATGCAGAGAGCTGGAGAAAGCTGGCAGCACTACCTGAACAGCTACAGAAAGAGTGAGACTTCTCAGCTCCTGCTTCATTACTGGGGAGCAGCTATTGCAGTGTGCGAGCTCCCAACTGCTTCCTCCCATCGAAAGCCCTTGGTAAGTCCCCTCGGCCGGCAGAGCAGCGGATTAACTCAGCAAAAGGCAGCAGAGGGGGGTGGCAGGGAGCTCCGGGGACACTCAGAACCCGCGTGCAGCTAAGGATCCATTAGATTTCAGGGATTTTCTGTAATAAATGTGTAAAACCTTCTGTGGATTGCTGGGATGTGAAGGCAATCACGAGGAATGTTTTGCGTGCTCAAGAGCAATGCTAAGTACATTCAGGAATGCCTGAAACAGAGCAGAATTTTTCCACGGAAGATAAGATTAGAAAATGCTTCTCAGAACTGCCAGAAAAGTGGTTGTGTGTGGCTTTGTTTTGTTTACCTCTACCATTTTTTTCTTGTTGTCCTTTCCCCCCATCTCATCTTTGTTGTGTTGAATGCGTTAATAGGCTCAGAAAGAAGAAACTGTATCTTCTTGCAGACTGATGGCATTTGAAATGTAGAACTTTTATCAGAAGAGGGATGAGAGCTGAAGCTAAAAAGGAGATAATATGTGCTTTTTACTTGCATTTATATTCTTATGCATGTTTCTGGTGCTGATTGTACAGACTTGCTATGCTCACAAAAAGTTCTAAAAGCTGGGAGATGCACATTTGCTGCTCAAGATGCTGGTGTTTGCACTTGTATCACATGTTTTATTAGTCATCCACATGAAAAGTAGCACTCTTCAGGTAGGTCCTTTCAGTAGATGTAGCAAAAAGCATTCCCAGACACCCCTCTTCTTTGCCTTGATCCTATGAGTCAAGCTCATTGAATTCCACAGAAAATTATAGAGGCCACAGGACAGGTCAGGTCACAGCTCTCCTTGCCCCAGTTGAGCAGTGGCATTTGAAACAAGAGGCTGAAAAAATGCTGTTATCTGAGTGTCCCAGTACCTTGGACCTGGCTGTGTTTTGATTTGAAAAGTAGGAATGAGTTAACCAGGGACAGGCTGAGGTTTTGTCAGGCAGTACTGAGTGTTAACAGAATGACTGCCTCTGAACTGAACCTCAGCTACTCACTCCCCTAATGGATAAATCCAATCTACAAGAGATGACAGCCTGACTAGCTGGGCATGGAGCCACTGGCTCATTTGTTATTGTCTGTCTAGTCCACACCTCTGTTGGCTACAGCTGTCCATCAGATCATACACAGGTGACACAGCTGTATTTGTAACTAGGGGGGTTAGCTGCTCTTTGTGTTTACAAAACATATACCCATGATGTGAAACTGCCACTCAGTGTCCCTAGACATAATTTCCTTTCCTACTGAGCAAACATGATAGCTCAAAGGATTAGACTTTAGGTCTGCAGTGGTGTCTTTCCAGTTTGTATGAGTAAATTTACATCTTTTCTATAGGTCAAAAGAGAGATACTGGCAGATTTTTTCCTTTCCAGAAAATTTCAATGTTTATTAAGGGACAACTTTCAAGTAAATATTAAAACAGAGATTAGCCAAGCACAGAATAGATATTGCTTCCTGAAATTCAGTCATTTTGTGTTGTGGCTACAGGGGAATCATGGAAAGGGGTGTGGAGGACTAGGGGATTGATAAGTGGGTTGATGTAAGAGTGGAAATTGCAAGTAGGAGTGTGCCTCATGTTCCAGGTTGTCAGAGTCAACATTAGTTCAACAAGAAATTAAAATGTTGTCAAAATTGCATCATTACCTGGGCTGCTTAGTACATTAAGTATAACACTGGAGTTCAATATAGATAATAATAATTTCCAGGGGGGAAGAAAGTGATAAGGGAAGAAGATGTCTGGGGGCTGTTCTTGGGGTTCTTTTGTATTTTCCTCCATTAACTACATAAGTCTTTGCTGGAATACTCTTGAGTACAACTGAGTGCTGGCTATTCCAAGATTGTTTTGCTTTCAACATTTGCTTGGATGTATGAAAGAGAAGAAGCAGCTCAATGAGAATAAGTCCAGTGTGAATGGGATCTGGAACAGGTAGCTCTCCAGCTCAATGCCACATCCTTCTATCAAATTCAGCCCCTATCACAGCCATTTTAGTAAGTGAACTCTGCTGTCATCTATTTGCTATCAGCAAGGCAGGATGTTCTCAAAACATCTTAATATCAGGTCAGGATGGTTGAGAAATGCTGGGGATTTTTCACCAGGGACCAGATGCCATGACCTTTCTGCCTACTGGAAGTTTGCTCTGTGAGGATGATGCAAATTAGCACAAGAAAATAATACAAGGAAAGCATCTTTGCTGATAGGCAAAATCTGTGTTTATTACAGGCAGTGAATACTCTGTAGAGCCTCCCCCATGTCACAAGAAATCTGCCTCCCCTCCCTTCTCACAAAAATGTTGGAAGGCAGGAAATATTTGTCTTCCTGTAGAAGGGACTACCTGTCTCACAGACAAGACCACCCTACTTGTGGCTGTGTACCCACACATCCATACAGGAGCAGATCCCCTGGTCAGTGGTGTGCAGGAGACATTGCCTGTGCTCAGGCTGATCTGACTGTCAGCCTGCAGTCAGCACGTGTCACCTGGCAGAGCCTTACTCCATCCTCCCCAGCAGCCCTAGGGGAGTTATTGCTAGAGGATCACCAGGCATGGTCTTAAGATCTTGATGATAAAAAAATCTTTAGACCCTGATGGTATGAGCCAGGGAGATCTAAATGTGCCTTCAAGCCAACCTGGGTTTTCATCAGAAATTCTCTCTGTTGCTTCTCTGAGTGGAAATGAGCTCTCCTCCCTGCCCCCCATCAAAGATTACAATTCATGAAGCAGAAAATGCCAGACACTAAAGCACTGGCAGAGTTCTTTTAAATTATATTTCCAGTTTATCATGCTTTTATATGTCAAAGTTTTCTATTTCCCCTATCTATTTTTATATATAGCAAAACGTATCAATCCAGGCATTTCAATATCCATCACTAAAGCATAAAGATCTATATATCATTGTCGACTGAACAAACAGGGATTTTCAAAGAGAATTCCCTGTGCCAGCAGTGGCTTTTGTTTGCATTACTTGACTACAGTTCTGTTTATAAGAATTGTAAAACCAAACCAAGGAAGCAGAGACTGGTGTCTCTGCTTTTAGGTTCATCATCCTAAAAGCCCTCACTGTTGTACTGAGACCTCTTCCATCTTTCCCTTTTTCTGGGGAAATCTCCATGGCTATGACTTAGACCAAAGCTCTTTGAAACAGATATCACATCTCCACTCATTGGACATCTTTATGTCTTTCAGGCTACATGGAAATATGAAATATTAAGCACAGCTAGAGCATTTAGCATGTGTAAAAGCCTAGTGCAATCTTCTGATCATACCTGTTCAGTTTTTTGTAACTCCTTGCACTTTGGCAGAGTCAAGAGGAGAGAAAACTATTCAACAGTTCTGTCATTGCCCTTTAGTTTCTGGGCCCAGAGAAACAACTCAGAATCCAAACAACTGCTACCTCCTTTTACTGCAGGGCAGTGGGAAGGGTGAAAGGATCTTGAAAAGCCATAATCTTGCAGTTATGAGAGGAATTATGTGTGGCCTTCTCATGATTGGAAAGAATTAAAAATTGTTGTTGTCATTGCTAGGAAAAGAGTGGAAGTGACATTTAGCAGTATATGACTTTCCCAGTAATTGGTACCCTGTAACATAAATTAGATTAGAGGCAGTTTACTAAGTCCCAGTACAGCAAGTTTTCCTTTCACTATTCTCTCAAAGGAAGGTAAACTATAATGTATGTTTCAGAAGGCAACTGCAGCAAAGGAAAGCTACCATCCTAAAGGAAAAAAAAAATTATTTCAATAGGACTTTGCAGTCAAAATTCCTTGCTGGTTTAAAGAAGAAAAAATTCCTTGCTGGTCTGTATCCAGAAATAATACTGAGTTTGAGTGTTTCTTTTACTGCACTTCTGTGTTAGGTCTGCTAAATAACTAAAAAAATGAAGGACAGCAGAATAGATAACTAGGTGATAGCAGGCATAATCACATCCCATTCCTCTAAACCTGGATTTGAGTTCTTTGACTTGCAATTGATGGTTTTTTCACAGAGAATCTGTGGCAGGATACGTTCCTAGCACTATGAAAGATGATATTAAAGCAGCTTCTTTTCATTATGAAAACAAAGCTGAAGCACTATAACATATGTTGTGTTGATTCATGTCTCAGAAAATATAATTCCATGGAGATATATTTTATAAATGCAATAAGAAAGCAGCTGGCTCCTTGGAAAAATGCATTTGACTGCAGCATTAGCCACTTGCATTTTGTACTTGACAAGTACTCAAATGCAATGTGCTTTAATACATTGCCACAAGACCTAAGAATTTTCATTCAAATGCAACTCTATTCCTTTCTCTTCATGAATGTCTTAAACAATGCTACTGGAAAATGGGAAACGTTGGTAAACAATTATTTTTTTGGGAATCTGACCCTGATGTTCAGACCTTCAGATTGATGTGTCCTCATCTGCAAAAAAGAGAAAATATTTCTTCCTCTCCTTCCACCTATGCATGCTTTATCTGTCTTCTCTGCCTATGCAGCATACAGGGGAGAGAGGCTGTGCCATATATGCACAATACCTACAGAGGCAGCACCTGCACAGTTCCTGCCTGCAGCCTTTAGGTGCTCCTGTGGAAGAATTCTCCCCACATACCACTGGGTGGTATTCTCAGCACCAGCCTCAGGCTGCTGGATGGTGCCAGTGATACTGGGGAACATTGCCCTCAGAGTACAGAGCATAGAAGCACCTGCAGGCTCCAGACACTTTCCAGAACTAGTGCAGCAGTCTCAGAAAACTTCTGTTTCCCCATCTACAGCTGATCCTCTCAATAAATACAGCAATCTCTTCATCCAAGTGTTTGAAGAAAAGACTCAGCATACTGTTTCTGGAGTCAGTGACTGGGAATGTATGTGGCAATTATATCAAGAATACTGAGAAATACCAATTTTTTTGGCAGTTCTATCAGCTGCACACAACTGACTGCAGTAAGTACTTGTTTCTGACAGTTGACTTGATAAGGTGGATCGGTGGTGAGCTGAAAAGTGCCCTAACAAAGTATATTCTTACAGAATTCTCTTCCTGTCCAGAAACCCACTCACATCTCTGACAGCTGGCACCTTCAGTGTAAAACTATCAAAACACCAGTCCACAATACTGCTGTGCTTTTGTCCCAAACCAAAGCTAATGCATTTGGCTGGAACAGGCTGTGTGAAACAGGAGCAGATTTTGGTGTACTGCATGCTCTTATCTTCTTATTTAGTATAATTTATATTAAAATACATTTCAACAAAATTTAAAGGGTATATTCTGCCCCTCCCTTAAAGAGTCAGAAGCCATCCCCCAGCTGAAATAAAAACATTCAGTGAACTGATCTATGATTAATTTCATCCACCCCAGGGGCATCAAACCTGGTTGCAGGGGCAGCACAGAGTAAACAAGGATGTTTCAGTGGACAGGGATCCTGTACAGAACAGCTGCTCTACATCCTTGCTTGTCTCACTCTCCACTGAGAGCACTGCGGGGAGAATACAAGTTACAATAGTCCCAACACAGGACAGGGAGAAGAATAAAAATATTAGTCTGAAAAAACAACACAGAAACTTTACTGGAAATTTTTTTTTTATGCTGGGAAAGACAGAATAAAACTGACCATCTCTTTAGCTCAACTAAAAGCCTAATTTATGATGACAGTCTTAAAAAGAAAGCTCAAAGAGTGAGATGCAAAAAGGTCTCCTTCAGTCAGTTCTAACAGAATTATATTTCTAACAGAATTGTTGTAAAATGCCTCAAGATAAATCCAGAGCCCTCCATCTCATAACTCTTGTCTTTGGATGCATTCAATCAGAGGTCAGTAAGGTGACTCAAGCCAAGGCTCAGAACATAACTCCCAAGAGGTTTTTTCCAAGCTTCTCTCTTGCTAGAGATTCAAACAGCTCCCTGGAGCTTACTGTTAGAGCGAGCACCCAGATTTTGGCACATTACAAAACACTCATGTCGTTTCCCTACATACAAGAAATCTGGCAGTCCCATTTGTTGAAATTGCTGCTTAGTCCTCTTTTGGGGCCATGTCTGGTGTCAAGCTGCTTCCTGTCGCAAAGTCCAAATGTCCCTGTTGAGTGCTTCTGAGATCAGATCCCAGGAGGCAGCAGCTCTTACCTCTAAGGTTATCCACAAACCCACTGATGAAGCTCCAGGGAAATAATTACAACCTGTCATTCTCCTTTCCCTACACTGTGAGACAGCAAATTTCCTTTTCTCTTGAGTGACACAGCATAGTTGGCCACTTTCACAGCATTATAGAAAGTCATTTGATGGTGAAAATGCTCAACAACAGAATGCTCAACAGCTTAGTTATTGATTAAACTCCCCACAGATGTTACCTGATGTTGCTGAAGCTTATAGGGTCAGTATTTTTCTGCTGGCAAATTGCAGAACATAGCTTTAGGAATTGTAAGTAGATGTAATGTTAGATTTAAAAATGACAGTTTTATTTCTTTATGGGAATGGTGTGCAAAGCAGGCAAGCATTTGTTCTGCTATGCTCATTGGGAAGCACTGCTGAAACGCACTTTCCAAGGCACTATAGATGCAATGCAGATACAATGTATCTGCCTTACTTTCACCAAAGATCCCCTTTGAATTTCCTGAGCATATTTTTCTAGCTTAATATCCCTCAATATCAATGTAGACAAGATCCATTAGGCAGGTGTGTTTGAGGAAAAAATTAAGGACCATCCTATTTCCAGATAATGGATCAGCTTAAGAGCTGATCTCATAATGCAAAGGTCAGATGAAATCAAAATACTGTTTACAGCAGTGCTCTTTCTTTTCAGCACTGAAGTTATTAAAGGCATTTAGACTGAATTAATTAAAAAAAGAAAAAAAGGAAACTGTTCTTGACTAGCTTAAGGAGTACCATGTGGCATGTAATTTAGATTGCTGAGTGATTTAGACAAGTAAGCTGCATTACTCATCCATCTCATTTAAGATATGTAGATTTTGTAATCTTCCATCTGGATTTCAGACAAACTTTGAGCTGCTTCTTGGTGGTTTGAAGAAGGCTGGAGAAGATGGCTCATCTTAGAATGAACAAAGAAGGGTGAAAGCTGTCCAACTGGAAAAAGAGCATATGACAGAAAGCAAAGCTGGTTACAGCAATACATTTTCAATGTATTTTGAATATATTTTCAACTTATTTTCAGTGACAGAATGATTCTTTTACTTTGTTTTCCACAGCAAACAATCCCTCTGTATTTAGTGCAGGATCCGTTTAGAACCAGAGTGGCACCTTGGTACCCAGCACTCACAAGCTTTGTCTATTCCTGCTGTTCTAGCTACAGCAACATCATATCAACACAGCTGAGATCATGGACAAGATCCATTAGCAAGCAAATCCAAGCCTTCTACTCTTGGGTTGGGGAAAAGGAGGGGAAGTGTTTTTAGGGGAATTTAAGAGGAAAAACAATACTACCCACATCATTCTGCAGTGCCAGCACCATTCTGCCATGGAATACAGATAATGTCCTGCTGCTTACAGAACTAATGGTACCAGTAGTTCAAATTCCTGTGTTTCCACTCATTAACTAGTGCACAGAGGCTATTTCCAGGCACTCACTATCCATTACACGATGGAGGCCAATCTGTCTAACCAACCAACCAACCAACAAGAAAACATTAGATCTGCCTATCTCAGCAGAGGTGAGAAAAAACCTCTTATGATAAGGCTGCAGCTTACAAGGTTTGAACAATTGAAATGAAATGAAATTAAATTAAATGATGAAATGAGGAACTGAAAAAAAAAAAACAACCCAAGCCCAAATCCCAAACCCAAACAAAGCCAAAGAACCCTAATGTTCTTCAAAAATATATTTACAAACTCCAGGAGCAAATACATCTTAGGTATTTGAGCCATGCTTGTGTGAAATTTATTAGAGGGAAAAGATCAAAATCTAATTTGTTAATTTTGGGTTTGGAAAACAACTGCAAGAAATCCTTAGCCAAAACAATCTCAGGAAAGTGATGCTCCACAGAGATAAAGAGAAGTGCCACAAACACCATTTCTCTCCCCCTGCCTCAAATGAAAGAACAGTAAAATAGGAGAGGCAGCTTCTTGAAGCTCCTTTTTTTCCCATGACAAATTTTTCTGGAGGCAGAAGCTCAAAAAGGTTCATTGAAGTATCCTGATAGACCTAATAGGAAGGCTAGGACTTGAAGATGGAACTTGGTGTTGGATAATCTAAACAGATTATCATGAAGGTTGCCTAGAAGGATGTCTTTAAAGGCTCCATGGGAGGTACAGTTCAATAAAGCTCCACAATTGCTTTATAATTCAAAAGATCAAAGGGACAGGCTTGAGCATTAAAACTAAATAAAAATAAAGAGGTTCTTTTGGTTCCACTTGTTCACATGGCAGACTGGTTCACAGTGAGGTGAGATGAGTTTTGTTTAGTTGAACCATCAGCCTAATGTCTAGCCAAGTCCTGAGTACTGTTTTAAATAAGTCAGGCACCTGAGGCTGCTGAAGCCAGAGAGTCTGTGAAGGCTGGGTGTGTGGGACAGCACACCCACACCAAGAGCCAGGGGCAGTGCCTCACTGAGGGTCCAGTGACTTCCCAGGGGAAGAGGACTGGCCCAGACAGCAATGATGCTGGCACATGCTGCTTTGGTCCAGAACACCTTGGTTCTGTGGCGCAGTGAGATGCCTATCTGAGCCACAGGAATGCTGAAGGCAACATCAAATTACACCACTCTGCCTTGGTTTTAGTTTATCCATTTTTCTTATTGCCTTAAGGAGGGTCTGAAGTGCTATGTGTTGCCCATAGGTCGTGGTGGGGTCTCACTCATATTCAGACTCACTTTTGCAGCAGTGCAAAGCAAGTGGCAATGGTTCTCTGTCTCCCACCTTCCCCAGTGGGGCTTGGGAGTGTGAGTGAAACAAGGCACTGCTTTCCACAGGCTGGGATTTGCATTAAGTGCAAGGTGAGAGCTGTGGCATTAGCTTATGTGACAGACATGCCTCCAGAGACACAGAAACCAAGATGTTTGATACTGGTGAGAGTGCCAGACCTGCTGAAACACACAGAAGTTTGCACAGGGGGTGTGAAATGAAGATGATGGAGGTGATTTTCCTTGCCATTCCTGCCCCGAGCCATCAGGCTGCAATAGAAATCAAGACATGCAGTGCTTTGTGCCAGGCAGCTAGGGGTAACTCTGAACTAAAGGAAATAGAATTTTTGTAGAAGGCATGAAAACTGTATACATGAAAAAGTGGTATGGTGAGGTTAGCACTACTGTTGTATGACAAAGAGCTGCCAAGCAGAAATCATTTTTCTTGTGGTGTCTCTGGTGACGTTTTGGTTTGCAGTGCCTAAATTCCAGGCAGCAGCAAGGCAGGGCCAGAAGCAAGAAGAGGGACTTTACTCACAGCACAGATTCTCAAGCCAAGTGGTTCAGAAATTGGTGGTGTTGTACATGCAATAAACATTAACATATCAGAACAAATTCAAAGCTCCTATTTCACAGATCCAGAGCAAACAAACAAAAAATAAAAGGAGTTACCAGTGTGAGCACAGGGTAATGTGTTTGACTTGACCCCAAAATCATGCTGTTAGATTCTTAACCTGAGAGCATCAGCTGTGATTTTTTATTGAGAAGAGTGATTGAGAAAGTGAAGATCTGTCAGTTAACAAGAAGAAGATTGTTGACCGTGCTGCAGTTTTTAGACATTTTAGAAGAATAAGAACACACCATGTAAAAAAATAAAAATTATGCTGCTAGTGGCAAGAGGGCACTCAGAAGATGCCACCATTAAAGTTGTTTCCATGAAATTTTCAGTTTTGGGGCTGATATTTTCATTCCTAGGAAGGTACAAGCTTTGAATAATCACAGAAGAATGAGATGCAGCAAGCAGAAGTGTGAAGCAGCTCCATGCATAAGAATTTAGACAACATTTCACTTTCACTTTAATTTATTGCAGTTGCCTTGTGTTTTTTGTAGAGTACGCCCCCCCTTTTATATAGGATGTAATCTGTTTGAAAACACTGAGTTGCATGATGCCTTGCATATTTACAGGAGTCAGACTATTTTAACATGTTTAGATAGGATAGTTTGTCTAGCATTCAATTTTTGGTGCAAAACCTTGCAGGCAAGGTTTTCAAAAACAGGAATCCAAACACAGGTTTCTGAGACACATCTATATGGGTCTCTGCAGGTAAATGAACTAAATTCTAAATATGACTTTCTAGATTTAGCAACAAGGTGCAATATTGAGCTGCTGAAAGCAACATAGCTGCATTAGGAGGGTATGTTCACCTCAATGCAGACTTTTTGAACAGCACCATGCTGCTTCCAGGGTCCACACTAGCCTGGATGACCACACAAAGCCCTGTGTTATGCCACACAAATGCATCAAAAAACCCCCACTCTGCTTGAAATTGTGACATCCAAGATAGCAGATCATGTTTGATTTTACCATTTGTGTTTCAGGACAGTCACATTTCTTGTCCTGAATCTGGCTGGGACAGAGTTACTTTAATCTGTAGTAGCTGGTACAGTGCTGTATTTTGGATTCTGTGTGAGGATAATGCTGATAACACACTGGTGTTTTGACAGTTGTAAAGTAGTGCTTATCCTTAGTCGAGGATTTTTCAGCATCTCATGCTCTGTCAAGGAGGAGCTGCACAAAAAGCCAGGAGAGAGCATAGTTTGTACTGCTGACCCAAACTGGCCAAAGGAGTATTTCATATCATAGATCATCATGTCCAGTACCTAAACTGGGTGAGTAACCCAGAAGGGGCCAATCTCTGGATGGGATGGGTGTTAGGCAGTGGATGGTGAGCAATTGCATTGTGCATCCCTTTTGTCTCTTGGGTCCTGTTATTCTTTCTCACTCTCCTTATAATTACAATTATATTATTAGCATGTTTATAATTATAACTATATTTTGTTTCAATTATTAAGTTATTTTTACCTCATCCCATGAGGTTTACCTTTCTGTTCCAATTCTTCTCCCCTCTGGGGGCAGGGAGGAGGCTGTGTAAGAGGCAGTAATGTGGTGCTTTGTTGCCAGCTGGGATTAAACCACAACACTTATCCTTGCTACAATGGAAATTTAGGACACACAAGTGTTTTGTTCTTCAAGGTTTGACTACTTTTGGACATGCTGTGACACTGTTAATGCCCATGGAAGTGCTTACACTATGAGTAACATCCAGTAGGAATAGTGTGGATAATAGTTAACTGCAGAAGAAGCACTCTCTTTATTTAGTCCCTTGTCTGGGCTTTTTTCAAACAACTACTGTTTATTGTCATTATTGGGTTCAAGAACTGACTTCCTTTGTTCTCATTCCAAAAAACAGAGTAAATCAGGTCTGACATTCGAAGCAGTGTATTTACAGCACCACGGAGCATGTGTCTCTGGAGCGTGGCTGTAACAAAAAACAGAGAACAGCAAAAGCTCTGGTTATGTTTGTCACCCAGGGGAACAGGAGAGCAGGATGGCTTCCTATTTTCCCTGCTTTTTTTTTTGCAAAAAAATTTTGAAATGGAATATTAAAATAGGTTGCTCTTCTTTCAGATTTAGGCCTAAGGAATTTCACATGGAGGTATTAGGAACCGAGTATTGCATCCACATTGGATGTGTTTTGTCCCTGTCTCCCCAGGAAGGGAGGATGCACCAGTTGTCACTGCTTCATTAGTTGTTCAATTTCTCCCAGTGGTAAAGGGACAAAATTCTAAATTCCAGCTGGCAGGGTTTGCAGGGGTGTATAATTTATGAGCCATGACAAACTGGAAAGGTAACTACAATCAGTAAGAGCATAAGAAAAACATCCAGCTTGCAATCTCTGCCACACAGCATAGCTGCCCATGCTTAGTTATCACACTGCACATATTTTTTACTTTCCCAAAACCTAATTCTCAAGGTTGTGTTGTTTTGTTTGTGTTTTGGATTTTTAAAGGACTACATTCTTTTTTTTTTTAGGCTGTAAGGCTTCTCAAGGGAAAGAGGAACAGTCTGGAGAGAACAGGATTGAAAAGGTATAAAACAAAATCATATCTTGCTAAAACCATATCAACGCTATTGAATATTGTGGACAGCGAAGGATGTGTAAAAGCAGAGGCAGGATTTTCACACTAGACAGCTCCTTGCTAGAAATGGAAAGGATCTGAAGAAAGACAGGCAAAGCAGGCAGCCTTTCACAAACAAAAGCGAGTAAAGGAAAGTAGAAATGCGGGGATTGTGGGTGCACAGATCTATTGTTATTAGTTTTTAACTTTTCTAACCAAGCTTTCTGCATTATTGGCAATATCACTGGAGCACAAGCCAGGTGTCTGCAGATCTTTGTAGATCTACATATTTTTAGTGATGTCTGAGCCATTGAGCAAGAGCAGATAAGATAATATATAAAGGCCAAATAGAAATACATAAATACTTCAGGATTTAAAATAATTTCTTATCCATATGTATCCTCCTTCCTTCTGCTTCCTCCCTCCCAGCAGGAGACTTTCACTCTAGTGTCACACCACCCTGAAAAGGTTTCACTTGATGAACAACCTCACAGCCACATCTCCTCTGCTAAGTTAACTCTAGTCCTCCAACTTCACTTACTATCTCCTTCAGAAAATCAGGAATTTCATCCCACTCCTAAAGCAAACCAGCCTTGAGTTCTGTACAGCTTGGCTAGATATGAACACAGATACCATCAGTTTCTTAGTTATGTTATGTGTTTCCAATAACTTTCTTAAATAAGAAGCATCTGGTTTAAACAGCACAAAGCACTGGTGCCAGCATTGCTAGGAGGGCTTTGGCAGAAACCATGGTCTCTGTTCTTGGAGGTGTCGTGGGCTGCAGACAAGAATTTATGTTGTCACGTCAGGAGCTCTAGCCTGGCACACAGGCTGTTTGTGCAATTCTCTGTTACAGACTTTTATTCACGCAGAACCTTTTTCTGGGGTTGGAGGCCTGAGCAAAAGATGAAGCAGACTTCAGCTCAGCATCTCCAGAGTGTGTACATAACTGAGGTGATACCTTAACCCACGCAGCCCCATGTTCTCCGAGCTAACTTCACCGAGATGATCCCCTCCCCAGGTGAATGTGCGCTGCTTGGGAGGACATGCTGCTGGAGGGGCCACTGGGCTGGAGTTTAAGGTAGACCTCACTCACCATTATCAGAGCTGAAGCACTCTCACAGGCAATGAAGATTTGCTTTCCTCTCCACCACCTCTTGTGGACTAAAATGAAAATTCATTTAGCTTGACTTACCACATTTTTTTATGTGTGTCTGAATTTCACCCTTAAGTAAGAATAATGTTCATGAGTCTTTTCTTTTAAAACTATATACATATCTCTAAAACATAAAATATGCACTCAGAAGCGAGTCTCATGCTAGATTTGTTAGACTATCAGTCCTGTTGGAACTATTTCTGATTGGTGTGACAGGCTTAAGTTTCTAGATTGTAGTCCATGCATTATTCCTCTGTACTGTGCTGGAGTAGCAGGCAGGGTGGTAGCACACAGAATATTTATCAGGATGAATATAATGAAGTCTTGAAGTGAAAAGTGGAAGAAAGGAAAATAAATATCCACAGGAGCAATAGGGACTAGTTATTTACTGAAAACATGGGAATTTACATATGAAAAAGCATGAAAGAAAAAATTATCTTTCCCCAGTGCAAGTAATAGTTTTAGCTGATCTGCTGTCAGAAAATGTTTCCTAAACTAGTTTTATTTAAAGCACCTCTGAAATGGTAAACTGTCTAGCAATCAAGGAATCAGACTGGTTAATTTACCTTGATTATCACAGCTCTTTTCAAGTGCTAATAAATTTTAACTTCTAGGAAACTGGAAACACCACATAAATTTCTAGTACAGTCTTAAACTGCTGATCAGAACTGAAAATTGAAATCAGTGTGCAATTTTTGTACTATTCTCTTTCAGTCATTGTCTGAATGTCTTGAACTGTGAGAGAATTTCAATGTAAAATAGGGAAAAAGATGCCGCACTTCAGGATTGCAATTTTTAGTTATAATATGAACGTGTAAGAGATATGAAGAGCAAAAATGCTTTTAGTAAGGAAGGTGCTCATAAGTGGCTTTTTTTTTTTCCATCTAAAGGACATTCTTACACATTAAGATACAATGTTCTTCAAGCATACAGTGCAAACTGCTGGGTATGTTACTGTTTACTGAAAAAGTTTAGGTTTACTGAAAAGCTGCAGCCAAAAAATTCTTGCTCTTCAATCCTCATGTTTTGTGAGCTTCGAAATATCCAAAGAACACCATGAAATAATTGATAGTACAACCACATATGAGTTTTCTGTGCACCTCTTTCATTTTCTATGTTGTCACAAATAAGCCAATCATAGGTCTTTAAGAATATAACTCTGCCTGAAAATGGTGAATTTGCAAATGTTAAAGGATAAACACTTTTTAGCAACCAAATCTAGTCATCAGCCATCTGGAACTTCTTCCACTTAGACATATACTAGAAGAATAGAGAGACCTGCTGTCTTCTGTAAAGAAGAAAAGTCACACTCCTAAATTAATTGATGCATTTTGTTGTACTATACCTACACATAATTTTTTCTCTGTTTGTTTCAGAAAGAAACCTATTAAACAAGTTAGCAGAAGGCAGATCAGAGATACCGATTTGGCCAAAAAAAAAAAAAAATCCTTTATACTGGAAAGAAATGTCACAAGATAGACCAAGTTCTGTGAAAAAATGGCAAACAGCCTGGTGCAATGTGCAACAAGCAGCAGAGCAGTGCTGGCTTCCCCCAAAAGACACTGGTGCATGGCAATATCTTCTGATTTATGAAGCAGGAAGTTAAGCAGGGCAGCCAGTGGCTGGACAGTTGTGGCCAGTCTTCCCCAAATGGCACCCAGTAAGGCATAGGCTGTGTTAAAACTGCTGGTAGTTCTATGGATACCTACACTGGTATATAAGTTTTCCTGTTCTTCTTAGGCAGCCAGTGGAAAAATACAAAATATCCTTTTTAGGCTATATAGCATTTTTTTTTACAGGAGCAACCCACATTTGGCTGCTTGTAGAGCGCAGAAAGTCACCTCATATAGGAGCTTTTACTTATATAACATGCAGGCTTCTCCCCTGTATTGTCCAGTATTGCTTGAGCACTCTTTGGATCCTTGCTGGGATTGTCTTGGCTTGTGGCCCCGTGTGCCAGTGCTGCACATTTGGGGCCTGTGTACTGGGGAGCATTTCCCAGACATTCCCATTGCTCTCAGATGTGGTGTACCAGTAAAACTTGTTCAACTCCATTTCCTCCGACACTGGTTCATAGGCAACCTACCTGACATGAATTAATCCAGGGCCCATGGCTGCCTTTCTCTTGGTTCTGCTGTTCCTATATGGACACGTGATTTTCCCAATATCCTCACTCAACAAAGAAATTCCTATTCAGTTTGGCTGGCCAGGGAAAGCCAGAGCTGTCTGCCACTGTGCCACTTCCATTTACTGGAGACAAACACAATCCAAGAAAATGCAAACTGAAAAGCTTTCTTCTGATGCTATTTTTGTGCTCTTTTCCTTCTAGTCATGTGTTATTTTCCTTCCACAATCTGGATCCTCAGGTTGAACTCCATTGTAGCTTGGACAGCAGAAGGCATAAGAACTTGCAGGAATTGTGTCCTTCATTTGTTAAAAGAAATGTGATTTTCAACTTCCCAGACATTGATAAAGGCTGAGGAAATATAGTTTAGAAAACAATGTGTTTGTGTCCCAGAATAATCATCATTAGGGGAACTCAGTTGTTTGTCAGTAACTGGTATAGTAGATGTGCAAAAAATGTTGGTTATCTGAAATAACAGAATGCTGTTAGTAAACATTTGATGCCCAGAAAGTGAAAGTAAATATGCTAATAAGTTTTCCTGCAAAGGATGATATACTCCTATCAGACAAATTTCAGGATGCCCTGAAAGCTGATAAACATGGGTTCTGGCAGAAAATGGATGTGTGCAGAAATGCATGCCTGGGACAAGCATTGATTCCTGAAATGCTCTGCTCATGGACAGTGATCATGAGACCCAGTGTACTCACTTCTCTCAACAGCATGATGAAAACTACATCCAACAATGTAAAATTAAATACAACTTAATCATCATTAGGCTATTGGTCATAGCAGCAAAAATATAAGCATTGAGTGTATTTGAAAGATGGAATAGAGGAAAAGAAAATAGAAGTGAGAAATTAAACTGAACTGAGGAAGTTTGAAAAAGGAGACAATTTAGAGAAGACTGAAGGGGAGGAGACAGGAATTCAAAGAAATGGACAGTAGAAGGCACAACCAATATAAAAATTGTCATACCTGATCTGTGCCTCTGCCTTGTACACCTAGCATCCTGTTACTGCTAGAAACTAGGATTAGGTGTGTCAGAGGGTGGTGCATGAAATCTGTCCATTGAAAACCTGCAATGCAGTCAGCCTACCAAGGAGCTCTCCTCTTAAAAGAGATTATTTGAAGTCTTGAAGCATGAAAGATGGGTGAGAGTTGAGGTGCAAATAAAAATATAAGGTGAAGATAATTGAGGGAGTGAGGAAAAGAACAAACTGGGATATAAAAGGAGCCCAAAAGGTAATAATTTATTTTCTCCTCGTGCTGTGCCCTAGAGATGATCTGGCTCAAAGTTTTCATGCTCAACTCCTGTACAATATGCAGAAGAGCACATTACCTTTTATGAGAATATTTTATATAGTTTTATGTGTAAAGGTTGTATGCTTTCCAAGTTACTAGGTTTGGTTCTCCTTGTAATTCAATTTTTTTAAATCTAGGTATTTTTGAACTAAATGACTCTATGAGTCATCCCTTAATCCTCAAAAGATTTTTTGAAAAATGTCCCTTTCCCTCCCTTATATCTTCTCTGCTTATTAAAACTAATCTGAAACTCATTGGCTTGACTATACTGAAGTTTAAAGCTCTTATTTCAAATCTGTAATTTGCACAATTTTTGTTATATACTTACTCTAGTATCTGCTTTCAGGGCAGGGAACTTCCTTGACTGTATGCACTCTGTATAGACAGATATCAGGCAACCCCACCATGGAGCAGCACTTGCCCCAAGGCAGTTCCAAGAGGAGTCTTAGCATGGCTAAGCCCAAGCTTCCCTAAGGCTTTTTCATAGAGAGGCAGCCAGTTCAGGCTACACCTCTCCAGAGAGCCCAGCAGATGCTGCACTTGGTGCTTACTTAGCCAGCACTGCTTGTGGTACCTGAAATAAGATACAGGGAGCTCAGAGAGACCACAGGAACAGCCTCATCCAAGTATTTTTACCTTAGCAATTCAAAACAATGCAAAACACGGCAGCCCCTGAAGAGTAATTTCTTCCAGATGAGTTCCTCTCATGATGGCCCTAGCACCAGGATATAAGAAGTGACAACCAGACCAGGCCTTATGCACTCCTGCATGCCAGATATTTCTTGAGGAGGAGGGGGACTGGGCAAGAGAAGCTGATACCTAACAGCATCCAGCTTGTGCAGAGAGAAGGGAACATATTTGAATGGTTTAGTACAAATACATCAGCTCCTGGCAGGATATTGAAACTGATCAGTGGGCTCTGTGATCAGCACATCAGAGCTGACTGATGTGCCAGTAGTGTCAGCCTGGTGTCAGGGGTAATTTTTTTTTTTTGTTTATGGTTGTCACTTCAGCTGAAGATTAGATATCAGACCTACTAAATTTGCAGCATTGTTATCTTGCTGTAGACATGAGCTTTGAAACATGCCTTGGACAAAATATATTATTACACTGAAGGAAATAGTTCCGATATGCATCCTATACGGCCCAGATTTCTTCAGTTTCTGCACTGTAATTTGCTTATCCTTTAGTACAAACTTTACTTTCAAGGATGTTACTGGAATAGCATCATATCAAGGAATCTTATTCAAGAAAGCATGCAATTTCCTTGTATTCAGAGAAACAAAACCCTTTAAAGACAAAGTGAAAAAGAGAGCTGGAAAAGTTTCCCATGTTACCATAGCAGACTGCCCTTTACATTGTTAATTTAAAAGGCATTCCTCTTTTCAAATTGTGTTAGTGTTTCAATTTCTGCCCCTCCCTGAGTTTAGCTTCTGGGATTTTGCCATTTATAATCCAGTGTTCTGCTTCTCTGCTCCTAGCCTTGCTTACTTTGCCCAAGCCTGTAAAACCAGATGTCCATCTTGTCATGACAAATTTTCTCAGGGTCAGCAGAATAAAAAGTCTGAGAGAGAAATCATAAAGAAAAACAAATACACAAAGACATGAACATGGTTTCTCCTCAAGCTCAGCTAAATCAGATCTAGGATTATTCTCTGTTTAAGGCATAGCTACCACTGTTTGTGCTTTGGGGAGAGAAGTGAAGTAGTACTAGAGGAATTTGAATATGCTGTACAGAAAACACACTTGTTTGTCATGCACCTGATAGATCACCTCATCACATGAATATCTATCTGGAAGTAACAGATTGCTTTTTCTCTGAAATTCAGATTAAAAATTCTTTGCAAATGAAATAAAGGAATGACTGTTTTCTAAAACTTGTAAATTTGTTTTTTTCTGTGATAAACCAAGTTATGTGGACCCAAGTTAACAGCAATATGTTTCATATTTTCAGTTCTTACTGCTATGTGTATCTCATAAATTGATATCTTTATTCATAGGACACAAAAAATTAAAGTGCAAGAGTAGAATTTTTCATAGGATGAAAAAAAGAGGATGGTGTTTCTAGAAAACAAGTTAGTTCTTTGTGCAAAGAAGTGAAGGAGCTAGGGGACAGAATGAAGGATGCTGCGAACCAACTCTCTTCATTCTAAAGTGAGTTGTGAACATTTGTGTCTGGTTTAAGTCAAACACTAGCCTCTCATGAACTGTAGAAGAAAGGTTCTTTTGTGGAACAGGTGATAAGCCAGGACAAAATCCCCCCACAGTCAGTCCTTGACAGGTTTCCTGTGTGATATGGAACGTGTCGCTTTGAGACTCATCCCAGCTGCCTTCAGCCTCACAAAGTCAGTCTCCCTTAAACTGCTTAAAAGGAGAGATATGGACATGTCCAGAAAGTAATTAATTCCACTGATCTGAGAAACCTCCTAAAGTCAGGATGATCTGCCCAGCAGACAGTTTGGCAACCCCAGGCTGGCCTTCAGCCACTGCCCCTGCGCTCTGTCTGCTCCGGTGGGCAGCTGTCCAGCGCCGCATCCTGCCCGGGACAGCCAGACCTGCTCAGGCTGCCAGCTGCTCAGGACAGCTCTGTCTCAGGCAGCCTGCTCACAGAGTGCTGGGGGTGACAGTGCCCTGGGTGTGCTGTGAGACTGCTTAGCAATTATTATTAACTACAGAGTAATACGTGAATATTAGCAGCAGAGTGTTGCTTCAGGCTTTGTAAAATTCAGGTTTTATAGCAGGAGGCATTTCGATGCAGAGAACCACAGAGTGTGAAGGACCACTTTAACATCCTCTGTTGTTTTGTGTCTCAGCTTCTGACATTTACAAACCCAGTGATAATTAAATGAGGAAAACTGGCCCCACCAAGTGAAATATGCATTGCCCTCTGTCTTTTTTACATTTCATGGTTAGAAGTTCAGTGTAATGAATCTGACAAGGTAAGGCTTTCCAGATCACTGTTATGATGGTTTCTCTGGTAATACTGATAGCATCCATGAAAGTGCACCAGGAGTACCATGTGACTGAGCACATCCAGAGGGCTTTCATGGTTTGTTCAATCACACTGAAAAGTCCCCCAGGGATAGTTTAATTAACCAAAAATGTATCTTTTCATTTAGTCACTTCTGCTCCCCACATGCACTTTACTCCTACTGCTGAACCTTGTGGGTATTCAAGCCAGGAAAAGTTGGTTTGAGACAAGAGGTGTGCTCCCAGGAGTGTGGCTAACCCACAGCACTTCATCTGAGGGACAATGGTCAGTGGAGGCTGCCACATGTCATCTGTACTCTCGTACTTTTAACCACACACACATTCCCAGCTTGTCACAGGAGCACAGAAAAACCTGCTGGCAGTGAACAACATGGTGGTGGCTTCAGCCAATGTCACTCAGCAGCTGTGGTGAGAGAGGAGCACTGGCATGGCACTGGGTAGCAAAGGCTTAGCTGGCAAGTGGAGTGGACAGACCACTCCTGCTTGAGAGAACATCTCCAAGGATGTGATGCTCCGAACACAGCTTCAGCCTCGCCTCAGTCTTCCTGCTTTCTCAGATAAAGTTCACCCCATATCCCCACCTGCAAATGAGGAGGATGCATTTTCCTTTCTTCCTTTCTTGCCTCTGTTCTCTGTTTGCATCAGTGGCCCATCCTCCTGTCACAGTGCAGGGCAGCTTTGGTGGGGTCACTGCTGAAATGGAGAGAATTATGGCTTGTTACAGCCCTTGGGATTTAACTCCACTGGTTCCCAACCTCCAGGGGTCAGAATCACCAAAACCCTATTTCCATCTCTGCTACATGCTGTTGTGAAGCAAGTGCAGCTCTCTTTCTGATCTGACACAGATTACAAACCAGGTGGCTCTGACAGGCTCAGACTAATTCCTCATGGGATCTCCTCTCAGGAAAGTCACAACATCACAGAGTTTGGTTCCATCTGTACTAATAGTACTCGACACTTAGAAAACCCAAGGCATCAGAGCAGCAGTAGGTTTTCAGATCAGGCTACTCCAGTGGCATACTGAGGCTAAATCTCTCTGGTTCTCTATGCCTAATTTTTGTTAGCACTGCCCCTTTTCACAGGCAAAACTGAGGCACATGAATTGGGCTGAGAAGTAGTGCTTGCCACTATCACAGAGGAAGATTTCTGATCCAAATCATTGTTCTTGAGCTGGTCTTGAGATTTTGAAACCCTTCTCATGTAAGTTGACATTCACCCTATTTATTTCCTGCCTTGACTCTTAAAGAAATTAAATTTTACAGAAATAAAAGAAGCACATTGAGAATGGATACACGTTTCATTTACTCTAATTATGCACAGTGAAAAGTTTCCATTTCAGCAAACCTCATTGATATTCTGCTGTGAACTTGACTGAGGGAAAAAAAAGCACTAAAGGAGATTTTACCAGTCAATTAACTTAAACTAAAAAAAAAAACAACCTTTTGTGGATTTAAGAATATTTCACTTTTCACTTTAATTTCCTTCCACTCTTGCTATAACTACTGTAATCATAAAACTTCCCCCTGGATCACCCTGAGATTCTGCAAGGGTTGTAGTACCTAATACTCTGATACAGGAGCTGGTGTTATTTTATGGATTAATCCCAAATAGCAGGATATCATGTGTCAATATTGCACTGGGCTTTGAGTTATATGTGAACAGGCCACCTCTTAGGCCTTTGGGAGAAATACTTATTTCTCTCACATATGTGGTTAAGTCTTTCAATATTTTGTGACCTCTTTCACTAATGCACTTAGAATCTACATGATCTTTTCAAACAGTATTCACAAAACTTACATATATGGGGATTTGATAGATCTGAGAGCAAGCTGAAGAATCATAATGCGAAACAATGAATAAATTATTAGAAAATGTAGAAAACCTCAATGAGAAAATGAGACAAGAGTATTTTTTACTCACAAACCATATGAACATTGTTCTCTTAGATGCAGAAACTTAAAGTCTGCTGAGATTTTATTATCACTATCAGTAATACATAAATTGAAAATAATAAAAGTATATTTTTGCAAGTGTTAGTATCCTTGCTTTCTTCTCAAACAAGGAAGAAAATAGTCTGTACTAAGCCTCCTGTAGTAATTGTCTGTGCCATGAGAAATACAGTGTTGTCGTTGTTTCCTGTTTTCCCAAATATGAAAAATTCTTCATTTAAAGTTTTTAATTTGTATTAGTGGCTTAAAGAACATAAGCACTAATAGTATTTTACTGCTTAAGAGCCTAAACATTAGAAATACAAAAATAACATGAGACCAGAAAACATGGTAATCACTGTAAAATAGAGAGAATAATGCAATGATTTGAACTTGCTCCCTGTATGTATAATCATCATCCTCTGAATTTTTTTTTACTTCAGTCCTTATTAAGAAACTGAACAGAATTTCCCTCAAAATATATGACAAAGATATGTCCCTGAATTGTGCAATAAAAATCTGAGATGAGTTTGGGAAATTTGTCTTTTATATGAGTAGAAGATCATCTTGGTTGTTTTGAGCTACAGTGTGCTGTAGGATTCCTCTTTCTGTTCAGCACAGGCTCAAGGCACCCTGCCCAGTGTGCTCTGAGCCAGCAGTGAGTTCACTCCATCCTCACCTGTCCTGCAGCAAGCAGAACACCGTGGTGTGCTCCATGCTGAATTTGAATACTTTCATCTGCACTCCTATGTGTCTGGGATGACACAACGTTAATTTTTTTACAAGTTGCTAAGACTAAGAACAGCTTAAGACCTGGGCTGCTTTATGCCTATTCATTTCTTGCAGGAATGCAAGTTGCCCAAAATCCCCACAGCACCAGCTGCTCCTTCACCAGGCCACTGACTCCAAGGAGGCATCTAGAAAGATTTTCTACAGATTTCAGAGGTCAATATAGCAATATTAAAAGCACAGGCCTTGCAAACTCAAAAAAAGAGACATCTTTATGCTGTCCATGCTTTTCAAAGAGGACACCTCTATCTAGTCTTGCCCTGATTCCAGAATTGTTTTTCAGCCATCCCTTTTTTCCGATACTACTAGCAAAATAGAGTGAATAAATTTAAACAGATTTAAAAACTTGAAGTTATTGGAAGGGTTTAAGGGAAAATTTGAAATTGTATCATATTGATATAGATTTTGGTTTGGTTTTTAACTTTTTTTTGTGCTGGAATGCAACAGCACAGTTCTGTAAATTGCCGCTAATAGTTACTGACGCTGCTACTAAAATATTCCACACTGAATTCCATATGAATTTGTCATTATGTTTCCCCTCACATCTAACAATGAGTGGAGATAGTCCTTGGCCCTCCTTTTGTTGCTGATATTTTATTAGTTTGTTAATGAATGAGAAAAGGTGTTAAGAAACAGGCGTGGCAGAGTTTAAAAAAGCAACAAAATAAATACTACAAGATCAACTCATGGAAAACCTTGAGTGAAATAGGGAAAGCCATTATGACCTAGGGTAGGAAATGAAACATCTTTTGAAAATCACTGCACTATTTATTTGGGCCAAACAAAGAACCACCCTGGTATTCTGGGTGTTGCATAGAAAAGTGGGGCATTTGAACCAAGAGGAGAAGTTTCATATGGTAAAGCTGTGTGACATCTGCCAGTTAAAATTTTTTGAGGGACAGAAATGCAGATTTGTTTTTTCTGAAAGTTTTAATCAATTCATTTCCTTTTCATTGAAATTCTCTTTTCCACTGAAAGAAAACAAGAGAAAAAATATATATGTTCTGTTGTGACATTTTCCAAGTGAAATTATTCAATTTTTCCATCACGATTTTCAATTTGAATTTTCTTTTCTCTTCACTCTTTTTGGGAGGAGGAAGGGAAGTGCATAGATTTCAAAATTATTGCAACTGAAAAGAGATGTTTCAAGTTGAATATATTAATAATTGAAAAAGTAAATGAGAAACTGTTACTCGACTCAGCACACTTTTTTTTTTTAACACTATTTTGGTTTTGTTTTTTTCTGAGTTTAGTTTTTATTTCTCTCTGTAACTGCCAACAACACTGTCAAGAAGACTGTATATTATTAATGTACTACAAAATGCTCTTGGAACAGAACTCCAGAGATTGAGTGAACTTTCTGCATATGGTAAGCAAGAGTGAACAAAAACATTTGCAATGAAAATGCCCCAGATTATTTTGATTCCACAGCTACTGTAACCTAATAACATGTTTAGGATTAAAAAAAACCATCCAGTTTTGCTGCACCTCATGAATAGCAGCACAAACCACTTGCTGCTGTGGAACTAAGCATTTTTCCTTGTGTTTCATTCCCGCAAAAGGGACGAATGAGCCTCTAGACTTCATTAATTTTTTTTCTGTCTCAGATGAGAAATATCATGTTCGGATTGTGACCATGTTGTGTTCACAGTGGAAAGCTTGCCAGCTTTGCTACATGAGAGCAGTTGTCCAAGCAGTATCTCAAGTCCTGAATATGAGCAAAGAGTAATTGTAGCATCATGTTGTGCCCTGCAACAGTAAGGTTGTGTCAGTGTTTCAGTGTAAAATCTGTGGACCAAATCCTCATGGCATCGTTGAGGAGCTCAATGCTTTTTGTCCTCAATGAAATGATGTCTCTGAATTTTATATCTTTGACTTCCTTCATCAGAAATTAAGGAATGATTGTCAGATTCAGACTTTCGTGCCTGAACTTCATACTCATCTTGAACTTCAGTCAAGAGATTTCATTTGAAGTATCTTAAAAGCAGAGTATATTGGTCTCTAGCCACACATCATTCTCACTGAAGAAAAAGTTATTTTGGATTTACACAAGTTTCCTAGGCCTTATTGGATGGGCACTTCCAGGGGAGAAGTGCCAGCAGGATTTATTCTGTAATGTAAAACACTAATTTATTTGTATCACGTGCTTGGAGCTCTAAGGTAAAGGCAAGAATTAAAAACCAAAACAAATAAACAAATGACACCACCTGTCAAAAAAAAAAAAAAAGAAAAGAAAAAAAAAGAAACAAACCAACAGAAAAGCCTAGACATGACTGAAGGGAAAAGAGAAGAGAGGTGAGATGACTTGAAGGCAGGGGAGTGGAAAAATTAGCCAAAAACTAACAAAAATAATTGTAAAATATTTTTTAAATACAGAAAATGAAGTTAATTGTACCTCAGTTTCCTGCCTGTGAGTATGTCCAGAGCCCAACACAAGCCCAACACGAGCGATGCTTTGCACAAGCACTCCCCAGACTCCCAGACATCTGAGGCTGTAGGACTTGGGAGTGAGTCACACTTTCTGTTTGACCTAATCCCTCAATGGATTTCTTCTCCTGATATATTTTCCCCTTGAAACCATGCAAACTTTTGCAATCTGAAAAAAGATTTTCTTGAAAGAAGAAAATTCTTTCAAGATGAGTCCCAGATTAACCACCCCTATTTAAAGAACTTTTTGCTTCTTTTGAGCTCTTTTCCCATTGACTTCATTGAATGCCCCTAATACAGGAGTGTAAAGAGTTGGAAGTAAGAGGTGACAATCTCTCTTTACTTGTGTCATGTTATTTCATGCCATCAGAGACTGAAAGTCAGATTTTAGTTTTCAAGTATGTAAGTTTTATTTTGAAATTAGTACTTTTCAATATGATGGTTTGCAAAACTGGTGAAGTCTTGCAGCACATACTGGACTTCTCTGGAGCATGAGTACGCTGCACATTGGGAAAATTTGGCTTGTGGTAGCATGTGAAGATGCCTGATCCATGATGCCAACAATTTTTTACAAGACCATTGCAAGGATAGATTCTGGATAAATTCTACAGAACAATGTGAAAATCATGGTGTGTCTAAATAGGTTCACCAAAAATGTGTTGTAGAACCAATAGATCCCAGTGTTAACCATAATCCTATATAACAACAATTGGTTTGTATGCTTATAAGTACAATAGAAAACCTAAGGGAGGGAGATCTGAAAGATCAAGAAAATAATACGTCACAAGGAATTAAAATAATAATGGGTTTGATTTCTATCCACATAAACTGGGAAAATTCAAACTTAAACCTGAATTTCCTTTCTTAAGTCATCCTTTTTCTCTTCAAAATTTCAGAAGTCTTTCAAAACTCTTAGCTTAACTTGCAATTACTGCCTTATACTTCATTCAGCCAGGGAAGGCAATACAGCACCATACAGAGGTTTGCTTGTATGTAGAGATGAAGTCAGACCTTTGGCAGCCCTCTAACACGAGTTTCCAGGGGTTCTTGGCATGCAAGTAATTAGCTTGTGCATTAGACATTATGACAATTAGACAGATGACAGTAGAGTCATGTAAATTGTCATTTCCTAGAGAATGGCAGGGTCAAAGTGAAGAGTTATCTCTTGATTTAATATAATTGTTCTCAACACTGACAGATCATTTGAACTGAAGGTTTAAGCCCTATCAAACCCTCATTTCCAAAGGCCAGTTTCCACTGAATATGGCCTTAGTAGCCTTAACTAGCACAACTAGATCACTAATAAGGCATTGGGAAATTGATTTTACTGTGCACAAATGATTCTGTTTCTAACAGACAACTTTCCTGCTTTCTCTACTGGGTTCTGACCTACTTTGGAAAAAAAAAAAAACATACTCATAAAATGTCTGGCAAAATACAATTACTGGATGAGGGGCCTACCAGGGAGTGTACCCCTGCTAAGTGCATTCATGCCCAAGAAGAGATTAGCTGAATCTTACAAGGTGGAGATTTAAAAATTTTGCAGATCATCCTGTCTGCCTCTCTTTCTTTTCTTGGGGTTTTTGTTTTGTTTTTGGATTTTATTTCCTCTCCCATACCCAGAGAGGAGAGTCTACCAATTATTGTCTAATGACCTCTCCTTACAATGTCACCCAAGGTCCTACTGCAGGTTTTAACTTGTGGAGAGTTCTTGTCTGATGATAGGATTTTTGTTGGCAAGAATTTAAGGAGGACATTCAGCCAGGACATAATTATATTAAAAGAATTTTTACTGAGAAATGTTCCTGGCACGCATACTGACCCAAAAGGACTGTGTCGTGTTTTCAGGCCTTTAAAAGGATGCCTAAATGAGTCCAGTAGAATAAATCATATTTCCATAGGTGATGGAAGACCATCCCTGAGATGCCACTGTGACTGCTCTTGGAGGGGAAGCACATGTTGGTTTTGGCTACTTTGGCTATAAGCAAAGTGTATACTCCCAGAGCCCAGTAAAATCAGAGGAGATCAATACTTCCAGAAAAGGATGTTAAATGGAAAATACATGATAAAAATAATAATGTGAAAAAAAGGGATAAAATACTTCAGAGAAGAAAATAGAAAGTATTTTGTGATAGGGTGAAGAGAAAGAGCTATGGAGCTACATGAGGTATGAGCAAGAAAGAAACAGGGCAGATGAAACTAGAAATTGTGGATCGGGGAGAAAAAAGTCATGGAGGAGAGAACAGGAAATTATTCAAAATAGCACATGGGAAAGTAAAAGTAACAAGAGAAGTCCTTATATAAGGCAAGTTTACTTGAGAAGAATTGATAAACAATAGAAATCTTGTGAGACTGGAGACATGCAATTACCAAGACCTTCAAAAGGCAGGTACTTTGCATCTTTGTATAAATAAAAAATGCTTTGATGTTGAAAACTCTGATAGAAATTACGCCTTTTTGTTTCACTCCTTTTTTTTTAAAATTTCATTTTGAAAGTACAAGATTTTCTCCATTATACCATGTATTTTCTTAACTGTCAGAACAAAATACAAGCACAAGACTACATAGACCAAGAAATGCAGTGCAGAGCAATCCAGTGTTCCACAGCAGTTTTTGTGGGTAATTTCTTTTATTTACCTAGGTGAGATTAGCTGCCTGTGAAAATGTTTATCTTCATTAAAATGCAGATACATTCACCACTACAGGTAGTATAGGAGTAGCCTATAAACATATATTCGTGCATAAACTTTAGAAATTCATGGGCAAATATTTTCTGGAGCTGTCACATTACTGTTCAAAAGTGTTACTTTTGCCATTTACATAACTAAGTTTTGGAACACTCAGGTATCTTCCTGCTTAATGACAATGGATTAACTAGCTCCCCAGAGAGTCAAAACAAACAAACAAAAGGCAAGAAAACAGGAAAGAAAGAAAGAAAGAAAAGAAAGAAAGAAAGAAAGAAAGAAAGAAGAAAGAAGAAAGAAAGAAAGAAAGAAAGAAAGAAAGAAAGAAAGAAAGAAAGAAAGAAAGAAAGAAAGAAAGAAAGAAAGAAAGAAAGAAAGAAAGAAAGAGAAAAACAAGTATTTGATTAAATGTGCTAGCAATAACTAAGCAATTAAAGGAAGACAATGAATTTTCAGTAATTAGCTTAACTGTCTTCTATGTAGTGAATCCATGAGGGAAAAGATATTACATGGCATATCTGAATAAATATTGTACCCTCCTGATGAGAGGACACTCCTAATTTTTTATTTTCTCCTAATTTTGCATACTTTTTCATCTCCATATGAGATGTGACAGTTTTATTCACTATAAATCTTAGAAAAACATGGTAGACTATTCTCAGTTATCACTGGAATAAACCAGTAACGGGTTTTTTTTACCTACAGAAATAAGGATATTCTTGAACTGGATTTGTAATTTGATATATGGAATCCTAAAACACCACTCTCCCTGTCCCAAACACAAGGATAACAAGATGCATCTTTTGGGGAATTTTTTTAACTGTAGCAGCAATCAGTTAAAGTCTGAGGCAGGAATTTAATTTTGTTTGTGTTCGTGTTGCTATTAAAACAGCAGGATTACTTATGAGATGCTAAAGTACATTAAATTATTGCTATGGAGCACTATTTTAGGAGACTGATAAATTAGGAGGTAACATTTAAAAAAACATTTCTCAGTGTCACTCTTAGTCAGATGTCTAGAATTAAAAAGGAACTCGCATTATTTCCTTGAGATGTGACTAGTGACCAGAGCTGCTGAAGCTGGTTCTTGTTTACAAATGTGTATTTGCACATAGCAGCTTTGCTAAAAACATTTTGTGATTTGGAATAATTAAGGCAGTTGAAGCACAAAGGTAGAATCCAGGTGTCCTTCAAAAACTAAAAATTTACTTGGAGGTTTTCACAAAGACACAGACAGACCTGATTCTTTAAAGCACTGATATAAATTTTCATGGTTTTACCATGGCAATCTATGTCATCCCCATTATGATTAAATTCCCCTCTAGAACTGCAGGGGCTTTTTTCTCTGCTCCCTTTGGCTTGTCTTTATTCCTTATGTCAGTGTAAGAGTCTGCAGTTCTTTTTTATCTTGAGATGCTTCTTGGTCTCCATTTACTGCCAACACTTAGAATACTAAGCGCTGCTGATATTTTAAAGATCAACATCTTATTCTAGTGATAACTCCACACTTAGAGAAGTGAGATTTGGAGAGTCATTTCAGATGCTTTATATCTGACTTGAAGCATAATGTTAGCTTCCATTTGGAAGAGTGGCTTTTCCATTTCTTACATATATTTATGGATGGGTAAATGAATGGACTTCACTCCTAAATGAAGATAAATGCAGGCCACTTATATTCCACCACATGTGCCTATCAGTGTGATCTTAGTAGAAACTTGAGACACTGCAGAGGTTTTTTTTTTTCATTTCCCCCAAAACATGGGCAAAAATACAATGTAGGATATCTTGAATGGAATTAATTTTAACAACATACTTCACACAAGGCGAGATCAAAAATTAAGAAAAGTATTACTCCCTGAGAAAAGACACCTTTTTCCTGGGAAAGTGTAGTCATTTGTCTAGTATGTTCCCAAACCTGAGGACAGATAATAGGCCTGCACACTCATATCTGTTCAGCTGGACTTGAGAACAGGGCCTTCTTTGTACTAACATGCAAGTACCAAGACATCATTTGGGATTTTGAACAAAAAAATTCAGCACATGCTGCTTTATGCACAAATCAGCTGTCAAGATCTGAAATTTTGTCTCCAAGTATCCCTTGACATTACAATAAAGAATGATCCCTGTGAAGACAGCTTGATGAACAACATGATGCTGCAAAACTTGATAACAAGAAATGAAAAGAAATTATCATTATTGGCATGGAATTAAACAAATTAGTCCTGTTGTAGGTCTTAGTACTGCCAATAATGGAAATTATAAGCCTTGATCTCTATTGTGATATAGGTCAGATTGGTTTTGTTGTCATCTTCAAATCTATTATCACATAATTTCAAATAAATAAACACGAGAAATAAAAGGCTGCCTTAACTGCTGATCTAAGCACGAGTCTGATTTTTCTTCCACTTCAAAGCACAGAGATCAGCTCTGCATGCTCATTACCAAGAGAAAGCATGAGGACTGATAAGACTGATGCAGTGACAAAAAAGGATTGATGGGACCTAGAGGAACAGCAATATACAGTCTATGTAGATTTTCTTTAACATGACTAGAGAAGGAAAACCATTCAGATTTATATATTTAGAGATTCATTAAGTTTCCGAACAGGCAATCCCTTCAGTGTACTCAGAGAGGCAATGTGACCTTTCCATTCTTGATTAATATTCTTCTGTTTACACATGGAAGAACAGCATTAATCCTTTCAGCTCTCTTCTTTCTGTGTTTAATGCGTTTTACATCAGCTGCTTCCTCAGCTGGGTGTTCAGGGTCATCAAACTACCAAAAATCATATTCCTCTGATTAGATTTAGGCAATCTAAAAGTTTTTATAGCCCCTCTGCTTTCCAGAACTGACCTTCTGTTTTTCTTTATCCATCTTATATATATATTTATATACATGTGTATATATATATATATATATATATATAACTAACTACTTGGAAATACATCAAAGTATTTACCAACAATTTAACCAATCATTTTCATTTTTCAATTCATCCTAGGTTATTGTTGGACAGAAACTTTCTCCAGCAATGATTCTGTGCTTGTTTCTAGGTTTGTTGGTATGAGTCATACTGGAATCAACCTACACTTGGCTACTTAAGAGCCCTTCTCATCTGTCATTGCACTCAGATGTTAATGAACTCATCTGTTCTAAGCCTCTTACCCCAGCCCACATCAAGTTTGCATTTAAGGGGCTGCCTTCAATCCACTCATCAAACAGTTTATCTGTAAATGCCTTTACTTGTGCCAAGGCTTTTTCCTACTGCCAGACTAATGTGTGGCTGGGAAGATTTTTGAAGCCAAAGGATGGTCATGGTAGGTGAAAGAGACAAAAGGACGGAATGAACTCGGGCCCACAGGGAGAGCCAGTATCCTGGAGAGAGAAGCTGAGAAGCCTGGATGATGCTGAACACCCAAAATAGGTGTCTGGGCCTCAGCAGTAACCTGGTGGTGAGGGGAAAGGCTCCAATAGGTGCTGGGAAAGGATGAAAGGTTATGGAAAGATACCAGTGCATAAAACATCATGGTACCAGTAAGAGGCATCAGACCATGATTAAGGGCTACAAGAGGAAGATTTTTTGAATTGTTGGAGAAATCATTGTCAGGGGTTGACCTGGTTGTCCCAGGTGTTCACTAAAGCTGCTTTGTCCCTCCCCTCCTAAGCTGGACAAGGGAAAGGAAACACAACAAAAGGCTTTTGGGTCAGGAAAGGCAAAGAGAGATCACTCAACAGTTACCTTAATGGAAAACAGACTTGATTTGTGGAATCTAGTTTAATTAATTACCAATTATATCAGAGTAGTATAATGAGAAGCAAAGCCAGATCTTAAAAACAGCCCTCACCCTCATTTCTTTCCAGGCTAAATTTTATTCCAAGGTCTCTACCTCTTCCTGCCAACAGGTACAGGGGGACAGAGAATGGGGGCTGCAGTCACTTTATTATGTTATCTCTGCCACTCCTTCCTCCTCAGAGGGAGGACTCTTCACATTTCTGCTCCAGTGTGGAGTCCCTTCCATGGGAGACAGTCCTCCAACGTGAGCCCTTCCCAGCAGCTGCAGTTCTTCACAAACTGCTCCAGCATGGGTCTCTTTCCAAGGGGTGAAGTCTTTCAGGAACAGCCTGCTCCAGTGTGAGTGCCACACAGAGACTGCAGTGGCTCCTTTTGGCCAGACCCCACTGGCTCCTCTCTCCAGGAATCCACAGGTCCTGCCAGGTCCTGCTGCTATGTGAGCTTCCCCCACAGGGCCACAGCCCCCTTCAGGCGATCATCAGCTCCAGCACAGGGCCCTCTGTGGGCTGCATGTGGATCTCTGCTCCACCATGGGCTGCAGGGGAATCTCTGCTCTGGTGCCTGGAGCATTTCCTTCCTTCCTTCCTTCCTTCCTTCCTTCCTTCCTTCCTTCCTTCCTTCCTTCCTTCCGTCCTTCCTTCCGTACTCCTTCCGTCCTTCCTGCTCCTTCCTTCCGTCCTTCCTTCCTCAGTCCTTCCTTCCTTCCTTCCTCTTCCTTCGCTGCCTTCCTTCCTTCCTTCCTTCCTTCCTTCCTTCCTTCCTTCCTTCCTTCCTTCCTTCCTTCCTTCCTCCTTCCTTCCTTCCTTCCTTCCTTCCTTCCTTCCTTCCTTCCTTCCTGCCTTCCTGCCTTCCTGCCTTCCTTCCTGCCTTCCTTCCTGCCTTCCTTCCTGCCTTCCTTCCTGCCTTCCTTCCTGCCTTCCTTCCTGCCTTCCTGCCTTCCTGCCTTCCTTCCTGCCTTCCTTCCTGCCTTCCTTCCTGCCTTCCTCCCTCCCTCCCTCCCTCCCTCCCTCCCTGACATTGGTGTCCGCAGGACTGCTGCGTTCACGTATTCTCACTCCTCTCTTTGGCTGCTGTTGCTGCTGCACAGCAACTTTCCCACTTGTTAAATTTGTTGTCCCAGAGGTGCCAACACTGTCATTGATGAGCTTGGCCTTGGCCAGTGGTGGATCCATCTGTGAGCCAGCTGGCATTTGCTCTGTTGGACATGAAAGAAGTTTCTGGCAGCTTCTCACAGAAGCCACCCCTACAGTTCCCCCGTTGCCAAAACGTGGCCGTGTAAACCCAGTACAATCGTGCAATCTGAGTTGAGTAGTGAGAAAAGCAGCTCCCAGCTGTTATGGTTGAATGTTTTTGTTTCAGTAATTTAATATATTGACCACACAAACTTCTGATCATTCATTCAGGTACTGAGACAAGAAAAAAGAAAAAAGAGAACACAGACACTTGGAGCACTTCTCATTCCACCTCCTCAAATTCCCCTATTTTCACCACAAATTAGACTCTGTCTCAGCTCTGCCTGTGAGGCACAGGAGGTTTGTGGTTGTGGGCATGATGATATCTGTCTGTTATTCCTGTGCTTTGGAGGTCTTTTGTCTGCAGTTATCTGCTTCTTGCTGATTTTCCTCCGCTGCTCTTTGTTTTGGGATACCCCAGCTGCGGCATGGTCACCGTGGCTGTAGGGTCTTTGCTGGTGTTCCCAGCTGCTCTGTCATGGTCAGTCCTGGGGTGTCTCCCACAGTAGCACACCTCCAGCCCCCACTGTGCCCAGCTCAGATTCAAGGGTGACCCCGAGCCAGTCCTTGGGCACAGCCTGGAGTGCTGCAGTCTGCAGATCCTGGCTGGCTCCCAGGAGGCTCCGTCGGAGGTGTTGCACTGTACCAGGGCTGCCTCGAGCTGCTCTGCTGCCTCCTTGTCTCTGCACTGCTCTCCTCTGCACCATGCAAGCAAGCCCAGGCTTGTAAGAGCCTGTCAGAATAACCCTCTTAATCCTCAGAGGAAGGATTTAATTAAGTTATTCCACTCTGGCATACAGACTGAATATTGGATGGAGTGTTGGATGACCTCATCGATGGCTTATGAGTGTCAGTGTTTTACTGAAGCATATTAACATTTCATTGAGAAAACCACATTAAACATAGCAGCAGGCACAAATACAGAATCAGCTTGCTGAATGGTAAAAAGGTCTATCAATGTAATTATAAATAGTTCCTTCTACTGTTGCCAGCTCTGGAGAACTCAATAGTTTAGAAGCAACCATATCTGGAGATGAGCTGGTGGCGAAGTGTTGAGGTGACATCTATTATGGAATAACATGGAATGCTGCCAAGGGAAACTGACACACCATTGTTCTTTAAAAAATATAGAGGAAAAGGAAAAAAGAAAGCAAAGAAAAAATAAAATGTTTTGCTATGCAGCTCAGATATTTGCTGGTCCACAGAATGATCAGACATAACAATATACCCTGTAGAGCCTTTAAAATCCTTGCATATAAAGATTTTTTTAAATGCAGCTAAATGTGTTGACAGGATTTATTTACAGTTTCATACTGTTTCTCTGACACAGATCTGTATTAAAAAAAAAAAAGGCTAAAGGCCACCGAGTCATTAACTGGAGCACTGAGGTCATAAAATTTGTGATGACTTTTCCCTAAACCTCAACTAAAACACTTGAAAAATATAATTATTCCTAATTCATGGTCTGGTAACCTACATGGTGCAATGGTATTTTTTTCCACACAAGAAAGAAAATAATTTAAAAGTGTTTCTTTGAGTCCTGCATCCTGAGAATGTGCAGGCTGTGGTCCATTTGGTAATGTGGCAATGGCTGGACCCCTCCATGCTTCAACACTGAGACAAAACAGGGACTCTGCTTTTAGCTTGGTCCATGTCGTGTCCTGATAATTTTTTTGCCTCATTTAAAAGCACAGTGACAACAAGCAGAGTTCTGTAGGTTTTGAAAAGCCTTTGTGAGCATGTTTTGGAGGGTAAAAAAAACCTCCCAATAAAACCACTCCTAAATCTTTAATTTTTGCAATCTTTTGTGTGGATGTCAGCCCTAAGCCTGCAAAATATTAATAAATTACTCATTTGAAAGAAAGAAAAGCAATGCTTGCATTTTATCAGCTTAGGTGAAAGTAACACAGCCGACAGACATATGCTAAATTCCATTAAAGAGAACATTGATTTAAAATTTTCCTATTTTAAAAACCATGACATGAGAAATGATAGCTTTCCATTTTATTTTCATTAATTGTATACACACAAGGAAGCTGATAGGGTAAGATTGACTTTAATTGAGCCATAAATTTAGCATTGAGAAATGCCATCCATTTAGCTGGACAGTTCTGTGATGAAATACATTTCTAAAGCAAGGATTGCAGGCAGAGTAACTGAGATAACAAATGATAAATGCTTTATACCTATAGCTACAAAGAGACAGTCCTCAATAAAAAGTGGGTAACTTCTCAAAGGGCTACCATAAGTGATTTTCCCTTGATTTTGCACCACAAGATTTTTTTTTTTTTAATAAAATACTGTTGAATATGTTACTCTTTTTATTTTACTCACATACATGTCTCCAGCTATTGTAGGCTGCTCTACTGCTATCAAAGTCAATAGAGCTTGAACTGTTTACACCAGACAAGGATCTGCTTCAAAGTGTGTGTAAACCTATCTGGAAGCAAATCTCATCACAAGTTATAATGTCTTGAAGGTGACTATGCACCTAGCATAATTATTCCCCATCTATTTCTGTTATTTTTCCCTATACTGAGTTTCATGAGAAAAAAATCCTGCCATTTTGGTTCCAAGATCTCTTTGAGCAGCTATAAGAGGATGATTTCTTTATCAGAAAGATAAAAGTTGTCCCATGTGGATAAATGTGGATTTTTAATTTTCAGCCATATAATCAAAATCTTGTTCCTGAATTAATCCTTTTTTTCTAACTACTTAAATCAACCTCATCAGTCAGAGGTCTGAGTGTCTTTTTAAGTCAGATAGTTCTGTTTCCCTTTGGAAAGGAGATGATGTGGCTTTGGGATGGAGAAAATGTAAATGGTCTTACGAGAAAGAATGTCAGAAAATAAAATGGTCATAATTGAATGTGAAAACAGTGTAATGGCTGGCCTGACTTCAGCTGTCATGGATCTATGAATGCCTTTGCCTTCTACAGACATCATTATTTTTGTATTGATCACTGGTACATTTTTGTTCATCCAATAAAGACCTTAGAGGGGATGATAGCGAGCAAACAAGGCAGTTAACCAGATAGAGAGCTCCTAATCAGTGTTGAGTTTTCTCATGTAGAATGATGCACATAACAGAAATATTTTAATGCATCTCCACAAAGCATGACAGATATTTAAAATTCTGTCTTACTACTCCCTTTGAAGACATTCACTTACATGTGGGTCAGCACAGAGAAAAAGCAATGCTGAAACAAGATCACCTGGATCCTCCCTCCAGTTCCCATCCATTTTTACAACCCCAGTAATGGAGACATACAGGGCTGCTATTTCTAGTGATTCTTGATATTCCAACCAGCAGGAAAACAACAGATTCTTTTATATATATATACATATATATGAACAACTTGTGAGAGAATATAAACAATAATTTCTTTGCAGCATAGCCATTCATTATATGTCTGAAAGAAAAAGAACACCGTATTTTGAGCAGGAGTCAAGTATATGGATCAATGAGTATTTTAGGTCTTAATGTCTAAAGGCTTATTTTGAGTCCTTAACAATAATTTACTTTCTTTGATCAACACTTTATTTGAAGTCAATAAAAAAGTTGTCTGAAGCAACAAACCAGCTTTATCCCTATGAAAACAGAAAAGAATTATGATCTGGTTTAAGTGACAGAGGGCTAGAATAGAACCAAGGAGTTTCCCTGTTAAAGTGATACCTCCTCATATGATAAAAAGTGATCTTCATTCCAGAGAACTGTCCAAAAACTGATCACTGATACTTTTTTCTTTAGGAAAAATAACTCAAAGAGGTTTTAGAAAGTTTTGCCATTATTATGATAACTTTCTTGGAAGATACTTAGGTTTACATTTAGAAAGAAACCAAAAACCGAGCTCCCAAAATAAAAGGTGTAGTGTGTCGGAGATGGAAACAAAACAAATAATATCTTTTTATTCTTTAAAAAAATGTAACAGAAAAATATTAAGTATATGTCCACTGAAGCTCTCTCTCTCTCTGGAGTTAAGCTCTCTCTCACTGGAGTTAAACCCCAAAAAACCAACAAAACTCCCTAAGCAAGCAAACAAACAAAAAACCCTATGAAAAAGCCCCTAACAAACCAAACAAAAAACTGCAAAATAAACCCCACATGACCAAACCCATAAAATCTCTGTGTCTTTGATTCAACTCAAAGGCAAATAACATTGGAGAATTTATCTTATTCTTTATCCATCCTAAGCAACATGGTTTAGGAACTGGATTTGTGCAGATGCAAGGAGGTGCTCACCAGCACAAACATTCTGCTCACATAAGATGCATACAGACCCAGCATTGTGGTTTACTCCTGACACCTAGAATAATAGCTCACATCTTCTGCCAGAGATGAATGACTGCAAATGAGTGTTTAAGACACTCAACTTCATCATTGATTCCACGGGCTTTTTTTGCCACTCAGTCTCCTCCACCAAACTCAAACTGCTCTCAAATTTCTGCCCCTTTTCATTTTGTTTTGCAACAGAAATACATCATCCAGTGTATGCTTTTGAATTTATATAATACACAATAGATAGCGGGGTTTTCAGCACAAGCATAACACTGGGGAGCTCTGAAACACTAATATTTCTGCAGTAGTACATCATGCTGTGGATTTGGAAATGTTACCATTTAGATTTCTTTTGTAATTATAATATTAGTCAAAATCAGCAACACATTAATGCAGGCAATTATGAGAATGATTAAATGGAGGGATCTAGGAGATGGATAGCAAGATGTGACCTCCTGGTAATAAGAAGCACATTCTGCTTGTCATTTGGCTGTTGTCTATAACTATTATGTCTTGGACTTCAACTGTGTTTCAGTTTCCCAAAACTTTCCCCCTTCACCTCAGCAGCATGTCCTTCTGGTTTTTTCACCAGCTGTGTTGGGGGCACACTTTGGGATGCGTGTGTTTGCTCTGCAGATGACAAAATGGTTTGTGTTACATCTCTCAGCACCCAAGTAGTGCCAGCAATCTAAGGAAAAGAGATCTCTTGTCCTCTCATACTTCCTTTGGTGTCTCGCTTTCTCCTGTAGCACTGACAGGCGGGTGTGAATGTAACACATGTCTCTAGTGCAGGTGGGATAGCTTTGACTTTGGCAAGCGGCCAGTAACTTTCCTTCTTCATGTCTTTATGGAAGAGTTTGGCTTTCTGGTCTAATTTATTTCATCTGTTTCTGCCTCTGAGTTGCTGGTGCTGTGAAGTGCAGGAGTTTTGTTATATTCTTTTCCCACTTACTAGATGTTTTTTCTGCTTGTGGAACCAACGTAGAAACCAGAGGGCTTGCAAATACACCCTTTTACTTATTGCAAGCTCACTCATTGCTTCACAGACCACACAAATAATTCTAAAAGCTAATTTACAGCACTAAGGTAGGGACATCTCTGTTTTTAAGCATCTTATCTGAAGAATCCCCTATGAACAGATAAGGTTTATGAAGCCATGTATGGAAAGAGGAACTGTGATGATCATAGATGTGTAAGCCCTTTTCTTACTCAATTCAGTATTCTACCTGACCATGCTTCTCTTCAGCAACTATTCCTTCTTTACTCTTTCTATTTTTGTTTCATAGTTCATAAGTTCATCCTTTTCTTCTTGGGCCTCAGAGCATCCTGTTTCATCCCCTTATTCTGATGGGCTGCAAAAAACCCACAATATGAATGAGAATCAGGCAGCTCTCACTCAGAAAGGTGAGGCAGAGAAGAGTTGGATCTAGAAAAATTAATATAAATAATCTTAGAAATTATTATTACCAACTGTTTTAATAATCTGTCCTGCTGCTGCCTGCTAAGTAGAATGAAAATGGTGGAAGCTCACAGGTATTTTGACAGAACAGGACACTGAGGTTGTAAGAATACACCAACTTCTGAAAACTTGTAAAGCATGACATGTTGAATTCTTTCCAAATTTTGTCAATACTTCCCTGACTGCACCAAAGCCAGGTTTCTACCCTAAATATCATCATTCTGCTTTGAAATTATGTGCACTGGACCATCCCTTATCAATCTCTATAAATTCTGTGCACATAGTTCTTAGAGGTACCACTTATAATGAATAGGGTGTGCCCTCATTTTCACTCAAGGTGCAATCCTCAAAAGTAAGGGTTTTGGTATTATTATATTCTTTTTCTAGTTTTAAATGTGTGCCAATTTTTACACTGATGTGTACAGCCTGCTTAACAGAGTATTTACAGGATGCATTTCTGGAGGTAGAATTTCAGATTGTTGGACTTGAGTTTGCTCTGAATTATGGGAGGATTTTTTTCTAATTGCTGCATGTAGAAGATTTGAAACTTGGCATCCAAAGCCTGTCATTTTCTTTATGAATATTAATTCATAAATTAGTTCCCAGTCTCTGCTATTTACAAGAGACAGTTTTGGTTTATTTTACTCCTTAGGCCTTTTTCCCCTCCAGCTGGAAAAAACCCAAACTGGCTGGATAACTAATTTTCAACATGATTTTATTTTCCTTTTTATTATAAGAAGAAGATATATGGTCATCTATGTTTCTTGGGCATTCTCTGGTCTTACACAAGCTTTCAATCTACAGATTCTAGAAAAGGCCTGCAATGGAATGATTAAAGGAAATTCCAGATGGTGTCTGTACACATGAAAAATATACTTAAATGTCTTTATTTCAGCTAATATCCCAAAGAGCACAAGGGATAGCAAATCTCTGCACTAATGGGCAACTTTCAAAGCCTCTCACAGCAGGATTGTCTTGGCAGGGGAAAGGTCATGGTAATGGATTTTGACAAAGAGTTCCTGAGAGTCTCTCTTTTCTTCCAAAAGTTTGGATTTTCCTTCCATCTTGTATCACTGTTCAAATACACTAATGATCATTGCTGTTCTGAAAAAAATCCTGAATAGGAGATGTGTCCAAATGGAGTGGTTATCATTCATTCAAGTTCATGACACAGCAAGTTCTGCAAACCAGAGTAGCTGATGAATTCATTGTGCACAGCTAGCCAGGAACTGAAAATGCTGTTTCCTTGCAAATGATGACGATTCCATGAGGAAAATGAGATTCATAATAAAAAAAGGCACTAAAAATATGACTCCTGCTCTAAAATGAAAATAGTCTGAAAGCATGCATATGGAATCAAAACATTTTATTTTGGTAGAGTTCAGAGGTTTTTATTTGAATTAAATACTTCTAGATGTTTCAATTCCTTATTTCATGAAAACTTAAAAAGAAAACAAAAACATGAACACATGAATGGCATTGAAATTAAAATCTAAACACATAATATACAACACATACAAAAAAATTATATAGACACATAAATACATAGTTATATACACTGTGCCAGTCATTGTGCTTTCTGAAATGCTGTCTTCAAACTGCCAGCCGTGGCACTGTATTTTTAATATTACCATAGAAATGTAGAATCACAGAAAGGTTTGGTTGGAAGGGACCTTTAAGAAAATCTGCTTCCAGCTCTGTTGCATAGCCAGACATGTCCCTCTTGACCAGGTTGCTCGTAGGCTCATCCAACATGTCCTTGAAAAATTCTGGGGATGGGGAAGACACAACTTCCCTGTGCAACCTATTCCAGTGACTCACCACCCTCACAATACATAAATTTGTTCCTTATATTAAACTAAATCTACCCTCTTTCAGCTAAAATTTTTGTCCTTGTAGAAAAGTCCTTTCCTTTTTTTTTCCTGCAGGTCCCCTTTATGTACTGGAAAGTGCTCCAAGGTCTCCCCAGAACCTTTTCTCCAGGCAAAACAACCCCAACTTATTCAGCCTGTCTTCATAGGTCAGGTGCTCTATCTCTATAATAATTCTCATCTTCATGGCCCTCATCTGGACAGGTCCATGTCTTTTTTGTGCTGAGGGCCCCAGAGCTGGACATGGGATTCCAGGCAGGGAAAGAGAATCACAGAATCACAGAATGGGTAAGATTGGAAGGGACCATGGTGGATCATCTGGTCCAGCCTCCCTGCTCAAGCAGTGTCACCCAGAGCACATTGCACAGAATCACATCCAGATGGTTCTTGAGAGCGAGGGAGACTCTCCAGTCTCTCTGGGCAGTCTCTCTCTCCCAGTGCAGTTACCTGCACACCAAAATTCTTCTTCATGCTCAGGTAGAACATTCCTGTGCAGCTTCTACCTGTTGCCTCTTGTCCAGTTCCTTGTCACCACTGAGAAGAGCCTGGTTCCACCCTCTTGACACCCTTCCTTCAGATATTTATAGACATTGATGAAGTCTCCTCTCTGTTGTCTCTTGTTGAATCTGGACAGTCTAGGTTCCTTCAACCTTTCTTCCTGAGAGATGCTCCCATCCCCTCATCATTTTTGTCACCCTTTGCTGGACTGACCTTCTCCAGGAGCTCCATCTCTCTCTTGCACCGAGGAGCCCAGAACTGGGCACAGCACTCCAGATATGACCTCAAAGGGCTGAGCCAAGGGGGCTGGATCACCTCCCTTGACTTGTTGGCAATCCTCTTCCTAATACTTCCCAGGATACCACTGGCCTTCTTGGCCCTCAGGGCAAACTGCTGGCTCATGGACAGTTTTTTGTTCACCAGGACCCCCAGGTCCTTCTCCTCAGAGCTGCTTCCCAGCAGGTCAGTTCCCAGACTGTACATGGGGCTGATTCTCTCCAGGACCCTCCACTTGCCTTTGTTGAATTTCAGCCAGTTCTCTGCCCATCTCTCCAACCTGCCAAGGTCCTTCTGAAGGGCAGCACGACCCTCTGGTGGACCAACCACTCCTCCCAGCTTTGTGATGTCAAATCAATTCCCTTGACCTTCTGACCATGCTTCATTTGATGCAGCCTGGGATGCAGTTGACTTTTTGGGCTGTAAGAGTGCATTGCTAGACCATATTCAGTATTTTATCCACCAGTATACTTAAATCCTTCTCTCCAGTGGCCTGCCACTAGGTATGAATAAATGAGCTGGAAACTGCGTTGAAAGGATTTCAGACTAAGACTAAATGGTGTAGCACAACTTGGGGGGCATTGCAGTCACTGCTCTTTCCCTTACATTCCTGGGAAACCACATGCAAACAGACAGCCTTTGGCTTCCAACCATGTTTTCTGACCCAGCCCAAAACTGTCCCTGAGGCATTACCAAACATCCAACAGCATGGACAGTCAAAGGACAGTAGTTCATCCTATGCTTCCATCCTTTTTAGCTTGCTCATGCAAACGTGGTCAGAGATGTTATTCCAGGTCCACGTCTCCTTCCTGAGGATTTGATTTCGGAAAGAGCAGACATAACTTGCAGCAGAAAAGCTGAGGAAAAAAAGAATGAAATCCCTCTAGAAGAGACGTGTGGAAGGCCAGTGAAGCCTCAAGGCCTGATCTGAGCTTATCTGCATGACTCAGGAAAAATAATAATGAAATTCTTTGGATTGATTTGACATTAAAGTAGTGTGAGATAGCCACAGACAGCATCCAGACAGGGATACTGAAGTAGATTCCCTGCCAAAACACCGGAAGGGAAAAAATAGCCTTCAGACTACCTGCATATTCATCAATCTTTCAGACTTTAAAGTCAACTTCTGTAAAATTTACTCCTTCAGCAATGTTTAATCATGGAGCAGTCTTATTCTTTTCAGACCATAAGGGTGTGTATTAAAGCTACACGGGCTTTTAGCTACATTGTAATAGCACATACATCAATTTTTAACATACCCATTATCACACACATGCAGCACTCAACCAAGGGTGATATATGCTTCCCACTGTTGTTGTCAATCAGTTATGACAAGTGTCCTTGCTTTACTCTTCAGGTTTATAACGTAGCAACCTTACTGAAAATTCCTGTTAATGGTGGTAGGGAAGAATGCCTCAGCTGTATCTGATGGAAACTCTTATAGCAATGCTGCCCTGACATTATCAAAACTTCTGCAATTTTTCAAAACAGCAGCCTTTTTTACTTCTTAAACCTGAGCAGAATTGATTCAAGCTTAGACACTACTGAAATCCCAAAGGTCTGTTGAGATGTTAGCAGTGTAGATTTTCTTTAAAAAAATCCTACAGGAGCTCAAATAACCTGAATGTGTTTTTAGGGTTGGTTTAAATAGTAGAGCTCATAAAGTACTCAGTGACAGATCAGATTTACCCTTACAATAGTTTGTATGGAAATCAACACATCATTAATGATGATTAAGTGCAAAACTTCTGTTAATACAGCATTATGACTGAAAGAGCATGGGTGGAAATATCCCTTTTCATTTCTGCATCATCTTTTCTTTCACTTACATTCCCAGCTGGGTTTCCTCCTCACTTGCAGCAGCATGTCTCTGGGTTTGGCCCAGTGTTGAGATTGTCCAAAATGGACATACAACATACAGATATCCTTGTCAATTTTTTTCCCAGGTAGTTAATTGCTGACATCAGAGTACTTGTCCATATCTAGAAGCTGTCGTGGAAAGTGAAGCCTGCCTGGATGACAAAGAGGGCAGATAAGAGTGGGGGAATTTGACAGAGTATGAAAATATTGCTGGTACATGTTTATCTGGTGAAAGTTATTTCATACCTAGCACAGAAAGCAGATATGGATCAAGTAGCTGGCATATATAAAAGGATATAATTAAAAGGAAAAGGAGAAAAGAGAAAGAGTACAGAAATTAGAAAGGCTAAGAAATGGGTCTGGGATCATATTTTGTATCTTCTTAAATGAGTGCTAATTTGAAATACTAACATTCAAATTCTTTTCTTCTCCTTTCTTCATTTAAGACCTTTGAGATGCAAAGTTGAGACCATAGTTACTTTCAATTCTGTGTACAAACATAGGTACTTTAGCCTAGTACCATTCAACAAGATGGTCTTTCTCTCTCACAACTAAATGGATTAGTTAGTGCTTAAAGTTACAGGTGGGAGGAACCTGAACAATGTGTTTAAAACAGACTCCTGTGTATCACTCCAAGGCTAGATAGCATATGCTATGCATTTTTTATTATGAAGGAGAGGACATTCAGCCCCTTAGGGAAGGAGCTACTACTTAGAAAACACAGCAGTGGGTCATATATACTTCCACTTCCCATATTCACCCACACCAATGTTGTTTAGAGTTTTTCCTCACCTTAAGGATTCCCCTGTGTGAGTTCAGTAAGGTCATACTGAATTATCACACTTCTGATAATTATGTTTCTTTGACATTTATTGTCCTTTCAAAACTAGTTTTTAAATAGAGGCTAATAGAGTGGTTTGATTTTTGTGTCAATTATTATTGAAATGTAACTCTGCTGACATAGAAAGCTGCTCCAGTGGAGTCAGAGAATTGAAGGTGACCTGCTGGAAAAGCATTTCTTCCCAGGGTTTAGAGAGGATCCAGGCTGGTGATGCATGCATAACACCAAGCAAGTGTCTGCACAGAACTAACGGACCAGACAGGGAATTTCTAGCACAGAGCAGTAGTAAAGACATTATGAAATGTGGAGAAATGGAGAACATAGCTGAGAGAGAAAGAGACCTTCCTAGTGATGTTCTACAACAATCAGAGACATGTTGAGAACACTACAGAAGAAACATACCTGCCACAGGTTCAGTTTATACCCAACAGCTTTGGCAGAAATATTGAGGGGGTAGAAGAGAGTATTTGCCAGACAGTTGCAACCATCAGGCTTGATCTTAAAGAAAGAATTGTTCAGAGAGTTTATCTGAATCTTCTTCTGGTTTAGCCTGAACCTATATTCCTGGGAGTGGGGGAGGGTAGGAGAAGAGGAAAGAAAAATCTGTCTTGATTTTAGAATCTTGGGTCCTTGTCAACAATTGCTCAGTTGCCTCAAAGACTATATCACAATATAGAAATGTGCACCTTGCTTGTGTTCTGAGTTTGTTGAACTTCAGCTTCCAGCCTTTGGCTCTTGTTACTTCAGCTTCTGCTAGGTTGCAATCAAGCCTTCTTAAAGCTTCTTTTTTGAAAAATGAAATAGATTTTTTTTTCCAGTCATGTTTCAATCCACAGGACAATTTCCAATTATTTGATCATGCTGGCTGTCTTCTCTAACAACTACTGTTTCTGCCTTTGAACTCCAAGTCTTGCAACCACCTGCAATGTGCCACAAGCCATTTCCCACTATAGTTCAAAACAGCAGTAATAAAGCCTCTCTGCTTCCACTTCACATCCCTCAGTTTACATAGTCTTCAGTATAAATCACCTCTGCTTCCTGTGTTGCTCTAAGATCTCAACCTGACTGCCAAGCAAATCTTTTCTGGAGTCCCTATTCCCAGAAGTGAAGCCTGTATTCACTCTTTGAAAGGTATTTAATTTAATGTTTTGTCTTAGATGTACCAGTTCCACTTCTGCTGTGATTAGAGAGATCCTGTTACATTTTCCCATCATAGCTGGAGACATTTGTTCTACTTCAACAGGCAGCAGTTCTTATGAGCCATGGCAAATTAATTTTCTGGGTTCTCCAGGATTTTTTGGGGAAAAAAGAAGGTCATGGAGGCAGCCAGGCCTCCCACAAAAGTCAAGAGTGAAGCACTTTAATCACACAATGATTTCAGCTTTTCAAGTATATTTGCTAAAGAGGAGCTTTCTTCTGAAAAGGTTTGGGAAAGTGACTGCAAATTTCTTATCTCCTTCCTCATCTCCCTCCTCCCCTACCACCCAGATTCTCTTTAATGTCACCAGACTCAGAGCTCTGGTCTGTTCCACTAGTGTTGAGACTGCTTAAGCTGTATTCCATAGTCTATCAGTAGCAAAGGACTTCCAAACTTCCTTTAGAGGAAAAAAAAGAAAAAAGAACACAGAGCTGATTACACTTTGAATATTAATAATTTCATCCCCCATTCTGTCTGTTTCTTTCAAAGAAATCTGTGAGTGTGTGTGTGTGATGTAAAGATTGCTTACTAAATGCCCTTATCTGTCAGACCAACCCCATCTCTTGTACAGTCAGCTGGTGTGTTATCAGCAGCTATGATCATGGGATCATGGGCCACGATCACTCCTTCAGCTCTCCAGGGGTTCTGCAAACCCTCTCTCTCTGGAAGCAGATTTTGGCCCTATTGTATTCCTTGACAGAGTATGGAAGACAGAAAGAAAATTTGACAGGGTATGTTTAAGTCATGCTGAGAAACAATGACCAAAACATTGAAAGTGTGCTACTTTCACATCCACACAGGTTTTTTCTCCTTCTCCAGGAAGTCACATGCTCCTTACTGAAGCAAACAGGGCTATATCTCAGTAAGAGAGCAACAAAATTGAATTAACAGCAGTCCTTGATTTAGCCCATCTGTAGTTTTCATCCATTAAGACATGTTTGAGTATTTCCATTTCACTGAGGGTGGGTGTATGCTTGCATTTGGGCACGTGGGCATCCATTTGGGTGTCAAGATGTGTACAGGTGTGTGTGTCCATGCTAGCATCCCAAAAGTAAAATATGTTAAATGGGTAAAATATGTTACAGTCATTAGTAGATAACTGAACTACCTAAGTAGATTTCCTTCAAGCTTATGTCCCCAAATTCTATATGAGCAAAGACCACAAGTAGTAAAACTGTCAGCACAAAGGTAATTTAGTCAAGAAAAAGTTATAAGCTACTGCAAATTAGATCATTGAAGGAGAGTAGCTCTTCTGTGAGAGAAGTTCAATTTCACCTGGTTTTGGCATTGAATTTTTCAGGGAGAAATTATCTTTAGAACTGACTTCAAATATTAGGAAAAGAAAAAGCAGAAGTGCACAAATGCTGATAATAATTGAAATGAGAAAGAACATCAATAATTTAAATTCTAATCATTTAAAATGTAGAATCTGTCAAGAAAACATGGGAAGAATGTTAACTAGAAGCCACATTTACAAGGATGGCCTTTAATCACAAATCACACTGAATCAATTAGTGTTATATTTAACTACATATTTGTAAATCCAGAAGCAATTTTGGTTCATGCACTGCATCCCATGAATAAGATGACTTCATCTTTGTTTTATATTTTTGAAATACAGCTGAACCATCACATGTGTCATGAGGTTGGGTGCTTTTTCTTGATGTTCCAGCTTCTGAATATAATTATTTTTAAAAAAACTGCACTGAATATTGAGGCTATGTTTAATTATAATCCAGGAATTGTAAGCAGTACTGACGCTTCTTCATAAAAAATTGCTATAAAGGAAAATTAATTTGATAATTTTCTGCTTCTCTTATTTATGTTTTGTCACTCCTACTATTGCCAAAACACAGTTTTGTTATTTTTATTTTGACAATGAATGAGTGTTAATAATCCATGATAATAATGCAGCAGACAAGATGGGAAATATTTTGTTGTTTAACATTGTTTTTAAATAGTGAAATAGTTTAGTGTGTGAAACTGCGGTGCTGGGACACTGTAAAATTGGAGACAGAGCAAATTAAAAGTGTATACTTCTTTGATCCAAGTTTTATATAAACCTGTGCAAACCTTTACACTGACTTCCACTGAATTTTGATTTATGGTTACATTGCCAGTAAAGGTCCAACCTCAGACCTTTCAGAACTCATGGGGAATGTGATTTATAGAACACATAAAGGGCAGCCACAATTTAGGTTTCCTGCCCTGTCATCTGACCTTCCACAGCTAATGACAGAAAAAGACAGAGCAAAGCAGAGCTCTAAACAGTGAGTCCTGGGCATGCAGCTCTTTGTGATCTCTGTTTGCATGGCTTCCCCTCCATGTGTGAGTGCTATTTATTCACATGCAGTAGAACAGCTTTCATAAAACATGTCCTCTAGAACACAAAAAAGAAAACCCCTTTGCATCAGGTTCCAGACATTCTCTCAACATAATCACCTCCATGATGCACCCACACCTCCAAGATGAATGGTAGTTATAGATAACATTATTCAACTGCACATCATTGATCTTTATCAGCAAAGTGCATAATTTACAGCCAAATCTCTTTTTTGTTTATTGGGCTAGTACACAACTTATCACTCAGTCCTGGAGCTCCTACTTTCCCCCTTGCCTTTCCATTTTCCCACTGCCTTTTCAGTTTAAACTTTTAATTAGAGAACAGTCCAGGCAGGGTGACAAACAGAATGAAATCTGGGGATACTGGAGCAGGCAGAGTGGATAGCAACTGTTAGACACCACTCTTGGAGTTTGGCCATTATCAGTGGCTCTATCAGTGAGGTTTTATGAATATTAAGTTTGAGAAAGCATCAACAAATACCATACAGAAAAAACTAGTTGAGGTTTTGTGCACACTTGAGTTAAGCAGAAATGAAATATCTGAGCCCACGGGGGAACTAATGATTAGAAGAGCTAGGAAGACACAGTATAAAAATTCAAATGCCAAGTCCATATTTGCCATAATAAATAAACATTCTGATTTCCCAATGGTTTGGAAAGATGCCTTTTGCAGGTCATTTACCTTTATATTAACATCCTTCAGATTTGCTGTAGTCATTGTTTGTTTTAAGATTTCCCTGAATGTTTTAGGCATGTTGATATCTCAGTTTAAAATGTTATTCAGTACCTAATGTTAAGCAGAATATAGTATTTCTTACATAAACTCAATTGAAAATAGCTTTTATAAAGCATTGGAGTTAATAAGCTCTTCTGATTAATATTAAATTACAAGAACAATTAATGAGGACTTCTCTGCAAAGCAAAATCATGGAATGCCAAATTCACAGTATCTGCCCAAGGCTCTCTCAGATTGTACTGGCTTTTCAAACTTCTGTGCCTTTTCTGTTCTCAGTTTCAGACTGGACTCCTTAGGATGTGCTCCTTCATAAATCCCTTTTGAGAGTGGTCTCACAAAATAAAGTTGGAAAAATCATCCAAAGGAGCCATGTTTTCTGGGGAAAAATATCTGGTATCTTGGCTTTCCTTCTTCCTGTTTCATCCTGCCAAGGACTCCTAAAAAGGTTGAAAGGACACAGTGAGCATTTCTGCAAGGTCCATGAGTACCCTTTTTGTGACTAGTTTCTGTCCTGTACTCTGGCAATGGACAGAATAGATACCTGCTCATTTCCTCTTTTTTTTTTTTTTTTTCTTTTGATATATCTGCCTGACCACAGCTCTGTGTGTTCTGTAATAGTCCAAAATGAGGGAAGAGCAGGTTTCATGAAGCAGCTACCTCATAAGGCCTAGAGATAAATTTGTGTCCCAGTGCAGTAAGAAGAGAACATTTTGATTCAGGGATAATGATAAAAATGTCTCAGTTTCTTCTGTTGAGGATGGCAAGACAAATGTAAAGTTGAAATAAAACTGGAACTACCATGTCCCTGTTGAAATGCATTCATTTATGCAATTTATTTCTGCTTTATGTGTTCAACCAGTAAATTATGTGAGGGAGCTTTGCCTTCTCAAATGAAGACATGGGCCAGAAGGCTCCCTTCTGTCTGCATGGCATGTTGCTTTCAGACCCATGGGGTCTGCCTTTAACTGCTCTTTGCAGCTGGCCTGGTGTATGAGGGAAATGAAAATGGAGAAAGAAGGGCTTCAGAAGTTTTATACACCAGATCCAACCTGGAATATCTTCTCTGATATCATTGAAAGACTGCTTTTCAAGCAATGGAGACCAGAGTTTCCCTTGATGCTCCATTGTCTGTGCTTACCAATGTATAAATGCACAAGAAATACTTCTCTGTGGCTTATGTGTGTCTGTATGGGAGGAAGATTAGGGGAAGGATGAATGAGGCTGCATTTGCAAACATCTGTGTGAAATAAAATAGCTTTTTTTCAGCCTTGATTTTATGATTTTAAGTTCTATATTTCTATTTCTATATTTTACTGTTTTACTTACTATAAGGCAGTGCTCTGTACTTGTGGTAGAGAGGATCTCATGCTTTAGAAGGCAAATAGGACTGTTTAGGCTTATTTGTTAAAATTAGTCAATTCCTGCCTGAGACAAACCCTTTTTCCTGTGCTTGAACTTGTTAGCATTTAGCAGGGAAGGGGAAAATGTCAGCTAGACATTAATAGCCTTCATTAGCAATTAATTATAAGTAATAGTTATGAATCTAAATCAGCATCAGAAACTAATGAATTCATCTGTGTCACAAATGACAATGACTAATGGATATGGTCTGCACATAGCTAAACAATGCAAAGTAACTACAAATTATCCAGCAAAAGAATGCATACTCTAAGGTCCTGGGTCTGACCCTGCTCCCACTGAAGTTATTCAAGAGGTTCCTAATTCCCTTCAGGAAGATGAAGTGTGTCAGTGTCTTTTGTCACTGAAGAAAGGGACACTTATTTTATAGCTTTGATACAGTTTTTTGTGGCAGATAAAAGACAAAGAGAGGAATATTTATTGAGGGAATGCTGCCAAAATGCTGAGGTTAGACTATCAGAAATGTCTAAGAGGTTTAGATGCTGGACTCTAGGCACTGCACTTTAGACACCATTAAAGCAGCATTACAGAGACAGAGAGTGAAACATCCACATGATCAATAAGCTCTCAATGCCTAGGGTACCAATTAAGGGGTACCTGTAAAGAATAATGCCCATTAGTTGGGAAAACAAGCACTAGTTTTTTACATGAGTCTTTCCATAGCTGTATTAATTTCAATTTATTGTTTCCAACTGACAAATTTTTAATAGCACAGTCAGTTCCTGATGTTTTGGTACTGTGGCACATCTCAGAATTTAGAATCAGAAAGAACAAATTTTCTCCTTCTAACATTGTAGCAATTGGCAAATTAGGTATCATCTTATTCCTGAAGGGATTTTGAGGGAAGCGATGTGGCCTAGAAATTAACATTCTCTTCCTACTTTTGAGGTGAAAATGTCTTTTCTTTCATGTTTCCTTCATTTGCCATTTTATGCTGTGCACATGCAGTTTGTAGGCATGCAAAAGCTAGTGGCAAATCCCAGTTGTGGCTTAGCATCATCTGCCTGGTCTGTTGTTGTGAAGATACCATATGAAAGATCAGTCCTTCTAGGGAACAGATGTACAGCTATCCTCAGTGCTGTCTAACTGCTATGTTTTCACAGGATCAATCTTAGAGACTGCCTTGAAGTTTTATCATGGAGCTGGAAGATGACACAGTGGGAGAAGTGATATTTAGTGGCATTTTAAAAGTAGGACTATTTAGCTACACTCCTCTCATTTAATTGCAAAAGTGCTCTCAGAACTCTGCTCTACCTTGCCCCAGGACCAAAAGGAGCAAACCAGAATAAGTCAGCTCCCATTCACTGATCAATAGTGATTTGCAGTGGCCCCAGAATAGAGCCTGAAGAGCCCATGTTTTTAGCTGGAAACACACAAGAAGCACAGCACTAACTGCAGACTGAAATAGAGGTAGGAATGGCATGTGCTGAGACAGTTTGGTACCTTTCAATCCTTTTGCTCTGAGATAAATAGCTTTTTTTTTTTGGATATAATCACTTTTGACTGACATTACATTTTCAATTCTATTTCAACTTCAGAAGCACTCTCTGAGTTGGTGGAATTCTAGTCAGGTTCATCTTCATTCCTGCTTTTCCTTTTCTGTGGCAGGAACTCCAGCCTTGGAAGTTTTGTCTTCTGCAGAGGCAAAAGTGGTCTTCCAGGTATGCAGACTTCAGGCTAACACCTTTCCCAGTTCTGCTCCTGGATCTTTGGGGTGCTCCCCTAGTCCTGATTTTCATTGGGAATAAAATGGCCCTGAGATGTCCCTATACTAAGGTCAGTCAAATATTAAGGGAAACCAAAAGAAAAGAATGTGGATTTGGTTTTAAGACCCACTGCTGCAAAGAGACAATAAGTGTGGAATGGTGGAAGCTTTGCAGACAAACTCAGAAAGTTTGTACTGCTGAAAAGAATGACATGAAAAAAACATGGCAGTGATAGTGCACCCTCTGCTTTAACTGTACAAACTCTGTATACTTGGACTATGAATAGTGTGAAACTCCTCAGTCTCTTGTAACACAAAAACTCATAAACTCACAAAGTTTCAGTCTGGCCCACCTCCAGAAGTGGCTGATCTCCTGTTATGCACCATGATAGAGCATCTCTTGGCTTGTCCAGTCAACCTCTCCACCAGTTTCCATTTCTGTCCTGTCAACCTTGTATAAAGGGTAAAGCTGCTCTTGAATGTCATTGCAGTGTTACTACAGGATCCTGAGCTTTTACAGAGCAAGTCTCTGCCTCTTTGCCCTGTCCTCCACAATTCTGACAGTTAATGCTTCCCACAAGGTCTTCTGCCCTCTTGTTCTCACTCCTCCTGGTTTTTAGAAGACCTGATCCCCATTGCTCTTTCAAAAAAAAAAGAAAAAAAAAACAAAAAAACCCAAACCAACAACAACAACAACAAAACCAAACAAAAAAACCCCAACAAACCAAAACCAAAAACCCCCCCAAACAAACAAAAACAAAACCCCAAACCAAAACACCCCCCCTAAAAAAAAAAAAAGCCAAAAAACCCCCCAAAAATCCTTCAAAATTTCTTCAGAAGTAGTCATACTCTTTTCTCTTTTTTTGCTCTGCACCATATTTTGAGTAAATGCTTTAAGGGGATTCTATTAAGCACATCTGTTTTGTTTTGGTTGGTTGGTTTTTTCCAAAATACTTTCATTTCCATTATTTGTTTAGTTGGCATTTTAATAGCCAGCAATTATTTCTGAGGGAGTCCTAATGCTGAATTTATTGTAAAATGTGTGGTGGTAACAATTAAACACTTTAGGATTGCAAACATACACAGTTTTCTATATATTTTACATATTTTATATATATTTTCTATATTTTTTAATTCATATCATTAACATAAATTCATTTTCTATATATTTTACATCAGGTAACTTCTGCAATTTTCCTTACAAAAAAAAAAAAAAAACAAAAAAACCCCTGCATTTTCTGCATCAAGGACATTAATTCAGAATTTTGAAGCAGAAACACATTTATGAAGGACACAAGACTCTTAAGTAGTCAACCCCTTTCCAAGGCAGATCAGCCTAGTGAAAGCCTAATGCTTATTTTATATCTCAAGATAATCCACCAATCACTGTGGATTTTAATTCCATTCTGTGTTAGAGATTGTGCATAAATTTCACACAAATACGGATAAAAAACACCTGACATTGAGAAGAGTGTCTGCTCTCCAATCTGTATGGGAAGCACAGAAGGATCAGGTTCCTTTAAAGACACATGAACTCAAATGAGGTTCAACAAATCCAAGTGCCAGATCCTTTATGTGGGTCACAACCACCCCATGCAGTGCTACAGGCTGGGGCTGAGTGCCTGGGAAGCTGCCCAGTGGAAAAGGACCTGGGGCTGAGGGAGCTGGGGTTGGTCAGCCTGGAGAAAGGGGGGCTCAGAGGGGACATAATTGCTCTCCACAACTCCCTGAAGGGAGGTTTGTAGCCAAGTGGGGGTCGGCCTCTTCTTACAAATGTCAAGCATTAAGACAAGAGGAAATGGCCTCAAATTACACCAGAGGAGCTTTAGATTGGATAGTAGAAAACATTTATTCACTGGGAGTATTGTCAATCACTGGAACAGGCTGCCCAGGGAAGTGGTGCATTCACCACCCCAGGAGTTATTTAAAAGATGTGGATGTGGCACTTGGGGACATGGTGTAAGGCTGGGCTTGGCAGTGCTGGCTAAATGGCTGGATTTGATGATCTTGAAGGTCTTTACCAACCTAAACAGTTCTATGATTCTATGGTGTTCTTGAAAGACTAAGTTCCTTTTTTTTGGGCATTCCAGTCACAGGGATTCTTTTACATTTCTCTGGGATCAGTAACATTTTAAAATCTTTAATGTGGCTTTTAGTATGCTGGAGGCATATTAATAACTCATAATATTTTCCTAACCGTCTGTAAGTTTTGAATTGAAGAGGCAGACTTAATTTCCTAAATGTACCAAGAATAGAAAGTTTGGAGGTTTCTTTATGCCTTCACAAGCTCAACACCTTTTTGTTTCATACAAAATATGAGGAACTAATTTCACAGAATTAACTTGAAAATCCTTTTCTGAATAATTCAGTCTGGAACATCTGGCTGACTCATAGAGACTTTGTTGCTGCAAGAAACTTCCAAGTAGAAATTGCTCTGATCATATCTGCATTTCCTTTGATTGATAACATGATGGACAGGTTTCACACTGGTTTGTGCAAACATATAGTAGCTGTGCAAATGAAATTTACTCAGAATGTGCCTAATGTTGTGTGAATTACAAGACTTCTTCTACTGAAAGTTTGATTTTTGCTGTCATTGAACACAGGAAGGAAGGAATAATTTTGTTCTTATGACTAAGGCTGCTAGCTTGATTTTCCATTATCCATATTAGGTCATTTGCAAACCTCTTTTTAACATTTACTTGATTTAAAATATTTATTTCTGATCTGATACAGCACAAGTGTTTTGCAATTCCTGTGCAGAAGCAAAATAAATTTATAGTTCAAGTTAATTAGGCAGAGAAAAGTAAGAGATGCTAAAAATACTGTTTGATGCAATTTTATAAGCAAATCAATTTACCATATGAAGAGGTTTCTCCCCAGATCCATGATCTGAAGTTGTGTTATGTAATCTGTAAGGATGCCTACAGAGGAACACCCAAATCAGCTTTGCAACTGCCTTTTGAAATCTCACTCCTTTCTTGGTGTCATCTCCCAGTTGCAAATCAGTGCATTCTGCAACAAGAGTGTTTGCTGCTCTCTGATTGACCCCTCTGCCCCAAGTCATACACAACATCCAGCTGTTCATGGCACTGCAGGACTTACAGTTCCAATCAAAGCCTTATCATGTGACACAGGTGAAGTATGAAGGTGAGAGCTAATATATATTAACACAGTCTTTTTATTCCCTCATGAATTGTTACTGGCTGCAGTATCAGCTCCTGAGTTTCACAGGTTTGTTACAGACACCATGGGCTAGAACGTGGTGCACATAGAGACAAGACCTGTAAACTGGTTAAAGGTGCACTGGTAAAAGAGCTTTTGTGTCCAGGCACTGGGCAGCTGATGGATGGACTCAGGTGCCCTGTGCAGTATGGGCTGGGCTGCACAAAGTTTTTGGGAACATGAGGGATGCCCAGCAGGAGCTTCTGGTTTCCTCTTGCCTTAAGCAATCCACAGGCCAGGCAGCATGCAGGATCTTACACCAAACCTGGCTGGGTCCCACATACTCCTCCCTGCTGACCTCCAGGACACTGCTAAGCAGAGTGTCCACCCTGCCTGCTCACCCCCCTGTCCAAGGGCAGAGGGTGAGAGAGACTGAGCCTGGATATTTCTGCTTTTCACAGCAATCCCCATCACCAAGCTGCTGTAATTAACATCTAGGTTAGGTCTTGACCGTTCAGTCAGGTCTAACCTCTGCAGATGCCTTTCCTGGAGTAAGCTCTGCCTGTCAGCCAGAGTGAACAAAGCGAATCTCATGAACAGGCCAGATGACAGGACTAAACTGAGTGCCTGTGGCTGAGGGGGAGTGAATTAAATTGACTACAAGAGGGATTATGGAGACTTGAAAATTAAGACTTTCATTAGAGCTATGACTGTTTCCTTTTTTGTAATTACAAAGTGCAGCAGCTCAATACTGATTCAAACTAAGCAGAACACTCCCACCTTGGAAAACTGAAGCCTTGAAAAGGCCAGACTCTGCCACAGGGATGCTGGGCAAGGTAGGGAGTGGGAGAAGTCTTTAGCAACTGGCCAGGAGGTTAAACAACACATTGGAGACAGTAGCAGCTGCATCTTGCTGCTTATTGAGGCAAAAAAAAAAATTGAATCCAGCCTGTAGCAAATAAATCCTGCCCTTCTGGGTGACTGTGTATTCTTCTGAAACACTAGCTGTAACACGAAAATTAAATTCTCAGCCTAGAAAATAGACACCAGCAAATGTTTTTGTTTGTGAGAAGTTGCATAAATGTTTATAAAAAGAAATAGGTCAGAGGAGATGCAGCCTATAAAACTTCAGAAGCCCTATTAGCGAAGTCATTGTGCAAAGGAGCACTACCTAGACTTCAGAAAATGATCATAAAATTGCAAAAATCCTCATTAAACTGAAATACTGTCCCAGTAAAGAGCTTTTTTTATCAGACATGCTTTTAAGAGTGCTGATAAACACTGAAAGGAAGAAGCTGCAGGAAGAAGGGTTTGAAGTAAATGTGATTCAAGTGCTACCTATTACTGTTATAAAATTTGACAAGTTTGAGCAAGAAATGTAAAATGACCCAACTTCACAGCGGCTTGAAAGAATTATCTTAGACTGAGGCTAACAAGAAATAGCCTCAGCACCATCTATAATACAAAAGGCATTGGGATTATGGAGATGAAATAGTTCTGTGTGATAGGATTTTTTACTAGAAAAAAAGATTGTCACAATAGGGTATCATAAAAGGTCAGCACTGTGGCACAAAATCCACATGGGATATTGAATAGAGCAGAGCTCACATTGTCTGCTGCTGGTGAGAAAGGAGCCTGAAGAGAAGCCTGTCCTGGCACAAGCAGTAATGCTGGAGACAATGTACCAAAGGGTGAAATCTATAGTACACTCAGGGAAAACATGTCAGAGAGCCAGCAGCTCCATGTTTAATTCCTGATTGCCCCAAGGCCACGATGGCACAGTCTGAATTAAAAAGACTTTGCATCTTGAATGCTTGAATCCATGGTAAGGGAATCTAACAACATACTTTACATATTTTTTTCCCTGAGATAATCAGTTTCAGAAGTGAGCAGGAGAAGAAAAAAACCTTTTAACTCTTGAGTTAAATAAATTAAAGGTAAACAGACTGAAATCATGGCAGAAGAGCCCTATGCCAGGCAGAGGGAATAAAGGACATAAATGATGAACACTCATGTGCTAGAGATAGGAGAGTCTTGAATAATAAGTCTCTCTTTTTTTTTTTTTTTTTTTTTTGTAAAAATACTGTTGCATTGGCATTAAGGCTACTGTATGCCATTTTCTTTTCTTTTTTCTTAATCTGATTTTTTGACATGGAAATATTTGCTCTGGTGTGAGACAATTTCTGTATCATTGTATCTTTCCCTATTCTAAAAAAAAAACCTGTTTCTGTTAATGCTGGTGCACACAAGCTGTCTGTTGCCAACCAAGTCTCTGATCACCACTGCAGATATTCATATTCTTTTTCATTAATTTTGAAGACTCAAAATCCTATTTTTATCCTCTTTTTTAGTTATATTAAGCATTTTAGGTTGGGCAAACTCAAAGAGAATCCCTAATCAACTCCTGTGTGAGGCACCACAGCATTTGTGAATTCTGTTTTGCAGCCAGAGTGGAAGTACAAGAATCCCTAATCACATTAATAAGGGGCTAGAGACAGAGAAAATATTTCTAAAAACAACGACAAAGTCCCTCCTCCAAAGATACTCATGTAAATGTCAGAAGTTTCAAGGAAGCAGTCACAATGATGGATAACACTGCTCAAGTAATTGGAAGTGCTTTCAGCACTACCTAAATAAACATTTTCCAGCACTGATATGTATTGGATAGGCAAAATTTAAGCAGCTGTGTAAGACAGATCTGACAAGGATATAGAGTGCAGAGCAGCCTGAATATGCAATCCTCATTATGTTTGATTCTAAAATTTCGGTATGTGATATATTTTGCCTACTCTTTCAATAGTGTAGCTCAAAATGTCTCCTCTACTTCCCCTCAGTCCTACCAAATAAAAAAAAAATCAAATAAATAAGTAATTAGCATCTCTATTGCCATTACCACAAATATGAGTGTTTATTAGGAAGTTCCCTGAGTTTGTTGAAAATAACTTTTGGCATATCACTGCAGCTGTTCTTGTGGGGCAAGGTACACTCCAAGTATAAATCAGTAGAGAAAGCTGCTGTGGAGTAGAGAACTAGTCAGATCATTCAGTGTCACTTTATACCGTTATTTTACGTTAAATTTGTCACATATATTAATTTTTGTCACTGTACTATATTTATTTTATATTTATTTTTATAGTAATGTTTGATGGTACTCAGACCATTACATTATTTTGACAGGTGTATTGAAAAAAATCCCACTTAATTTCAAATTAATTTCGTTACTCATTTTTTCTCTTTCAGTTTTGAAAATATATGGTATCTGAAGTATTTTAAAGTGCTATTGAACTTCATTACATTTTTTTCTGATTACTGCCACCTCCTTTACTATTGGGCTGCCAGGAGCCCATTGGCACCATTGTAACTTTAGTGGATTTCATTACAGAGTAAGTTCCAACTTTGTGCTATTGCTATGAAAAATTCTTGAAAAAACATGCAAATATGAGGAATTGATAGATTTAGAAATCTCAATAAGCTTACAAGTCAGATTATTTTATTCATTCTTATTCACTAGATCTGATTCATATTATTCACTTAAATGAAATAAACTTCCCTACATTCTTGGCCTCATTATCCCATTTATTCACATCCTCCCATTTGGCATTCCTTTTTGATAGGATAAACCTTTTGAGATTTACTGGATTTTCCAAATTGATGTCCATGTCTCTTACTCATGTAATGATACCAAGTGTATAACCCAGCAGCCAGTCCCAGTGGCTCAGGTGTCAAGTGGTCACCTTCAGTGCCCCTTACCTGACATTTGAGAAGAGCAACGTGTCATTCTTGTCATTCCCTCATCTCCCCCTTTCCCAAGGCCCCTCTAAAATTCTTCAAATCTGCTTCTAGTCTAGACTAATTAAAAATACTTTGTGTTCTCTGCAAATGTCATCACCTCAGGGTCCTGGTGCTTAGAGAAGAGTCAGCTTATACGTTTCTGTTCTTTCTAAGCATCCACTCCTGGCCACTACTGAAACACTAGGTTAAAATAATTCTGTCCAACAAATGCAGTTATTCTTACAGTCACCCATTGCCACCTCTATCCTTGGTCATCAGTTGTTTCACCACATGAAGTAGGTGAGACCCTGAGAGTGTGTGTACATAAAAGGCTGCCTGGTAATGTAAATGGGGAAGCTGTGATTCAGCAGCAGCTCCTTGTGTGAGCAAATGCATAGAAAACACAGGACCATCTCACCAAAACTCATAATGAGCTTAGGCCATGCTAGGGAAATCATATTTACTGAATTCAAACTCCACAGCAAAACTGAGAATATGCAAAGGAGTGTTTGAAAATAGGCAGAATACACCCACCATAAAAAAAATGTCAGTCTCACTCAGTTCCAGTTTAGGCAATATTTTGGTTACAGTATTACCAAGCAGTCTGACTGTTGGAGGAATATATTCTTTGCAGAGTTGTTCAGGTTGCATCTGGAAACAAATTAAGGGGCAAGAAATACTTTGATGATTTGATTTTGAGTGGAGGAACTACATCTGAACTATGTTATCCATGCAGTCTTGTCTCTGCATTTCTGTCTGTGCTATCTGCAGATGATCTTCAGAAAATCGAGAGGATTGTTATATTCTACTAGTTAAGAAGAGGTATTCTGAGATTTTTTAAATTAAACTGTTTCTCACTCATAAGTAATTAATGCTAGCTATGTAAGAGACCTTTACCCTTCATCGATCTATCATATTAATGACTATGAAAATGATTAACATTCCACAAAGAGCTCTTATCCAGTTATTACTCAATTTATTTGTAAAACCTTATGCAATTCTTTGCTTGCAATGTAATTGTTCTGTTGAGGTTCCAGACCTGAATTATCTGCAGTTTTTACAATAAGGTGATGGAAATAAAATATTCCACACAGTTGCCTTCCAGGAAGAGCTGAAAACACTTCATGCTAACAATAATCTTGGCTCACATTAATCATGATATAAATCAGAAAGAGCACTGTGGTAATGGAAAATGAAGAAACACACTGGATAATTCCCTGCTTAGAGGGTTACTTCTCTAAACTAAGAGCGAGCTTTTTGATGATTTATTAAAAACATGTCTTTCAGTCTTGAAAAATGGATAATCAGATTGTTCTGGTGCTAGGCATAAAATACTAATTAATACTTTAGCTAAAGCTGATGCATTTATTTTTTAAAACAGTATTTGTGTTGTACCTTGTTTTATTGCAGTTGTGATAAATGACATAAAGTTGTACGAACGGCAGCCTTACCTTGCAAACCAAATCTATTATCTGCAACAGTCACATTTTAATTAATCATGCTCTTTATTTTTTTTAAAGCTGAGCTACATATTTATAACTGTCATTATTCACCTAAATTAGTAATTCTTTCTGGCCTCCTTTGAAATGCATATTTGTGTTTTCCAGATTTTTTGTCAGATAGGTGCTTGCTTCCACGTACAATATCATATTTGTGTAGAAGCTCTCCATAGCAACAAATGAGCTCTTGAGGGTAAGAAAGCAGTGAAGTTCAACTTTGATTTACAAAAATGAATAATTTCCACTTTTTTGATAGTAAATTTGATAAGATTTATGGTTCAGCTGGGTTGTCATTTGCTTCTCCTACAATAGTCATAGAAAATTTAACCTTATCCTTCAGAGAAGTACTGCTATCTGGAGCTCCTATGTGTACCCCAGGTACACCAGCCTCTGTGCTGGATTTCTTCTTCATACCCTCTGCCTGGGACTAACTTTGAAAGTTCAGTGATCTGCTGCTGAGGAGTGGCATCTGTCAACTGAGCTGTAGCTGGGAGGTCTTTTTCTGGCAGCACTAGGGCTATTTCTCCTCTTCTAATGGGCACCATTTAAGTTTCCTTCCATGCTGCTCCATTTGGAGGGTGGAAGTTGTCAGGTCAGGTACTCCTCACCTTGTTCCTCTGAATTCAGAACCTGTCAGAACGTAATTCCCATCAGTGTGGAGGAGGAGAGGAACTTTTCCCAGGAAGGTCCCTTTCTGATAGCTGCTAGGACAACCCCAAATGATGTACTATTTCTCATTTAAGACTTGTCATTTTTAAAGATCTTTGCTGATGCATTTCAGGATCAATTGTAGTACTTTCTTCATAAGGAAATATAGAGTAGGCATAAAATCTTTTTAATATAGTGTGGCAAAGTAATTGAAGTTCCTAAATTTTACTGCAGTCCATTTTATTCTGCTGACTGGTGCTCCTTTAGGTATGATCATCTTTGTTTTAATCCCTTCAGGTGTGTCTCTGTGAAATAGCCATATGCCACACTTTCATACTATTTCCTCTATTTCCATGATCATGTTTTTCACCTTCTTCTTTCAGCCTGAATTTAGACCTATTCACTTTCTCTATTTCTTCATCATCATCCCAAGAATTTTCTGGAAGAAAAATGGATTGTCCTAAAATACCAACCCAACTAGTGCAAGTGGAAATTATAAGCCTCCAACCTTCTTCTCAGTGGTTTTCTCACTAACCAGTGAGCTTGTATCCATTTTGGATTTCATTTTGGGACAGTCATCTTTTTGCTTCAAGTTAAAAAAAGAATTGCCACACTACAGAAACACTGGGAGCAAAAGAGCTTGCTTGCACTGAGTGGTTGTCTCTAACCTATCCATACTCTCCTTGACAGGTGTGCATTCCTGGTGTCTATCAGTGGTGGGATAACTCACTGGAAGTTCAAATGCTCTGTCTCTGGCAATAGTAGGAACTCAATATGTTTGATAATTCTGCCTTTCTGCCCATTGAGTTGAGATTAGTCAAGACATTTTATAGTTATATGCCCAGCTCACAGACACAAAAGAGCACAGGCAGCATAGCAGGATAAGTCTCATTTCCTTAGAAAAACAGGGCATAGTTATCCATCCCTCTTTCTCCTGTACAAGTTAAATTTCTTTCTCTTATTCCCCCTTGCTATAATATAGAGCTGATAACTTCTTGCTACAGGTCTTTAAACATTCAGTTGTACATGTACCAGAAAACCACAGTGAAGTGCTCACTACTTTTAGTGACAGACTTGTTCAGATGTTATAGAAAAAAGACTACATTAAGATAGACAGGCAGTTCTTTTTGGGTTTTTTGAGATGCTTATAGGATAAACGGTGTTTTCAAATTATTATCCACACCCTTTCTCTGTAAATCCTAAACTCTCTCAGCTGTATATAGCTATGACCCTTCATATGACCTCTCAGAGTTTAAAACCTGTTGTTTTCTTTATGCAATTTTTTTATCCTAGCCCATTATTGTTTATAAACATTATTTATCATTCCTCTGTTTTCAAGCATATCACTCAATCAAAATCCCCCAGAACATTTTTTCTATATCACAATTCATGAGTAACAGTATTTTCCCCTTTTGAAACACCAACACCTGCAAACAATGGAAATAATTTTCTATTATGTGAAAATATATGTTACGGCATTTTGTATTTCAATGAAATTATAGGTAGACAAAGTAGTGTTTTTTATAATTTTTGTATGGTTTTACATAGTGGTTCAGCTCAATTTTTTACCATTTTCCCCCAGGTCAGGTTCCAGCTACCTTTCAAATGGTACAGGACATCTTGACTTCCCAGGACACAGCAGAGCAGGGTAAGTGCGTGGCTGTGTAATCCTGCTGCTCTCTTGCTAAGACTACAGTGTAGGCAATAGGAAACACAGTGGGATTGTTTCAGTGTGAAAAACCTGCTGGTAAAAATATTCTGCCGGACTACAGCAGCAGCACACACAGGACTGAATCTCTTAGAGGGTGAACTTGGCTTTGTTGTCTCCTCCAGACTTGAAAAATATCACCGGAATGAATGGAGTCTCCCAGGATCCTGGCAGCAAAACCCAGGAGTGGGTGCTGGCCTCTGGGTCAGTTTTATCAGGATTTTCAAACCTTCCTGTATTTTCCACAAAGTTCCCTAAATATGGGCATTGTTCTTGCCAGTCTTGTTGGCTTTGGCAATGTTTGGCTCTTATGCCTGTTGAAGCATTCCAGAAAGGAACACTAAAACAAGCAAAATGTATGTCATTTCCTGGCATTAAACCAAAGATTTTTTTTGTATCTCTTTAGCTTTAACACTGTGATAATCTTTGCTCAATTCTCTTCTTTTTTTCCTTTTGCAAGAGTAACACTCAGCTATTTCATTGTCAGAAAGTTTATGATAGGAAAAGGCAGTGCTAATGAATTGCTTACATCAAATATAATGTTACTGAAACCATCAGCAACAAAAATACTTTGTGATTTGAGGCACTTCTCCAAAATTACTGTTAGATTCTCTTTACTGCAGGCCAAGTAAGACAATATCAGACTTCTCATTTCAAATATCTGATGTAGTTACATGCATTTTCTTCCTCCTGAAGGTTCATCCTTGAGTGAATACTTGTGCTTACTGTCCTTCAGAGTGGCTAACACAAAGTTTCTAGTTTTGCAGCTTTACATAGAAGTACAGTTAGGATTTAAGATATGCCATATTTGCCAAAGTCTAATAGTATTTTCCCATAAATATATGAAATCAAATGCTTCCTGAGCTGGATGTCTAGTACGTGTGTGCCATCATGCTATTTATGTTACTGTGCTCCTGATAATGAATACAAAAGCATATGTTTTGTTTCAGATAAGAATCAAGTTGATAAATATTTATCTGACTATCCTTCATTTTTAGGCTGAAAATCACTCCAGTAAAGAAAAGAAAAGCAAAGTTAAATTTTGTGCATATGGTGCCACCCTTTGCCCATTCAGCCCCTCCCCTGTTCAGGGCAAGGACAGGAGGCGAAGTTCTGACAATGCTTTGGAGCTCTGGTCTCTGACTTACATTACTATAGCAAAAATAGAGACATAGATATCAATTCTGCCAAATATAAAATGTAGCTGGTGACCTCATCTGCTGGCCACAAGAGCAGCAATGTCTGGCCATAGAGTACAAAGATGGCAAGAATAAAATGAAGAAAGCACATGAGAAATCAAGTGGAAAATCCTAGAGACCACAGAGTGGGGGAATGGTGAGAAAACCAATAAATGTTTCAAGCACACCAGGAGCAAGGGGTCAGTAAGAGATATAGAAATGTTCTTTGAGAAGGAACAAGTAATTTATTGACACAAAAAATATTTTCTAGGCAGCACACTTTCTCCAAAAATTGGTCCTTTTATCTATGAAGTAGGATGGGGAGAAGTCAGAAACAGTCAACTATATTCTTGCAAGGATGAAAAGGGAGAAAAGTAAAAATTCAAGCTCTGCAAAAGAAGAGATTAAATATTCATCTATTCCAAGAAAATCTAGTGTACAATAAAATATTAAGCATGATAGGAAATTAGTCACATCAGTTGGATGTGAAAGGATTTTTTTAGTATGTAAACCATGCACTTGGAATCTGAAGACCAAGAGCATGAAAAGAAGAAGTACCACTTTTAGTTTCATCATCCAGTGCATTCAGTGTTCTATGACTGTGAGCAAACTCTCCTTGCTGGCATCTAGGCCAAGGAAGATCCTATATCTTCCATTCTACATAGTCAACAGCCTGCTTTTTTATGAAATCTTTTTATTATGTTACTGTTCAAATTAAGGATGCTGAGTGATTGACAGATGTTGAATGCTTTTCTTCCACATTTTATGTCATCTTTAATGTCATTGGATCTGTGTGTATGTGCATGTTGCATTCTTATGTGGATGTGTGTGTCTTGGCATTACCATAAGGAACTGGAAAATTTCTGTTTGGAAACAGGAGATGCTCAGCAGTAACCTGATAGTCTAAACCATCAGTGAATATGTAGGACCCCTATTCTGCCTGACCACAGATTTGGATATAGACTTCCTATCTCTCACATGAGTGTCCTGGGATATTAGTTCTGCTGTTGTAGACCTTTTTCATTCCCAGCTGATGGAGGGTGTATTCAACCTTTATTACATCTGAATAAAAGAGAAAAAGGTCTCCAAACTTCCCACTGTCAGCATGAACCAATAGTGTGCCAAAGGGTCCAGGTTCATTCCAGTGTGTTTTCGTATGTGTACACGGTGGCTTCCCCTCAATATGCTCAGAGCCATAAACAAACAGACAATGGATCACTGTTTCTAGCAGAGATGTGAAAGACTAGAGCATCCCAGGGAAGCAGTTCATAGCTGCATCTCTCAGCTGCCACGGCCATGTTGTCACACAAGATCAAACTGAAATACCTCTTGCTTTGCATGGAACCCCTGCTGGAGACCTGAAAGATCTTTTCTATCAGCAATTTAGGAAAGAAGCTGCACTTTCCAGCCTCTGAACTCAACAGAAGCCATAGTCCCAAGCAGTTTGTTATTCATACTCATATGTAACCAAGGGTTTCTTTGCAATGTGTGCCTACACCCTACCATTTTTGGCATTTCTGGGACATTTTCGCAGAAAGGTAGGCATCTCATGTTACATCTGCTTCCTCTGCACCTGTCTGTGCATCCTTTGATATCTATAACTGCCTGAAAATGAAGATTTTTCTCTCCTCTCCCGGCGCTGCAACAAATCCTGATGCAGCAATTACTCTTCTGTGTGTCATGAGAGGTGCTCACTCACGTCCAGTGATAAGTTACCCTTGGTACTCAGTGAAAAGTTATTTGTGGTACTTGATGCAAGGAACTTTGCACACAAAGAAGAAAAAAGGTACTGAAAGCACTCTGAGGGAAAGGCAGCTTGGTCAGGCGGGTGCTAAAAATATTGGAATGGGCAGAACACACACACACACACACACACAGATTCCCATCTGTGCAGGTACCTCTAGACCAAAGAAAGGTATATGTTATAAATTTGACTCATCAAATCCTCACCTAGCATGGTGTGCTTGATACTGGAGAAGAAATAGACAATTAATTGTGAATCACAGCAGTCATGTCCCACTTTTGCTTTAACTATTAAAGATGAATAGTTAATTACCACCTAGTTATCCAGCAGAAAGATTAACAATATAAAATACTCGTGGAAAACAAAGTCAGCATGGTTTCACCTCCTGTCCTTAATGCAAGAGAATCAGAGAATTGTAAGCTAGACCATGTGATCAATAATTGCCAAAGTGGAATAAAAATACAGCCAGAAAACATGAATATCTGCTTTGAAAGTTGCCATAAAATCATCTCACACAGAACTGCAAAGAAAAAATATTCAGAGGTTTTTTGAGTGGGAGACAATTTTCCAAAAATACTGCAATTTTACAGTAATTTTGCTCGTGGAATAACAGAAATTTGGCAAAAAATGTTTTTCACAAATTTCTCTCCTTACTTCATCTCCATTGATTGCATAAATATGGTCTTTCAAGTACAAAATAGGCATGCAGCACCATTACCTGGTGGCCCAGTGCTCTCACAGAGGCCACCAAGCAGTTGAAGGCAGGCACAGACTCAACACCCCTGAGCCAGCTTTGCTTTCAGGCCTGATGTTGATACCTACAATACACTGCCACTCTTGCTGTTTCCCAGCCCTCAGACACTATGTACCAAATAGCTGAGTAATATATTTATATTTTCACCTCTATGGTTGCTGTGATGAGGGAGCTTAAGGTTGGTGCAGATTTGATTGGACCAGACACCCTAGACCTGTGGTATTTTCTGAGACCTCTGTCAAAGGGAGGAATGATGAATCTCACTCCATGTTCTTAGAAGGCTAATTTATTATTTTATGATACTATAATATATAGAAAATACTCTACTAAACTATACTAAAGACTACAGAAAGGATAGAGAAAGGTTAAAAGATGATAATGAAAACTCGTGACTCATTCCAGAGTCTCGACACTGCCTGACTGTGATTGGTCATTAAGTCAAAACAATTCACATGTTGGATAAACAATCTCCAGTCACATTCCAAACCAGCAAAACACAGGAGAAGCAAATCAGAAAATTATTGTTTCCTTTTTCTCTGAGGCTTCTCAGCTTCTCAGGAAAGAAATCCTGGGCAAAGAGATTTTTCAGAAAGTATGATGGTGACACTAGACCTACCTTGAAGAGTAATGAATTAGTTAGCTCAACTTCTGTGCTGGGATAAATGGTTGAATTTCCAGTGATGCCAGAGGGATTCAGCCACTCACACCAGCTAAGGAGCTTGCTTGCTAGGAGCACACCAGCGTGCTCTAACGAGCTGCTTTGTAACAGCAGCTGCACAGATATCCAGCAAAGAGCCTTCCACAGCCTGGGCAGAGGACTTTGAGCTGAGTTCATCTCAGTGGGAAGTTTTCCTTTGCATATCTTATGGTACACATAAAAGAGAATAGCTACCTGGTGTTTTGTAGACTGAGCATGAAGAGAACTTTTTATTGCCAATGGAAGGTGTGAGCATTATTCCCTTTGAAGTTGAAGGCAGAACTCTGCAGGAGCAGAAGTATCAGGAGCATCATTAGTAACTTTCCTGTTTCTTCAGCACACAGTTGAAAGGCTTCTGTCATGGCAATTTTAAAACATCTCCTTTGAAATTATTTTAGGTACCTTTTCCACACTTAACCTTACAGTTTTTCATCTGTCTTTTTTTTCAGCTCAAACAGTGTAGCATTCCCTTCATTTAAGTTCCTTATATTTAGTTCCTAATATTTAATTTTGTAACACTGACGTGGGTTTGGTTTTACAAAATAAAATCCAAATGTGTGAGAACCATGAGAGTGAGATGACTGGATAGATAGGTAGATAGACAGACACTGGGATTTTCTATCCTTATAGATTAGCAAATCAAACCCTGGTTAACTTGACTTATTTATTTCATACTGCTTGTACCTCCTGGTCAAGGGAGTAACCTTTTTTCCCTATTTGCTTTGAAGGTGATATCACAGAGCAGTCTGAATATCATAAATAGAGTTGTACCCTAGTAAGTGCCAGCTGAGTAAAATATTAAGCCATTTTGCACAAAACAAAGTAAAAATGTTGATAGCTTTAAAACACAGTGGAACTGATGAAGATGTAGGATTCTGAGTGCAGATAAACTTTCTGGACTCAGGCCAATTTATGTATTAGTAGGAAATTAAGGAAACCAAGAAGGACTCTGACTCTGTTCATTGCAAGGAAAAACTTCTGGTTTCAGGTATTCTCATGATAAGAAAAGAGAGATGCATGCTTTTGAAACCACCAGGTTGTCATCTCAATTATGGGGGAGGGTGTGTGGGGAACAGGAGACATTTCTGGTAACCAGTGGTGCTTTTATTAAACACATGTTGTACATTCCAAATGGCTTCAATTACCTGTATGTCAGCAGTAATAAAGTATTTCTTTAGCACTTAATACAAGAAGTTCTTTGTAATTTTTAATCAGAACTGGTTTCTGGAAAATACTTAATGGATAGGACAGGTTAATGTACAAAATCATGCACCTCCCTGTGAATTATTTTAGTCCAAGGGCGGGTAGGAACAGAAATTTGCAGGAAAGCTCTCCCATACCTGCCTCTCAACAACTCTGGCTTTTTTCCTGGCTTCTCTGCAGTCTGTGAGCAGTGGGTGATGTTGAAGGAGGCAGGAGAGAGGTCAAAACCTGCTCCACCTTGCTGATGCTGTGGCAGAGCGCATTTCAGCCAAGGTAAAATCTGGGCTGACCTGCTGCTCTCAGTCGCACCTGCACAGAGAAGGGAGCTGGTCTCAGCCTCTCTCATATACACACACATAAAACTTCATGGAATGGCAGTGGGGAGCACCTTGCTCTCATTAAAAATCCCCCTCCCAACCGATTTTTCAATGATCAGCAAAACCCTCCTTCTTCTAAGAAAGAAGTTTGCCTTCCAGGAGGAACAGCTTCTATCACAAGAAAATATTTGATTTCACCTCCACCCTGGGCCTAACAAGAAAATAAAGAAGTAGTGACAGAAAGACTAAAAAGTACTAGGTCATGGAGCAAGGGTGTCTGTTGACCACAGAAATTAGGACTAAATGGCAGACATTTGCCACTTCAGCAGAGCTCTGCCAGGAAAATAAACCAAATAGCCTGTATTTCATAACAACATCAGCAATAAAAGTCATGGCAGGGAATTCTGCTTCCAGCTGGGCAGAGGCAGACCTAAGCTCCCCAAAGCCATGGCAATGTCTCCACCAATACAGCTAGCTTTGAGTGTGCTCTAGAAGAAGCAGGAGAGCAAACAGAGCAGAGGTTGCCTCTGATGATCAGGAAGGGGCATGAAGGGCAAGGGCAGGATTGCACCACTTCTGCCTAGAGGAACCTCTCCCATGTGTACCAGGACAGGAAAACCAGCATGGAAAATTAGGCACAGTGACATCAGGGGTCCATCACAAACTGACTCCTCTATCCCAGCTTCAGCCTAAGAAGCTGCTTCCCCATGGCTGTGGGGCCCCATGCAGGAGTCCCCCTCTTCCTGGGCTCAGAATGGACTGTGAATGCAGGGGTCCAATGTGGTTTTTAATGAAAAGTATAAAAGGTTTGTTTTTTTTAATTTACCACAGCATTTTGTTTTTCTAAATTCATAGTCCTGTAGGTTTCATGTTAGAAAAGATGAGGGGAAAAAACCTAAATGAGTAATGCAGCTTTTAATACAAGCATCTGGTCCTGTAGACATGCTGAGTGGGAGTAGGAGGATTTTTCCATTTTAAATAAAGCAATGATTATAAAAACATGACAGAAGTGTGTCTTCATATGGGAAAGCCTGTCACCTTTATTATTTCTGCTGGCAGCAGTGACTAGATGTACGTTCTGAAACATAAGCCTTTCACTCACAGACACAGCATTGAAGTATTTCTCTCATGAAATGCAAGTAGAAAGCCAGAGGTAGATGCAGATTGTATTGGGAGAGGCCATAAAAATAATCCCTCATTTCCACTTTTATTGTTTGTCATAGCAACACACATTGGGCCAGGCCCTTCTTTCACAGAGGAAGGCTGTGATCTTTCAGACCAAAGAAGATTACTTCTTTTTATGGATAAGTATTTAGCTAAAGCCTTCAATAGGCCATGTTTTGTGCCTTTGAAAGTGATCCTTTTATTTAATATTTTTTGCATCCAGAGTTCCTTGCTGATATTTCATTACTGAAGGTGTGTGAGAAAGACTCTTCACTTTTTTCACTCCATTTCCCTTTCAAAAAGGATGGCTAAAAGTCCTCACTCTGGTCTGCTGGAAAGAAGAAAACTTTTCAAGTGAGGGTAAACAACATAAAACCCAAAGAAAAACCAAACAAACAAAACCAGGAAAAAACACATCAAATCCCAGAAATGATTGCTGAGAAAGGGGTAGTGAAGGAGGCAGAGAAATAATAATATTCCCAAAAAGAAAACAGCTGGGGAAGGAGGAGAGGCATGATTCCACCCATGCCATAGGATATCCTACAAGATATCCAGGGGGAAGAGCACACAGTAATGCTGCTGTCCAATCTGGAAGTTGGTTGGCTCAGTTTGACCAATTAATTTGTGATAACTTCACCCAATAGCAAGAATTAGCTTATGGTAGCTCAGATCATCAGGTATCAATGCAAAAAGGGGTCAGGCTGGTCTTCTGCAGCTCCTTTCTTTTTGCCTATAGAGGTTTGGGGCACCTCAAAAGAGGCATTACTGTGTGCAGGTCTGGGACAGCCCACCCTGCGAGGCAGGTGCCGAGCCCCAGGACATCCTGTGCTGTGCCAGGGATGAGCAGGCTGCCAAGCTGCTCAGGGATGGAGGATGGCACCCACCTAGGTAGCACGCAGCAGATAGGGCTCCAGGCATGGGAAAAGCACAACCTCTGCATGTCTGCAATGTTTTGAAGAGGGTTTCCAAGCAAGGCCTGGGAAGCATTTTGCCCTTCTCACTGATGGCAGAAATAGTCTGCAAGTATGGGTGGTCTCAGGCAGAGAAGATAACTGGCCTGATTCTGTCACTTCTGGGCAAGCATTCTGACCCAGGGGGATATACAGGAAGGAAGAGGTGGAGGCTTCTAATTTTCCTGTTATGTTTAAGGGGAACTTTCCCCTTAAAGCAGCCATAGCCACAGTTTGCACAGAAGCTGGTTGAATGGTGAATGTGGAAACAAGAGAAGACCCATGTGCTTGATACATCCCAGGAATCACAGGCTTGAGGAGTGAAGATCAGAGGAGCTTCAGGGTCAATGTTTTGGGACAGCTGCCTTAATTTCACCTACACTTTTTTGGGTGCCCATCTCTTTTATCAGGTTTGCTCCTGCCTGGCTCTGCCTGCATTCCTGCATTCCCACACCTGTGCAGCAGAGGAAAGAGAATGCCAAGGGCAATTCTGATGGTTGGCACTAGCAGAAGAGGGATAGGACTTACTGAGTCATAGTGAAAAAAGAAAGATATTTAAATGTAAAAGTTCTATGAAATCACTGAAATGAGTAATCAGTTCTGAGGCCAACCCACTCACCAGACTAACGCCAACTCACAAGCATGGAGATGGACAGCCAGGCAGAGAGAGCCTGTGCACTTCCTATGCAAAAAACTAACTCCCACCCTTCAGAGAAGAGTCTAGCAGCCAGTTACACCACTAGCTGAGGTGTGTGGTGCTCTGAACCCCTCTAGGGTATGAGGGCTTGGTGGTGCTGGTTACTGCCCAGGAGGACACAGCATGTCTCAGAATTGTGAGGATGCATGCAAGAGGTGAGCAGAAAGAAGCTCCTTTGGTGTGGAAGGAAGAAGGATTGAAAAGAATGTTTAAAATCAATATTTAAAGCAAAACAGATGCTGGAGGTCCTGAAGGGCAATCCATGGGTTTTTCTTGAGGAAATGTGTTTTGAGAAGAATTTTATAGGAATTAATGATGGTCTTGCATGCATCTTGGTGGGAGAAATCCCTAAGCAAAACCACTTGGGTGCAGGCTAAGCTGCAAGTTATGTTCATTCAGACCCATGTTTTGAGAAACAAATGGCAATTTTGGGTGCCATTTTTTGTCCTACTCTCTTTTTCTGCTGGTATCAGGCATACATTGAACATTCACTCTCCAAAAGCAGAAAAATCCAACAGTCTCTTGGTGGATACTGAAACTCACTGATCACTTATAGAAACACAGGTATAACGTGGCTGTGAGGGAATGCAGTGTGAAAAAGACTCAGTTTTTAGTTCTTTTAGGGTTATCTCTGCATCCATTAGGAATCATATGGAATTACCAAAACTCCCTCAGGTCACAGAGAAGACATCATAAAATCACATTTTCTGTGTGTTATCATACTTTGCTTTCAAGTTAGCCTGGTTTTGGTCACATTACAATTGGGTAAAGTATAGTTATTTTAATGATAATAGATAATATACCTAATTCAGTAGCACAATCTTCCTGTGCAGGGTTTTCTTTTACCTTTGTGATTTGTTCTGTCACCATCACTTCCATTACCCCTACTAAGAATCACACGCTTTTCTAAGAATCTGTATAACAGCAAGATGTCTGTGGATATTACCATGAGACTGACAAAAGCAAATATGGAAAGACATTATAATGTCTCAGTATGAGAAAGGCTTCCTACAATTCCATATTCTTGCAAGTCTCTGGTACTCAGAATGATAGAATTGATCACAGAGCCCAACCATTAGCCCTTGCCAAGCCCATCACTAAACCATATCCCTAAACGTTAAATAGACATCCCTTTTAAATACTGCCAGGGATGGTGACTCCACCGCTCCCCTGGGAAACCTGTTCTGGCACTTAACAACCCTTGCAGTGAAGAATGCTATCACAGTTTCCAATCTAAACCTTTCCTGGCACATCCTAGGGCCATTTCCTCTTACCCCTTGTTACCTGGGAGAAGAGACTGACCCCCACCTGTCTATCACTTCCTTTCAGGCAGTTGTAGAGAGAAATAAGGTCCCCCCTGAGCCTCCTTTTCTCCAGCCTAAACGATCCCAGGTCTCTCAGCTGCTCCTCACAGGACTTGTGCTCCAGAACTTTCCCAGCTCTGCTGCCTTCTCTGGACTTGCTACAGCCTCTCAGCATCTCTCTTGTAGTGACAGGGCCAGAACTGATACATCTGAAAGGGGAAAAAAAGCTATGTGTTTTTCAACATCTTAATTGATAAGCAAAAGGTATGTTGTCTTGTGGGTTTTTTTAAAATCCATCTGCATGCAGGAGTGAACTCCTGTACAAAGTACTTTCCTTTGAACAAAGCACTCAGAAGTGGCAGCATCCAAGAAGGCCTTACCTCAAATCCAGGTTGTACAGCCATGCAAACTCAGTCCTCCTGGAATTAATAAGGAGTTAGTGACAGTCTAGAGTGGAATATGAATTTTCAGTGTATTCACTTCCCTGAGCGTTCCTGCACTTTACCCACTAAAGATGTCCTTACACCTTCAGCCCAAAGTGTGACCTGCAGCCTTCTGTTAACAGTTTTCTAATATAACTGTTCACACATTATTTTCAGCTGCAGAAACAGGTACTTCTTCATGCTGAACTGTCAAGGAATAAACTCAAAGTTAACTTAAAATATAAGGATGACTTGGAAAGGTTCTCTCCTAATGCAATATCGCCTCAAATCAAAAATAAATAGGACTGTTAATGCAGAGAAAGTGCATGGCATTGTTTTCCCAGTGAACACTTTATTCCAAAATAAATCACAATATTTTGAAATGTTCAGCCCATCCTAAAATACTTCCTGGGAAAAAAAAAACTAGAAGAAAAGCATCACATTCTGGGATGCAGGAAAAGTAATTTGGGGTTAACCCTGACAGTATTAATGTGGCTGCATCAGAAGCATCATTTTGGAAGGTCAAAAGAGCCTTCCCTCAGAAATTATATCTACAGGTTGCTACTCCATACATATGAGGTAGTTTTGAGCTGGAACAACCTCAGATAAACTAGGAAGCTGGGCAAATATTATTTTGAACTCCTTTGGCCCAATCTGCTTCTTGTGGGCTCTGACATCATAATCATCAGTGAGGCACCAAGGGCACCACACTCAGATTTGCTCAGAGTTAAGGGACCACTTTCAGAAGACTGAAATTTAATGTAATACAGATGAAGACCTCAGAGGATTACAAGAGCTGACTACCTAGGAAAAAAAAACCCCAAACCAATGTGGTCTAAAGGTTTGTTTAAATTGACTTTAACGACTCTTCCTTTCAAACCAATAAGCCTGAAGCAGCAGTTGCTAATTAGTGTGTCAGTGTCTTAGCTGATGGTCTTTCCCTGGGACCACAGTGCAAATAACCCTGTGACTTTTCTTGCACCAGGAGAATGGGTTTACCAAGTCTAATTAGGCCACTGAACAGCTGATTGTGCCAAAGAGCCCAGCACAGCCTGCTTGTTTTATAAATATCATGGATGAGTTTCTAACATTCTCCCTATTAGTGCCTTTCTTTGGGAAAGTAGTTCCACCACAAGGAAACAAACACAGAAAGAAGTGGGAAGTGCCAATATCTGAGCAGTGTATGGTTTGGGAACAGGCCTCTTCTTTATGTGTTATTTAATGAATGAGTCAATTTGCTTTCCTCTTCAGAGGAAATATTAAAAAAGGATTTCATCCCACTTAATCAATATTAGTCAATAGTAGTCTTCCTTGGTAAAGCTAAAAGGCAGTTAACACTCACACACCTCCCACTATAATTTTATCTCTATACAGATAAAATAAATTATCTGTAATGATCAACTTTCCTCCCCCATTTGAACAACCATGGCTTACCTTTGGCAGAAATGAGCTAATTCAAGCAACTAAATTGCTATCAGGAAAATAAAATTATGATCTCAACAGCTGAGGACAATGTTTGCAGGATGACCTGTCTGGTACATGCCCCCTGAGATTAGAAGGGCCACATATTTTTGTGGAGTTTGCTTGGTCAGGGGTTGGTACTAGGAATGGTGGCATCTTTGAGGTTGTTTGACACTTCCCCCACGTCCAGTGGAGCCAGTACCAGCTGGCTCCAAGACAGACCCACAGCTGGCCAAGGCTGAGCTCAGTACCAACAGTAATATCACCTCTGGGCTAACAAATGGGAGAGGGAAAGTTACAGCACAGCAGCAACTGCAGACAGAGACAGGAGTGAGAACATGTGGGAGCACCAGCCCTGCAGACACCAAGATCAGTGAGGAAAAAGGGGAGGAGGTGCTCCAGGTGCTGGACCAGTGATTCCCTGCAGCCCATGGTGCAGATGCTGGTGAAGGAGCAGTGCCCCTGCTGCCCTTGAAAGTCCATGGTGGAGCAGAGACCCATTTGGAGGGCATGGAGGGCCCCTAACAGAGCAGGTGGATGCCTGAAGGAAGCTGTGACCCCATGGGAAACCCACACTGGAGCAGGCTAGCTGGCAGGATATGTCTCCCCATGGGGGAACTGCGCTGGAGCAGTTTTGGGAGGACTGCACCCTGTCCTCCCAAAACTCATGCTGGAAGAAGAAATGCAGCCCATGGGAAACACCTACATTGGAGAAGTTTGCGGAGGACACTCTCCCATGGGAGGGAGAAGCAGCTAGAGAAATATGGGAGTGAAGTTAGTCCAGGAAGAAGGGAGGGGTGAGAGGGAAATATTTTAAGAATTAGTTTTACTTCTCATTATCCTACACTGATTTTATTGGTAGCAAGTTTAATTATTTTCCCAAAGCTGAGACATTTTGCCCATGACAATAACTGGTGAGTGATATCTCCCCGTTCTTGTCTCAATCCACGAGACAATGTATTTTCTCTCCCTTCTGCAGCTGAAGAGGGGAGAGCAGCTTTGGTGGGCACCTGTTTTCCATGAGGGTCAACTTACCAATTAAGTTATTTAAGGAATTGTATTTCAATAAATACCTTTTTTTTTTCTGTAACATCAGCAGGGCTCTTCATTACTGTGGACCCTAATCCATCTACTCTGTGCAAAGTGCCCAAAAAAGCATGACAAAAGAGACTGGAAGACAGAATAATTCAGATTCTTTGGCTGTCACACCTGTACTGCAGACCAGAAAGAGATGTTTTGATATTTCATTGGTGTGGATAAAGACTGCCTAATCTCCTTTCACAGTGTACAACTGTTTATACACCTTCTGCTGACATTTCAGTGGTACTCCTTTTACTCTGCAGTCCCAAATGTCCAGATCTGTGAAAAGCACATTATCTCATTCTGAAGTGAAGTTTAACTTTGAGAAAAAAGGCACTCTAGAATATAAACCAATAAATACATAGAAGAAACACAGAAAAATCCAACTATTGAGTTTTCTTTTTGTAGCCCATCAATGCATTTTTCTCTGGTAAAGGTATATTTCTGCTACTCATTTTACCAGTTCCTCTGCTCAGCTTTCAGGTATGACTTCTATTTCTTCTACAGAATGTTTTATTGATCTGATATTAAACATGACATCATAATTTAGAGCACAGCTCAAGTGTACTCACATCCTCAGGGATCACTATGCCACATCCTCCTCACTGTCCTACTTGCCTGCCCCTTCCCTCTCCCACCATGGACACAGCTTGTTAAGAGCTAGGGATTGATGTCACCCTCTGTTGGCATTGGCAGAGTAAAGTACTCAGGAATATAAGGTTTTTCTGCAGTGCCTTTGTCTCATCCTTATGGATCCAATCCGTGTGGTTTGCTACAATCCAGCTAAGCCTTTGTGCTAATCCCCCTTACAAGCATTAGCAGTATCCAATATAATGAGATCATTTCTCTAAGTGAGGTTTGGGGTCTTCACAGAAAAGCCAGTGATGGAGCACGTGGGGAATCTCTGCACAAATGAGATCTTTCTTTGATGGGCACCACCTCTGATCCCGGAGAAACACTGTGGGCCTCCTGATCATTCTTCCCACTCATATCTATATCCAACAGGGCAAGCTCAATTCTTGCCATTACATTATAAGTTCTCTGCTATAATTAATTTTTTTTTTTTTGTTGCACTCCTGCCTGATTTCCTTTCTAACTACATATTTCAAAAAGAGGAAGAAAAATGATCCTTGAATTGCAGCTACATTGCTGGCTTTATGAAGATACATGGTGCAGCCAGGAAAATAATTTCTCCCAACTTGAACAGCCTTCTCTGAAACCACAGATATCAAGCAGACACTGTTCAAAATAAAACAATAAAATTTTAGCAAGGGGAAAAAACCCTACCTCCTTTAAATAATATAAATTAATTATTTAGTGCTCAACTACATCCTTTCATCCTATTCCTGTTTGCTCCTAGGAATGGAGAGGAAGCAACTTGCAAAAAAGGCTACTGACTTTCCTGGCAAGGGTAAAATGACTTTGTTTTCATATCCTGAGGGCTGTTCATGATGATGTTGCACACTGCATGTCTGTCAGTGACACTACAATTGTTGGGATTCCAGTAAGGCTTGACATTCTCTAAATGCCCTAAAAAATGCTCCAAAACTGCTCTAATCTTACATCTGCCCAACCTGCAGAATGACTTTGGAAGTGCTTCACATACATTTAAATTAACTAAGGGGCTCGGGAAAGGAACTTTGAGGAAATTAAACAGTGAAATCAACAAATATTTGGCTGAGCTACAGACACAGGACCAGACCAGTCTTGGCTATTTTGGCTCACAAAGTTTTGCAGAGCCAGACAAAGTAGATCTCCTCCACCTAGCATGGAATCCACTCCTTGGGCCTTAATCCAACAGATTCACAAATTTAAACCTTTTTGAACACTGTCTCCTTCCTAGGGATCTGTATGTAGAGTTTCATTCTGTGGTTCTTGACTTGCTCTTCACCTTTTTCAGTTTTCCTCTTATCCCTTGCTTGGGGAAGGATATGATCATCAATGACATCTTAAACCCAGATTATTCAAGGATGTTGGGTGTCTTTATCTCAGGGACAGAAGTGCTTGTGCAGGCCTGGCTGGAGCAGCTACAACTTTCAACTCTTGTTACTGCACTGCTCTCCCAGTGGACATTGTTCTGATGATTCACAAGCAGTTTTGTGGCAAAATCCATCAGTGGGTGATCCTCTGGGTTTGGGATCCTTTGGTTTTAGTGGGGGCCAGGAAATCACCATCAGCTGGCAACCCTTTGAGTTCCATCAAGAGAATGACCCCATTGTCATTGAACACTTGTGAACAAGTAGACCAGTGACAAGCACTTTTTACATAGGTGACTTACATGATTTTACTTGGTCTACCCACACCTACCTGACTCACAACCAAAAAAAAATTACTCCAAACTGAGTAATTATTCTATTCTCACCGTGAAAAGCCCTTTGAACTTGTTCAGACCTTCATCCTTTGCTTCATTTCTGAGTGTATCTGCACCATTTTTCAGCATTAAACCTGGAACATGGGACAAAGCTGCAACTTGTGTTTCAACTACATGTGCTTGAATATCCAATCTTTTACGAATACATGTGCCTGAATATCTAATCTTTTACAAATACATCTGCCTGTTCCTTTGAGAAAAACAATGCTGTCAGTGTCCTGCTTTCATGCCAAAATGGAATAGTTGGGAGAAATGTTCCGTTAAACATTTGTCAAACCGGGGTATCACAGAGGAGGACTGCCAGCTTGTGTGGGCTCTTTTACTCTGAAATTTCTTCAGGATGGCAAGCTTACAGCCCTAAGCAGATGTAGTTACTACACCTGTGCTAGGTCAGACAGATAAATCTACTCTACTCGTGTTGTTGGCTACTGTTATTGGTCTTTTGCCTACAAAAGAAGTTTAGTTTGTTCTTGCACTCCAGAGACGAGTTTCTTCCTGTTGCTTTCACAGTGTTAAAATCAATATTCTTAGAGTATTTTCTCCCCTTATAAATTTTAGGTGTACACTTAGGAAAACGTGTTATTCCAATTTTCTGTTGTCCAGCTCCTTGGCTACTAGGTGATAGGGACAAAATCTGAGTTTAGACTAACCAGAGTAACGGTGCTCATTATCATCTCTCAAGACAATGTTTTTTAATTTCTTATTTCTTTCTTCCTCTTACTGTCTTACATGGATTGTGGGAGAGAATGAGAAGGAAATTTAATGTGTTGGGTTTGTTTTTGTTGGAGTAATTAATCATAACTCTGAAAAGCCCAAAGGACTCACTCCAGTTTGCACCAACAGTGCAGCCAGTTTGCTAGAACAGTTTTCTGATTGTTATCCTGTTTTTCCAGCATAACTGTTACACCTTTGTTCTATAATAGTTTGCTATTTTCTTCTGGTAACATCCATTGTTCATTACACACTCTTGAATACAAGCAGAGGAATGGGGTTTTTTGTCAAAAAACCCCTACTAAGCAGGTGCCAGTACATTTAATTCAGAAACTCTGTAATTACTTTTAAATAAAAAGTTATCACTAACTAGTGCATACAAAACTATAATTTCCAAATAACTTCAATTGTATGTTTTAAAAAAGATGAGGAATTAACCTGTTGAGACTTTATTCTAGCCAGTGCTCAGGGCTTTGGAAACAGGTGGTTGAAGTTGTGTAAAGTAAGACTAATGTAATCTGTACAGTAGCAATAAAAAGTTTTTTGTGGGTTTGTTATTGACTGGCACTTACAATGTTTTTTGTTTTAATTATTGGTTGTAACCCCAAACTTCAGACCTGTGCAGAAATGACTTCTGATATGAAAGGCATTTGCTGTTAGGAGACAAGCATAACACCCAAACATGGAATAACTCTTCCTCACCTGTAGACTTTGGATAAGTTTCACCCTAAAATTCCTATAGACTGACACCATTGATGGAGGCCTAATGCTGTACTCACCTCAGTACAGGTATTTCTCTGGCCATTTTCTCTGCCATGACAGAACTTGTCTTAAACTGGAGATGTGAGGAAGGCTTGGGTATTGCAAGTCAGAGAAAAGATTTGCTCAGTTAATTTCCTCCTGTTTGAAATCTACAGTTATTTCACCTATGAGAGACAGCAATCAGATTTTCAAATGCATCACTAGGAGTACACAAAACAATAATTTTAGTTTTAACTTTAATTTTTAAATTTCATTTTTATGTAGTTTTAGTTTATAAAATGATTGCTTTCTCTCTGGAGCTCATAAAATATTTCAATTAATATTGTCCAATGCCCACACTTTACATGACACAATTTGCTGTGATTGATCTGACCCAAGAAGACACTATTCAAGGTGAGGAGTAAAGTGCAGTCCCAAATAATGCTAATCCAGAACAAACCCCTGCCCAGTGCAGAGCAGCAGCCCCGTGCTGGGATGCAGCGTGCAGGGGAAGGGGAGGGCCCTCCCATTCTGTGCACTGGCCCTAGGGATGTGTCCCCTCCCCTCCACCTCCACAGCTGCAGCTCCTCAGCTCAGCAAGGGGAAAGGGATGGGCCCATGTCCAGCTGCACGGCCCCATCCCATGGAGCCAGCTGTAAAGTTAATCTCCCAGGAAATTCCGCTCCCTGTCACAGGAGCCATTCCCTCCTGCGCCCCCTGATCCTGCCCCCGGGATTCAGCTGGTGTTAATTTGACAGCACAAGCCCAGGAAGAATGGGACAAACAGCCTCCAAGGAGTAATTTGAAGAACATGGCTGTTGTCACTGATGGTACCCCAAAAGGAGCTGAGTCTGAACTCACCTGAGCAAAGTGCAGAGGGTGGCTCTGAGGCTGGGGCTGAGGCTGACACAGTAGAGCAGGAGAGGAACAAAGGAATTGGCCAAGGAGAATCAGCTCCACATAAATGAGGGCATCAGAGTAGGGCCTTTCCCTGAGGTCCTCAAAGACTCATTTCTCCACTGACAATGCAGCTAACTGAAGCACTTTCATCAGAGGGCTTTTTCACCAGAAGCTTATAGATAAGTAATTTGCATTAATTAAGCCAATGAATCCTATGCAATAAGACTATGGGAAGTGGCCTGCATCATTCTAATACTGTTACAAAAAATAGACTATTCTGGCAACATAGCTGAAACTGTGAAATTTTAAGAACTTTACTTCTTTTTGATCTTCTCAGACTTCCTCAGAAAACCTCCCTCTGGAGCAGCAAAGCAGAACAAGGATAAGCAGAGCTCTGCCTTGCCCCTCCATTCCCTACTTTTTCCTCCCTGTAGTTTTGGTAACTGTGATGGGAAGAATCAGATGAGAAAATAGTCTAGCATCTCCTTTCTATTCCTTTCTTACAAGGGCCAGGGAAAAAGCTTTTACAGTGTCTGGACAGGGTCAGGTACTCATTACAATATTTCAGCATTTAATCATAGTGGAGAGAATTTTACTCTGCTTGGAAGCATAGAAGAACATTCAGCTAATTTCTCACTGAGATAACAGAATTGGAAACCAAAGCTTTAGTTTTGTAAAAATAACAAATTCTTTTGGAAAGACAGGTCAGATCAGATCAGGATGCTCCAAATCAGTGCTCAGAAGACTGGGTAAGTCAAGAAAATTGGTGATGATATAATAAAAATTGGTAAGTTCAGAGCAACTTGGGTCTGAAAGCACTAGCTTTGTACTGCTAAGTGTCAGAAGAGAAGCAGCCAACTAATTTCCATGGCCCAGAATGAATAAAAGCATTGCCGTACTGAATTGATGGGCTGATGAATATTATCTTCCTCTTTTGAACTTTATCTGATGCTTTGCCAGTAAATTTGCAAAATTTCTGCACAAACTGAAGACCCTGTCACTGAATGCAGGTCAGTGTAACAGCACAGCATGAGGAAGCATGGTGGCTATAGAACAAAAACACTACAGTGAAAGTGTGTGAGAACTTTCACTCTCCAGGGCTGTAATATTTCTTGAAGAAACCACTTCCAGTGCTGAGTTGGGATGGCAGCAGTGTGTACCTTTCTTTTCAGCAGCAGCTGAAACTCAGCTCCAGCCCTGCCTGAAGGGAAGGACAGAGCTGCCTGTGACCCCATGGCCACATTTCCTGCCTTGAAACAATTGGCATTTATAGAGGAGAAACAACCCCCTTAACCTTTCAGCTCCTTTTGGGCCACCTCTCCCCCCTGCCACTGGCAAGTCACATAAGTAAATTCACACCTGAGTTTCAAACTTGAAGATTACTGAGCAAACACCACAAATGGCCAGACATATTGAAAAAATCTTCTAGAAGTGGGAACACATAGTCATTAATAATACTCTGAACATCAGACAATTAAAATATAGTCAGCCCCATGATTTCTGAAATCTACCCTTGGAACTGCTGTTGTTCACACAGCTCCCAAACCTGCACTGAAGGGATCACTCAGAGAGTCAGTACTACTTGTTATTTAGGCATCTGAGGTGTACTTCTGTAGCAGCAACCTGAGTAGTAAATCTGAGTGAAACTCAAAGGAGAGTTTAGATGAATATTATTTGCATTGCATTGACATTAGCCTCCTCAGTGGTGTTGTTAGTGCAGTGGGACATTTTCCCAATATAAATGTGTGTTGTTCTAGGTGTTGTTTGATGACTTCTCAGACTGATGAGCAGCTTTTTGTTTTTATGATAAGCCCAGAAGTACAACCTGAAAGCAACAAAAAAGTGGATGGCAACAGAGATGTAATTATTATGAACATGAAAATTGGTAGTTATCATGGGCCAGGTATTGTCAGGCAATAAAGAGTAAAGACATACCACAAGTGACTGATAGATATGGAGGAAAAGGGAGGATTGCTGACAAGGAAAATGTGGTTAAACCAAGAATGCCTGTCATAGTAGTATTTACAGGCATATAGGTGGAGAAAAACATCCCTAAAAAATAGCAGCACCCTATGACACTATTCATTTCTTCCTCAAATGCAAATTACTTTTACATCTGAAAAAGAAAATTTTACTCTCACAAGAGCTGGGAAAATAGCTTCTTCATTTACAGAAAGCAATTTGAAAGATTTAAGAATAGTTCTAAACATAGCTGATGCAATTTCTTTTTCTGTTTTAGTTAACATAGTTTTATTGATCTGAATATATCATTAACAGAAGCAATTGAGGGGGCAAGGAAATAGAACTGTCTACCACGGTTTAGTTTTCTGTCAAAATCTATATACCTGCTGTACTCTTGGTTTCAAAATGTAGGTGTATTGCCACTGGCACACTACTCATTGAGAAGATTCTGCTTTATTGAGAGCCCAGTGTTCGTGACTTGTCCTCTCACTGTTGTGGAGACAAAAATACACGGGCTTGATTTAAACAGGATGGCTGGCTGCAGCTTCAGTAGTGATACCAGGACTGACTAAAGACAGTGCAAGAGCAAATTAAACCAAGTGCTTTCTGTAGGCATGATCCTACAGCCATTCACCTATGAGTAATCTTTAAAGGTAATTTGTCTGTATGAATGAAGATTTGGCACATCATTCAATGAAAGCTGTGGGATTAGATTCTCTGTTCCCTGTGCTGTAAAATGTGGCAAAATGGTCCTTTTTCTACAATTGGAATGATTCTGCCTTTTACTAAATGACTGAAGCAGGACAATCCCAAATTGAGTATCACAAAAATTAGAAATTGCATAATGTAGAGCTGTAATGCAAGTACCAATGTAATTCTGATGTTTTTATTGTGCATATTAAAGCATCAAATCCAGTTTCCCTAAAAGCTCCAGGGTGCTTCACAGCCCCAGCACAAACCCAGTGTGCCTATCTTAGTCCAGATCCCCAGTCCTGCAGCAGGCTCTTGTGCTTACCCTATCAGAAAGCAGACTACTCAGTGAAAATGAGAGAAGGAGGGGAGCAGGGCTAGCATCTGTATTTTTCAGGAGGAAAAATACAGGAGGAGGAGCTGGCATCTGCATTTGCAGCTTCAGAGCAGAGGCCATCCTGGCAGGGCCAGCTGCCAGGTGGATACAGCACTCAGAGCAAACTTTGGTTGATCAGAAGCCCTTGGCAGTGAGACTTTGAGAGCAAGTCCCACAACCAAAGCACTGCTAACAGAGACAAGTCCTGTTTTGGCATGGGCCAGTTGGAAGTGGCTGATGTGCTGTGGTCTGGAAGCCCTTGCTAGAGGAAATAGCTCATTTTTTATCCCCGAGAGGCTTTTATGCACTATGGAGATCCAGGCATCATTTCCTTCAACTTGCCAGTTGTTATTAAGACCAACATCTTGTTCTTGTTTTCTATGAACCAGAGGGAATGTGTCTCATTTAGCCCAAGACCCTTGGGAAGGGTGGGGGACAGTTATGCTCTGAGAATGGTGCACAGTTTGCAATATAGCTATGGCTGTAAGGAATGGTTTTCCCATTTTCAGGACTTGATAGCCTCTGCTGGTTCCCACAGGTTACTTCATGTTTACCTGGGTCTTTTCCTAAAAAAAATAGTGTGGGGGAGTCTGAGGGCAGTGGGTGTCCTCTTAACCTTGCCAGTGAATCAGAAGGCCTGCTGATCACAGAGGGACTCCTCCTGGCTACATGATTTGGTTTGCAGTGATCTTTTCCCCAGATGAAAGGACTTTTTTTGTTGTTGTTGTTGTTGATTTTTTTTTTTTTTTTTTTGCTAAATCAGAAAACTCTCCTGGGCTCCCAATAGTATAAGAGGTTCTAAGTGCTATAGTTTGTCACAGCAGTTCCTGAGTGCTCAAAGAACATTTCAGAAAAGCAAGAAAAGGGTTAAAACCTCTGCATGGTCTTACAGTGCTTAGATGCTTACAGATATATGCTTTAGTGGCTAAGTTACAGCTTGCTTCTGTTGTTTGGCTGCTGCCTTGTAAGATCTTTACTGGCTGACTCTGGGTGGTGTGGGAAGCATAGCACATCTACGATGCAATAAAATGCAAATTGCCCTTGTGTGTGTCTGTTGTGATAGACACAGGACATGCTGAAGTGCCCTAACTCTGCTCTCAGTGGCACTGAACCCTGTGAGACTGCTGCTTCAGCAGAATCACCTGTGGGCTGCAGCAGGACACACAAAATCAGGTTCACTCCCCTGTCACATCTTCTTGCTTTTCTTTAACACTCAGAGACAGCTTCCCTCTTTTACAATTCATTCCTTGCTGAAAGGCAAACGAGTGCACAGGTTCTCTCCTCAGCCTTTTAGTATCACCTCAATCTCTATGGGTGCAGGACAGATTTTCCTCTCCAATAAGGGAAGGGATTAAAGAACTCAGATTTGGCAGAGTAATGGAAAGAGATTAGAGAATTCAAGTAATTGGTGTAGGGATGACAGCTCAGTTCTTGTAGCACATGAAAGCACTTTGGAAAGAATTTGAGAGGTCAAAACATAAAATTACTTTCTACCATATTGCTAGTTTTTCCTGGCTGCTGCAAAAAAAAGCACACCAGAGGACCATTTTCCCCTTCTACTGCAAAAATTATTGTTTTTCTCCTTACAAAACCACCGCATAAAATTTTGTGGTATGCCATATCTGATTCTACTCTCTCTAGCATTTCTGAGAAGAGATCACTAACTACAAGTGCAATATCTTTTTGAAGTTGCACTGCCATGGAATGCCTTGAGCGGGGAGAAAGGCACAGTCCAGGTGTTGGAAAGTATTTTGGATTAGGAAATGTTCAACTTACTTCATTTCACCAGGCATTCAGAAACAAGTAGTCTTCCTTTTTAACACAATAGTGCTGCAAAGAACAATTTTAAATTGATTTGACATTGTTATACTGTAGAAGTCTTCCAAAATCCATGCTGAATTAAGTGCTTTCAGCGTATAACTTTTCATGGTCCCTTGTAGCTCAGCTTTCTATGCTTCTCCAACCACAGCAATTTCCCCATGTTTCTCTAGAGAGATTTCCTTCTATATTTCCATAGCATAGCCTACAATTACTTCAAAGTGCAGTAAAATCAAATAAGCATGGAAGCCTGTGCAAGGATCAAAGAAGACCTTATTAACAGTTGTTTTGTATGCGGTTAAATCTTGCAAGAATACAATTCCAGAAAGTCAGTGTTATAAAAAATGTGTCTCCACTGCAAGCCACTATTCCCAAAGCTGGGTGCTTGATCTGTGTGAAGGTTAAGGGGCTGCCCCTTGTGTGCTGGAGCTCAGAAGCAGTCACATGCAGGAGACAGACACAGGGCTAAATGTGAGTCTTCTCTTGCACCACTACCACTGCTGCAAGTGAGATTGGGTTACACTGACAGGCACCAATATAGCAGCACAGGAACTGAACCCCCTCCTATTACAAGCTGTCGTGGAGAGCTGCATAGAGGATACCATTTTCAGTACACAGTTACATGTTTTTATTGGCCCAAATAAAGCACAGGAAACATAGTAAATATTTTCAAGTGCCACCTCCTGGCATTTCATTTATTATTTACATAAATACAGCTATTTTCCATTTCATAGAGCAGATGAAGTGCTCTAGAAATTGCATAAATCTCATCAGCTGTCTGGCCAACAGTAGAGCAGAATTCAAAGCTAGATGTTACCACATTTTGTGCACAGCACAGATTTTGCACCTTTCTCCCGGGCTCTTCAGAGATCTGCAAACGTGAATGAAGTCTCTGTAAATCCAAGTGAAGTAGATGCAATCAGTGGAAGAAAATTCCCATTGCATGCAGGACTCACCAAGGACAGTAGTTACCAATTCTTGGTTCCACTGCAGACCTCATGATAAATATTTTGCGAACACTCCAGCTCCTGGATCCAAGAGATTGTGGGAGAGTAGAAGCTTTATTCAGCAATAAAATTGGAATTATGTGTGCAGTTTGGGAAGGCAGTGGTGAGAACCTGAAAAAGAGGACCCCCACCAGCCTAGAAAGCAAAGAAACAAGAGGTACTTTCAGAAACATTTTCTTAATCTCAGTGGCTGTTGAAGTGAAGAGTTGGTTAATTAATTTGCATATTGGGGCTTGGCAGCATTGCAAGAGCTGAATGATGAGGCCAGCATCTGACAGGAACTCTGTGATGCAGCTGGCAGGAAATCCCAGGCTTTCTCACTCCCAACTCCTGCCTGAAAATTGCTTCACTGATCAGTACCTCTGATTTTTACTGATGGTACATACTAAATATGGGACTGGAGCCTCTGGTTTGTTTTGGTTAGTTATTCCTGTTTTGATTTTAATGTTGCTGTCACTTAATGTGAAATCCCTCTATATGGCTCTTTTCCATGCAGAGTTGAAATGTCTAGAATGTTGTGAGAAAGAATTTTATAGACTTTGAGAAAAAGCAAAATTAATTTAATGATGTGAGAAAATGATTCAATATAACCACCAGTTTTTAGGACAAATTATTGGCCTTCTGCAAAAATTCCATCCAAGATTTATATTGCCTACAAAACCCACTAATGATATTGAGGCAATGGTCTTATGAACCAGGCTAAAAGAAATTATAAATCTAAACGAGCACATTTGAGCAAGAGCCTGCCATTTTCCCCAGACAGAAACAAGATTTATTGTGAGAGTTATGAAACTTTGGACCCTATTATACATTAAAGAATCCTATTTATGATCATGCAGTTAGTTCTGAATTATTATGCTTATTCTAAACATTTCTTTTGCAAGATTTATGCCTCGGCCATTTTACAACTTTCAGGGAAGAAACTTGCTATTCATGACCACAGCACAGAAAAGAAATTCTTCAAATTTTTGTTTTAAATACAATCAGTCACATTTCAAAACTAGGGAGGTGAAATAATGTTAATTCTTATTTTAGGATATCCTCACACCTATTAAAATATGTTGTGGCCATGCTTAGCTTTAAAAATTACTTAAATTAGAAGCTATGATTTTATATCTTCAGTCCCTGAGGTATTCAAGCTCATTATTTACAATACTGTTTTTCAAATATAAATGTCTAAGAATTATTTCACATGAAAGGCAGTTGTTGTAAGCCTAAGTAACATTCATGAAATAATTTTCTGCTGGTGGAAAAAACATTCCATTTGAATAAAAATAATTTCTAATTTTGCCAGAATTCTCTGGCAAATTAATTAGAATTGGGAACAGAGTGTTGCTTAAAGGCGAGGAAAAGAGGGAGTGATTCTCATGTCCTGCTCAGATATCTGGTCTTTAAAGAATTAACTGGGAGAAGTGTTCTTGATATCTTGGTCACATAACTCCTGAGCAAATCATAATTACTTTCTCTATAGATGGACTAGATAGCCAGCATGTGGCACTGGATATAGCTGGATCAATCTAGGTTTGGTTTAGATTTTTGTTTTTTAAACAAAAAGAGTAACCAGCACTTACACATGTAGGGGCTTCAGCTTGTCACAGCTCCTGTGGCTTGCAGACTCCCATCTACTTAGTGCCTGAAAATATGAAATGGAGTTCTCAGTGTTTCCAGGTGATTGAAGGCAGGGCAGAAACAAAACAAAACTTCTAGCCACTCTTTAAACTACAGCAAAGTCCCATAGCAGAGTTCCAGGTATGATGGTATGGACAAATGACTCTTAAACTTTGTCATGCAGAAGGGTCCAGTGCCAACTCTGAGGTTTTGAAAACATTTTGCTTTTTTGGCAGGACAATGCATGAAAGAAAATAGCAGAATACTCCCTACATGCCACCTGTATATGGCCCAGTGTGTAGAGTCACTGATGGTATCCCTGCCAAACCAACAAAGAGAACCTCAGCACTCCACCAGGGAGGAGGTTAGACTGAGCTTCATTTATTTAAGTTGGTCAAAGATTTTTTTGATTTACTTTTTTTTTTAATACAGAGTAGTGTCACGATAATTTTTAACATAGGCATAATTGTGTTTGGACAAAATACTTTAAAAATTGTGTAAGATGTGCCTGCCTTCAATAACAGGGAACTAGAACCAGTTATTTGGAAGTGTGGTTCCCACCTTTCATCAGATATTTCATGTGTCTGTATGTCTGCACCAGTAATTAAAAATAACCAAGTTTAAAGCCTGCACAGTTCCCCATTCGCTGTTGCAAAATCATAACCAGCTTTCTTTTGGAAAGAAACTACAGCTAAATGAAAGTGATGTTGGTCTCAAATCATATTAACTTGTAGAGCCTTGTGCACAAAAGGACCACTCACACAGTTGTTCCTATGAGGCATAACACAGAGTTTGGCCCTTTTTAGGAAACTCATTACTTAACAATACATTGTTGTGTTTGATTGAATTGGCTCAGATAAGCCTGGCAAGGCTGCAAGAAAAATCTGTGTTGTCATGCCAAATGTTTTTCAACCTGTGTGTGCCTGTGCTGAGGTCTGATAAGGTTATCCACGGTGCATATGCTTGCCATCAAAAGGTTACATCCTTGTACTGTCCACACAGGCCTCAGGGTGGTTGCATTTAAAGCTGAAAAAACCCACCTGAAAAGGAAATTCTGCCCTAGCATGTGGCTGGATCAGGCAGCCCTTGCCCTATTCTGCTTATGTGCCTGTGACTGGTTACACTGTCTCTCAAAAAGAGTGGACAGCACCCCTTTCAAATTCATCTCCTGCCTATTTTGTGCAGCACTTAGGGAGACAGACATGTTTGCACATTTCAGGGATTGATGTGATGGGGTGATGGAAGAAACTTCCTCTTATCTCATATGTAGGCTTTATTCACTGCACCAGAAAAGAGGGCCTTGCCTTTCTCAAAGGAGTTTAGAAATGAGCCTGGACCTGCTGCTGTTCCTGCACATTAGGTACAGGCTGAAAATGCTGCATTCCTGGAAGTGTATGAGGCCAGTTTGGATGGGGCTTTGAGCACTTTATTCTGGTGGAAGGTGTCCATGTCCATAGGAACTAGATTATATTTAAGGACCCTTCCAACACAAACCATCCTCTGATTCTGTAATATGAGTGCTGGCCATATCTGACCACAGGTCTTAAAGAGAAGGCTCTGCTTTTGGGTAGGGACAATACATCCAGCTCACCAGTCTTTTGTCCAAACATGCACTGGCATTCACATTTAGGCATCTGCTTGATTTTGCTGGCTTTTTGCAAGCTTGTCCCAGTTTGGGGACTTCTGGGCTGTGGATGGTTTTCAGTGTTGCCATATGAGGTCTTAGTTTAAGTGCCACTGCAGATTTCTTTATTTTCTTGCCGAAGTAAGGAACGCTGGAAAGTTTTCCCTACCCAAAGCATGGGTACCCTGGAAAATTGGGGATATTGAGCTCTCTGTCAGTCCTGATTAAACCTAATTTGAACACAGGTTTTCATTGTCTTAAATGAGTTATATTACTTATTTTCTTTTTTAAGATAGTAACACTGGTATAATTCTTACTGTGTATACAATTATGTCAGGCTAAAAAGTGATTCATATACACAGGGCTTCCTCTGTATATGTACAAAGGAAGGGGTACTGGCAATTTCGTTCATACTGAGCTACTGAACTTCTTTATATTAGACTTATCTAAACAATTAATTCCTAACATCTTTTATAGACTTCTGAGTTGCCACTGCTCAGGTTTTGTGTCTGGCTCTCTGATGTGGAGGTGTAGTGGGTTGCTAACCAGCATAGCAGGGTGTTGCATTTTTAAGGACAAGTGCACATTTCTGCTTCTAGAATAAGGCTCTGAAGTCATACATGCTTGCAAAAGGTCAAGTTTTCTAACCTGGTATTCATCAACACTGGTTTCTTCCTTTGGCCTAAAAATGTTCCATTTTTTAGATAGCTCCATTTCATGAGCTCTTGTCTCCATGAATCTTCTTTCCACCATTTTGTCTTTACTTTATACAGATGTAGAAGTGAAGGAAGTGTCCCAGATCATCCTGATTTCTCTTTTTCCCATCCTCTATTTCTTTTGTCCTGTTCTCATTACCTAGACAGCTATTAATTTGATACCTGGCAGATTTCCATGCTGTGAGATGCCTTCCCCAACTAATTTCTTAACACCCAACTTCAACTTCTCATTGCCTCTCTCTTGGCAGAATGCCTCTCTGATATCAAGAAGAAAACAAAATCTCTGAATCTATAGTATCAGTTCATACCTGGAAGGTTTTGTTTGCAAGTCTGAGGACTCAATTTTTTTTTCCTGGTTTTATATCCTGCTGAAAAAAAAAATTAAGAGACAGCTGGCTGTTTAGGAACAGATGCTCTTAGTGTCTAGCAATAAGAGTTTTCCTTCCTTGGCTGGGCAAGTTCCTTCTCCTCTGAAGGACTGAAACAGTACTGATTCAAGAAGCCCATTTCTGTAAAAAGTTTCAGATCAAGGTCCTTTGTGAGTTACTATCTCCAAAATCAGGTGATGAAGAGGAAGCCATCTCTGAGTCTCATGCTGGGCACACACATGACATGGTTTATGATGCCATCTCTGCTCAATCTGCATAACCAGACATGGCTCAAAAGTACCTTTCTTGGACTACTTTCAGTTTTTTGGCTGAACACAAGTCTAGTTGCTCCTCCTGTTTAGACAACCACAACCTGTTTGCCCAGGAAGAAAGTTGCTTTGGTATCTTTATCAGTGTTTGTGGCAAAAAGCTGTGGAGCAATGTGTCTGCTCTGCTGCAACCTCCTATAACATCCCTGCATGTACTTCTGCTGTAATTCCTCACAAGTGAAAAAATGGGGTGGAGCCCAAGACCCTCCTCTCTTCATCAGTGCTGGCATTCAGATATAGAGAAGAGTTTCATGCCTCCCCCTGAGTGAGAGCTGAGCTACCAATTTGTGTCAGTCATGTTCCCCATGTTTATACATGAGAGTAGCAGCAGTTGCTACTCTTTGAGCTCCCACAGATTTGGTAAAAATGCCTTCAGGAGTAGCTCCCTCTGCACTTTCCCCCCACTGCTGGATGTTGCTTAGAGCCACAATCCAGCCCTTAGACTGCAAATGGCTTAGAGCAGGGATTATGTTTTTCTTTTATCTTAAACAAGAGCAACCCACACTGAGCGTGCTCATTAAAAAATCATGTTGTTCGACACCGTTCCCTTGGGCTATGGTTGGAGCTTTGCAGTTTAACATGCAAGAGACAGGGTGGATTCTCAGGCCAGCCAGGCTTAGAAAGGGATGAGTGGATGGCAAAACAGCATGTTGGAACAATAAACCCCATGCCCATGGTGGGGCAACAAGCCTTCAATAGGAGATGTTCATAACAATGTGATTGCTTAAATTGATGTAGAAAAACTCCTAACAGGTGTTAAAGAGTGGCTGTTTCTTTCAACCAGAAAGATAAGTTCTTGGCCACGCTGCCTTGAAAATCACATTAAAAACCAAGTAAAATAGTACCTTGTGCCATTACTAGAAGGTGCCTTTCTCCTCCTTCCCTATCAAGGAAGGAGGGGAAAGGCACCTATCATTTTTTACCCATCTCTAAAGACCACATGCATAAATAGATAAATAACATATGAAAGAGGAAAAATTATTAAGAAGTTAATCACGTTATACATTGTATTAACATCATAAATGACCCTTATAATTTTGCTGTGGGTGAAGGACAAGAGGGAACTAGGAGAGATAAAAGATGTTATATCTGTAGCAGTTCAAGAATTCCATAAAATAGATGTACCACCTGAGCTGAACACAGAATGATGTTCTGAGAAAAACATTGAGACTTCAATTTTTTTTCATCCTAAATATTAGGAGCTTTAAGTGAAGAGAATAGGATTCCACACACACAGTTTCTGCTTCAGATGTTTTGACCAGTTTCATCCTCTCTGGGCAAACTCTTCCATGCAAGGTCATCCTACAAGCCTCTTGTTTTGGCTGCCCCCACAAAGAAGTTGCACTGGGCTGTGTGCAGGAGAGATATCTCCAAAGAGAATTAAGGCACAAAGGAGGGAGAAGTGAAACCTCCTCCATTCTGATGGAGGCTGCAAAACCAATTGCATTAATACTCCCTCTATTCCTTAGTGCACCATTTGAAGATGAAATTTGCTAAGCAGCTATCTCTGCATCATTATCATGATGAGGCAGTTCAATAGTTAGAGCCTCAACACTCTACCAGCGTGAACCTAGGGAGGCAGAACAAAAACTTCACTCTAAAAATTGCAATTGTGCTGTTCACTGCTGGGATAAAAAAAGATCAAAACTTCTAAGAAGTTGGCAGAGACATAGACATCACAGAAAAGTGTTGTCTCTTTTAGGTTCAGGGTACAAGACTAAAAGAATATAAGGAACAGAACAGTTGAGCATCACTTCTCTGCCTTGGTGGGCATATTACCAATGATCTATGAGATATTCAGAGATGATCCTCAAAAAGATTTTACCTAGATAATTTTCAAAAATAAAGACATTTCCCTACATTCTTCCCACTCATACAGGTACGTGTGCCAGAGAATTTGGGGAAGGAAGCCAAAGGTATTGAAAGAACACTTAAAATGAATCTTATTGGAATTCACTCAGAGTGAATCCTACTGAAATAATCCTTTGAGGACATCATAACAAAATGGGCTAAGAAACTACAAGCCCTAGAAAAGCGTTGGCATCTAACTTGATTGACTTGTGAGATTTTTTTTCCTCTTTGTTGCTTTTTGCATTGATATTGTTGTACATTAAAGTCCAGATCAGACATTAATGGGCTGATCAACTGCATTTACAGCAAGCTGTTGCCTTTAAAGTACTTTCTCTTTTCCTTCTCCTCCGCAAGGTGGACACAAACCCTGCTGCTTCCTGTAGGCTTGATCTGCAGGAGAGGAATTAGAAACTCTTTTGTTGGAAGACAGGGAAAGAAAAAGGTGAACAAAGGTCTCATTATTATCCTTTTGAACCTGAACAACTGCACTAAGGACAGAGTGGGCTGTCCTGGGGTCAGTATTGACAGAACCTACAAGCTTTGCTGTGTCCATCAGGGAACATTTGCCTGCAGAAATCTTGCTGCTGGACAAGAATGATGGACTAAGCTAAACCTCTCTACTTTGTGCTGGAAATCAGGCATGTTACCAGCACACTGTCCTCATATCTGGACAATTGTGACAGCTGGGGCATGCAAAACATATTGTCCTAAAGAAACAACCCATGTTCCTGAAGCACTCTGTACCACCAACACCAGTGGTGACCTGACTTTGGGAGCAGCAGAAGAGATCTCCTTCCTGAGTCCAAACAGGTGATCCCACCTTTTTCCTCCTCGGAAATCTCAGACACATTTTGAAACAATTCTTTGCTTTTGACTGTGAAGAAAAACATTTGGATTTAAATTCACCATCGGTTTAACCTGCCATGACACCACCTGGAGATTGTTTGTAATCACTATATTTAGTGGGTTAGTGCACACCCCTTCCAACAGTTGGAGAAGAACTGATGATGACTACCAAGAAAAGAGTGTCTTGATTTATAGCAATACTAAGGAAAGTGTTTAATTGTTTACAAAGCTGATAAACTGCTTTTCTCAATGTAGGTGAGCTCAGCAATAAAAATTGGAGATAATTATCAGGAATCTGTTTTAGAGATACACTACTTTATTCTTCTGCAAGCAGGAAAGTTGACTACTAGCGCATGCCAGGACAGTGGGGCGGTGTCCTTTCCATGGAGTTTCCTTTCCCAAGTGTTATTTTATGCCTCAAATGCTAAAAGATGTTTTGCTGCTGCTCCATGGGAGAAAGGTAGCCTGTAGAGCAGAGTTTGCAGGCAGAAGTGGACCAGTATTTTCCAGCTGGAACTAGGTTGTTGCTATAGCAACACTCAAATGATAGACAGATTTTCTGAATGTGCTGTGGTCTACTGTGATAAGAGAGCTTCCAGGATTCCTACCAAATTGCTCCAAACTTGCTGGAGTGCAATACATGAAATGCCACATTTTTGAAATAGCACAAGTAAACAAAAACCAGCACAATAACTGAATAACTTTTCCCCCCTAGCTTTCAAATAAAAACTGCATTTAACACATGGCATTTATATTCCTAGACAATATCTTCCTGACAATCTCTTTTTAGTGCACTGGCATTCCAAATGACAGACCACACTCTAACTTTAACACCACCTACAGATAGATTTAATACGCAGCATGCAAAGTCTTGTGTGCACGCGTCACTAACTCCTTTGGAGTTTTATTTTAGGGGAATGCAGCCTGTGCACTGGTGAGAATCCCACTGAGTCAGTGGAGCCTTGCAAGAGCACACCACTCCGTTCAGGGCTATATTTTGCAGCCCAGAGACCTTAGAGATAAGCACATGGCAGAACAAATATTACATTCATAAACCATCCAAGGAGAAGTTTCCCAGGGGCCACTTCCATGAAGTATAAAACAAACCACCCTTGGTCATGTCCCCCTCGCACACACTGTGCATGTGGTTTTCATTCAAAGCAGTTTCCTCCTCTGCTCTTCCTTCTTGCTCTGCTCCAAGGGAGGAGGGTTTAGGATTTTGGATTTCCAGGAAGAAATCTTCCTCTGAGCACAGCCGGGGCTCGTGAGCATTGCAGAGACATTTTGGCTGTGTCTCTTCATCATCCATTAGCTCTCAGTGGGAGTGCTACTGCACAGTCTGCAGCCTGCAGCTGACAGAGTGTATTTAATATCCCTTTGCCCCAGTACCCAATCCCCCCAGCATTTCCTCTCCCTAGCAAGCTGCTGCCAATTATATTGGTGAAATCTTCTACTGAACTTAGCCTGATTTTTGTAAAGGCAATTTCATCTCCATTGAAATGTCCAAGACAGAGGTTTTGACCTGTTTGTGTGTATGAAATACAGTGTGTACTTAGATTACCCTCACTACCCTTAGACTTGTAACCTAGCTATTACTAGTGCCTTTATCCTCACAAGAGATGTGGGACATATGAAAGTTTTAACAGCAGCTTTGATGTAAAAGTAGCTGTTAACTTGGAGACCTTTGCACAAAATGTTAAATGAGAAGCCTTGAGTTGGAAACCCAATTTTCCTCATTTCAGGGCTTAGATCTTATGAACACAGTCCTACTGCTAACAAGCATTTCTAGATAATAAAAAAGAAAGCATTCCTACACCTGTATGACAAAACCTTATTGATATCAATAGGAATTACATGTGCTGAAGGGTGTCAGAAGCAGTAAATCACATGCATGCCTAGAAAAGACAACAGATATATAACTTAGGAATTGATTAATACATGAAGGAATATCTTGGAGTTTGATTAAAAAAGTTATATGTATTTGCTTGTTGTTTTGGGGAGGGGGGAGTTCAGTTGTCTTTTTTCTTAAGATTGCTTTGGAACTTTTTTTTTCTTGCTTACTTTGTTTGTACAACTTTGATAATGTCCTACAACAGGGCTTAACTAAAAAAAGATTAATTGCCTTTATGATTCACAAGGCACTCTGGATAATTAATTACTCAGCATTTATGGTTTGGCATGTGGTCATCAATCGTTCAAAAATTCATGTTTGTAAACATATCCTTTGCAGCTGGTCTTCTTATGTCAGACTTCAAAATGACTAGTGGAGATATGACAGAGCTATAAATGTCTTCCTTTAAAATTTACTGGTTGTGCTCCAGTTTATTTCTTGTGGGAAAAATTAAGCAACAGATGTGGCAGAGCAGGAGCTCTAAGGAAGGATGGTAAAGCATCTTGAATGGTTCTCAAATGTATTTTCTTTTTCTCTTTATGTTATTAGATGTTGGAATCTTTAACTGCTGTTTGTTATGGCTGCCGTCTGTGAGCATTAGCTCAGATTGTAAGGTGACCTGACTTGAAAGACTTGAAGAGGTCTGAAATGAGACTTGTGGCAGAACAAGAAAAGCTAACCAACAGTTAGTATTTACTCAGCTCTGCCCAGCAGGGGAAGGCAGTGTAAGAACCACAAATCCTGAAAGAATGGGCTTGGTTTTTTTATCAGAAGCATCAGCAGCTCCATGGCTTACAAAAAGAATTCTTAATACTCTCCATGGTAAGATTTAAGACTATCTGGTGCTTAGATAGCAGAAATCACAACCATCTGAGCTAGAATTTTTCACTGGGGTTGAAGTTGATGTATGAGACGTGGCCCACAACCAACTGATTCTCCCACCACACAGTCCTGATCATCACCACGCAGGGCTGCTCAGTGCCCTGAAAGGGGCAGAAAGTCTGTGGGGGAAATAAAATGCCTTCTTATAAAGTTAAGGATCATGTGATCTTTGAGACAGACTCACCTTCAGATTGCTTGAGTTATGCTATTTCTTCATTTCCTAAGCTGCAAACACTTCCATTTCAAGCTGTGCACTTTTTACCAAGTGATTGACAGCCACTATATGTATGCATATGTGTATGCAAATACTGAGAGTGTATGCAGCATCTATTTTTAGAAGTGATACAGGAAAAGGCAACTGAACACCATTTCTATTTAAATTGTAGTGTCAGTTCATTGCTTTTTTAAAGAGTAACTTGTGCTTTTAAAATCAGATGCCAGCTACTATGCCACACAGTGAAACTTTGATCTGCCTTAAGTGTAGGTTTCAGCTTTAGTACAGACCTGTTGAAGGGCATATATTTAGAATTAGAAGGACCTTCCTGGTTGCCATGAGACATCTCTACAGGCTATGCTGAAAGGGCTGACTTCTTCTGAGAGGCCAGGACGAGGGCTTTTGAAGAAGAGTAGGTACAGCTTTAGTGACTGCAGAGACTTCATATGCAAATCAATGTAAATCTTATGCTTGTTTACTTTGACCTGCTGTGTCAGAGAGATTTCTGTACTGCAGTTGTCATACCCTCATGCATATCAGTCCCAGGGTTTGTGGCCCTATCTTGTCTTTCCTCCTAATATTCTACCCTGTCATTAAGGTAAGCCATGAACCCCCCAGACCCGGTATGTGCTTTCCAAACCTGTTTTGGGGCGTGGAAGAAAATGAGTCTTTAGTATAAATAGTTTTTCAGCTCAATATTGTATTAAAAGGTAAGCAAACTTGCCTGTCTGCTGCCTGTAAGACTTGGACATACTCAGAGGTGACAGTGTTAGCACCCTGTCTTGCATCATCTGAACCCCCAGTCTCTCAGTGTCCTATGTACAGTCCACACCACTTTGGGGGGCAGAAGGAGACAGGAGGGGTTTAAGGCTTAGAGTGAAACAAATTCCAGATGCTGAAGAGTTACCTGCAGCCTGCAAACAAGATGGGCCACAGTCCTAAGGCTGGGTTCATAGAGTCCTATGCTAAAACAGCCTACAATGTGCATAGTAGAAGCAGGGAAATTATTTATATTTGTCTTTGCTTACCTCAGATCCTGGTGTGCCACGTTATTACTGGTTCATTTTTGCTGCAGCTTAGGGAAGAGGAAGGCAACTGGAAGATTGCCCTGCACAGGGGCAGCTCTGACAGCTCCAAAATCTGGTTGGTAGTGTCAGTTTTTCACTGGTGAACAGGTTAAGCAGACAGCAGGCTCTGAGGAGCCTTGGGAAGCCCTGTGCAAGGAAACACTTGAACTCATAAGAACAAGAAAGAAACCCTTGAGTACCACTGTAGGGCATTTTTTACGTATGTGGAATGGAGAAGTGGGCAGCTTGTGCTGACAGGACTCAAAGGCTTGGATGCTTGGCAGCAGTACTGAGGCACACAGAAAGAATCCAGGGGGAATAAATCAATAGCACTGCATTATGTGTTATGAACAATCCACAGGGAGGTTTAACACAGCTATCTCAATGAATGCAGTGAGCGCGTTTCAGCATAAATTACCCAGTCAATTCCTTCTCTGGCTGATGCACAGAATAGGGATGGGGATTTTGCATGGCTAAATATAGAAGGAATGTGGGGCAGAGATATTTTGTACACCTTGACTAGAGCTTGCAGTTTACACAAGTCTCTATGTGTCAGAGAGAGTACCACTCAGAATACCACGGTCTTGCCTGCCATTTAGGGCTGGCCTGTGTTAGAGAGGCTTTATCCTGCTACTTTCAGTAGCACAGGCTTTATCCTGCTACTTTCACTAGCTAGAAAGATAAAGGCCCTTTTTTGAGTGTTTTACATCTGTTTCTGGAAGCTGCAGTTTATGTAGTTTGAAAGTACTGCTTGTACTAAAGAAACTCATTTTGCAGCTGGAAGCAGAATTAGCTTTGCCACTTGAAGCACCTTTAACTGGTATGATTACATGGGTCTCAGGAAAGTAAGAATGGCTCCTCTACTAGTGCAGCCAAAGCTGCAAGTCTTGCTAGCCTAAACAAATCTTTAGATGCACTTTTCCCACTCCAGCTGTTTTCATCCATAACACTCCCAGAGTTCTCAGGTCCTTCATTGCACCATGGAGTGCAGTGAGGGAGATGGAATTGAAAACCACATCTGCTTTCTTTCTGAGTACCAGACTAGAGGAGTGGGCATGGTATGCAACAATGGTTTATTTTCAACCAGCTTGATTACAGTGGTGAACCCTGATTAATCTGCATGTGTGAATAATGCCTTTGCCTTCTGCCTGGAAAAAAGTTTGTTCTGTGAGCGTGGCCTGAGCTTGCCAGCCCTCCTTCAGCACACAGCTCCCTCCACAATCTCCCAGATCACTGCACACACTCTCTTGCTGCCTTATAGCCACTGGAAAATTGTCTGCCCACGTTCTGAAGGACACTGTTCAGCTAGAGCCTTGCCGAGTGCCCAGCACCTCTGCATATAGAGAACAGACAGGAGAGAATTTACTTTAAATGAAGCAAGCTTAATTACAAAAGAATAACTTTTCTTGAGTAGAATAATGGCTTTCTCATGGCTTTTTCTGCTTCCAGGATTCTTTTTGCCTAATTTATTTTTACTTTGTTTTTTAAATATGGGTGTGGTGCCTGAGGGCTTGGCTTGGGACAGGCGAATGCTGCATGCATGTGCCCAGCCTAAGCCACATTCTGACACATCCTTCACTTTCTCAGAGCCTGAGTCTGAGGGTTTGTGTTCTGGGAACCTCCCTACTCAGTGGGGAGCTATTCAATACAGAGATAGAACATGGGGAGAGATTTATCTCATCCTGAAATAAATGCCTGTTAGTTGGCTGGCTGAATCCCTTCCAGACACCAGTGAGTGTACAGAGACAGAGAAGGAGGCAAGTACACGATCAAATCAAACTGAATACAACAGCTATAGACATTTTTATTGACTTTCATCAGGAACAGCATTAATTAGCTAGGATTACCATAATTTTGTGGATGCCAGAGATTCAAAATTGCTGCCAAAGTCAAGAAACCAACATCTGATGTGCACACATATTTAATATACCTGAGAAAAGATAAGAGGCTCCAGAACTGAGAAGCTCAGTTATAGGGACATGAACATTGTTTCTAAAGATTTTCAAGCATATATCTCACAGATCTTTTCCCCAAAAGTGTCAGAGACCTGTTCCTAGAAGTAGAATCATAGAATCATAGTATCATAGAAGAGTTTGAGCTGGAAAGAACCTTTCAAGCTTCTCTAATCTCATCCCCTGGCAATGAGCAGGGACATCTTCAACTCAATTAGGTTGCTCAGTTCCCCATCCAAACTGTTCTTCAGTGTTTCCAGGGATGGGGCATCTACCATATCTCTGGGAAATCTGCTTCAGTGTTTTACCACCCTCACTGTAAAATTCTTCCTTATTTATAATCTAAATAATAACTAAATAATCAATGATCAACTGATTTGTGAGTCCTCTGGTGCTTAAATGAGCAGTAAAGTTTTGAGAATTTGGGGGAAGAGGAGAAGGGGCTGTGCCTGGAATATTTGGTGATCAAGTCCAAATCTGAAGTACTCTGCATGATGTCCTGGGAGTCTCAGGACAGACCCTCCAGAGTGAAAGACAGTCTTCCTTTTCTTAATTTCATTAATTACTACAAGTTTTTTTCCATTATAATGAATACTCAGCTCCTGTATGAAAGTATATTTGTACATACATACTCATTTTCTGGTCCAGCTCTTTTGAATACATTAGGAATTGTATCCAGACACATTATTATATGGACAGGGATTATACCTCTGAGGACTCTGAAAGTAATCAGAAACAGGAGATGAAGTGACTAGAGAAAACCCACTCCCAGCTGACTGCACACAACCCTCCCTGAAATCCTATTCCATATGGAATATGTATGTGTTCCTTATGGAACATATGTGGTGCCACTGAATTTGCTGCAAGTACAGAATAGTTCCATAGAAATACCTACTGTCTGATATTTAATCTTGCACATTCAGTAGTTTGTGCTCTAAAAGCAGGGGAAAAAATTCATGCCCTTCTTTGACCTGACCTTTAAGCACTGAAACTTGTACATGGCCCACATCCAGGCTTAACCCCTTCAGATATTTCACTAAAAATAGTAAAATATCAAAGCAAGGCTAGCTTCTATTGTGAAAAATACAAAATATACACAGACGGTCTCCTTGTTGTTCCTTTGGGCAGAGACTGGAAAAAAACCCCCATCAGCTGTTCTAGGGGGTAGAGTAAGATGCTTGCAAGGGATTAAATTCTCTTGTATAAGGGCACTGCTGATTTTCTGCCTAGATATTACTTCCCTGTCTCCTGTGTGCTGCTTGTCTGTTACAAAGGAATAGTGATGCTCAAATGCCCTGGAGAATGACAGGAATGAAGGTCATGGAACAGATAGAGTTAACTCCCATTCTTTGAACCAGCTTTGAATAAAGACACACCTAGAGGACTGCTGCATTGTGGCTGCATTCTTTGCCCACCAACAGGGATGGGAAAAACATGGGAGTTTTCAGAGATATCAGAATGGGCATCCTTTCTTCAGATTAATGTGTTCATTTTATTTTGGGGACAAATGCAAATAAAGCACCTGAAATGATTACACTGCAAGTGTAATTCATAGCTCTGCCTCTAAAATCATGTGACCATGCATGAAATAGGATGCTTCTCATTTCAAAACATATTTTATCTTATGAAGATCAAACCCTCATAATTTGACTTAGTGTATATATACCATAAATTGGTAAACATGTTTTATAGACAAAAAAAAAAAAAAAAAGATTCTATTGGAGAAAGTAGCATGGGGGGGCCTTGAAAGTCTTCTGTCACCACAGCTGCTCTGTTTCAATACAACCCAAGTGGAAAATGCCTCACAAAAGTACCTGCATCACCTCCATCTCTGTGGTACTGCCAGGGATATGGCAAGTCACAGCTGCTGCCATAGACCTGCCAATTCCTTGTGTGATACCCAACAGCTGTTGGAAGCTGTGTGTTAAAACTCATGCTGGGATTTGAATTTCTACATACTCTTCCTCAGGAAGTGAAAACTGCAAAGCAATCTCTATGTCCCCTAACTCCCAGCCTGTACTTCCTTATTAAGAGGGATTCCACTTTGGCTGAGAATATGTGCTACACCATGCTGGTATCCTTAATTTCTTAATTTTTTTTTCCCAAAACTACATTTTGGCATGTGATCACTGCCTCCATCTGCCTACTACACATGCATGTGCTTCTAGTTACAAAGCACTTTGATTTATATCTTATGTAAAAATGCAAAGCTTCGGGAACACATCTCAGGAGGGCTGCAGTTTTCTCAGGACTGGCAGCATCTGTATTCCTCTGCCTCTGCCAAACACCATACAGAGGGCTCAGTTCCAAAACCATTAGTGCTGCTGAAGCTGATTTCTGGCTACTGCTATGTTTTTCAAGAGCTGCTGAGGGCTGTATCTCCAGCTGGAGAGTTGAGAACCCAGAGACAAGATGCAGAGAGGAGCAAACAAGGAACCTGCAGGTAGAATATTGCTCACCAGTCTAAGCAAGTCTTTGCCAGACAGGGTCCGAGAAACTGCAGGAAATTCAGAAAAGGGCAACAAAAAATATTTAAAGGACTTGAGGGATTCATTTCCAGGGAAGATTAAAGAGATAAAAGTTTAGCTCAGTATCACTAACTGACTAAGGGGGAATAGAATAACTCCATAAAAGCCTCTGCAGGTGCAAAGAAACAGAGAAACCTTGTTTAAAATGATTTAAGGAATAGCAAGTAACAAAAGAGTGGCATTGATTAGACTTGTTGGTCATATCCCAATAAGCTGCTTTACCCAAGCTGATTTCTGGTGCTGGACTTAATGCCAGTCCCAGTGGTTCACGTTTCAGACAGGAACTATGTAGGAGGATGAATCCCATCCTGTCTACCACCCACTTGGACCCTTTCTTTTTTTCCTCATGTGGTGCTGAAGTAACCCTGATGAGCAGAAGAATTGCACTGAACAGATCTGGTGCAGAAAGATGCAAAAAATGAAAAGTGTCCTCTGTTGTGGTGAAGAAGTCCAAGCTGCAATAAATAGAACTTGAGACATCGTTTGAGGATACAGGCTGGGGAGGTTCAGCTCTGCTGAAAAGGAGCTGGGGGTTCTAGTGAGAAGCCAGAGTCTGTCCTTACAACAAGCCAAACCTGAGCCTGTACCATTGAGAGTGCAACCAGCAGATCAAAGAAAGTGATTACCCCATAGTGATAGATGTAATGGTACTTTTTAGGCCACACATAGAAAGAACACTGTGCCCCAGTTTGAGAGAAGCATTGCAAAACTGGAGAGGACCCAGAGAAGGATCATGAAGGCGATGAGAGGATTGTAGAAGATGGCATGAAGAAATCTTGAAGAAACTGGCTTTGCTTGTTCTGGAGGATGAAAGGCTCCAGGGGGATGTAGTCACAGTCTTTCAATATCTGAAGTGCAGCTCAGAGTTGATGGATGTTCTTACAGTAATGCATAGAGTTTCATCAAGAGAAAGTCTGTCTGGATAGAAGAAATAATTTTTCATTGTGAAGCAATTAAAACCCTGTCTGAGGTTGTCCTGAAGTGGTAGAATCTCCCTCATAGCAAACATTCAACACAGAGGTCCCTTCCAGATGAGACTTGCCAAGCTCACTTAGGTTACATGACAAACATAGAAGACTTCTGTATATAAAGATGATTCTTACTCATTTTTATAAAGCATATCCCTGCATTTCTTTCCTGCAGTTCCTTAATTAGATTTCTTTTTTAGGTTCCCTGAGAAAAGACTTTAGTTAACTTGTTCCTTTCCATAGGAGAGGTGAATTTTTCCTTCTAAGATCCAAAGGAATAGCTTTCCAGCATGATATCAAGCCACATCCCTTTGATTTCATTGTGGCCAATTTATTTGATCAGATAACTCCATATGCATTTTGCCTTAAAAGAGATTATAATATAAAGAGCACATTTCTATCCCAAATCAGTTACTTCAAAAATGTTACTTCAACCATCTCTTTTAAATAATAGCACAAGAAAATTTTCCAAAAAGCTTTAAGCTAATAGTTATTTGTAATGTTTGGTTTCAGTTTTCACATTTTGTCTTTATTAAATCCTTTTCAAGCATATCTTCATCTTTCTTCATAAGATAGGAAAAGTTTCTTTTGAAGCAACAAATTTCTATAAGTGATTTCAGCTACTTTGCTGTGAATCAGAAGATCTGGCAAAGCTGACCCTCTTCTGTGAACTTTTCAATTCAATCAGACAATACTATTTTTCAATGTTGGACCAAGCTGCTTTTCTGGCATATTTCCAAGGCACTGAACTTTGGATACCGAGCAGAGTAATCTACAGAAGCTCAGTATATGTTAGCAAAATGTAAGAGTTGTTTCTTTAAATGCTCCTGTGGAGCCCTTGCTGGCCAGGAGCTCTGCATCCAAGGTGTGAGCCTCTGCTTATAAAGGAGGGCTGTGCCCTTTGAAAGAATGGAATGTGAGTGGTGAAGGAGGCAATGTACCCACTCCAAGCTGAACACTAATGAAGTTACCTAGCCTCAGAGGAAGAGAGTGGATGTTCCATCTTCCTCTGTCACGCCAACATTTCTATGAGCTTTTGAATCCCATACTTAATGCTGATATGCATCTTTGTAAATGTGATATTTTTCCTCCTGAGCCAAGCATATTTATCAATCCCATGAGCTGCATTTTAAGTAGCTAGAGATTAGAATGTTTTAAAACAAACCAATATGTTTTAGTGAGTTACTGAATAAATGAAATCCAGAATAGGCCTTACTTATAAAAATTAGCTGTATTAACTATGCAACATTATTAATTAAATTGGACTTGCATGTATATAAATAAGGTGAAATTTGCTCCAACATTTTTCATTCTGATTTTGTCATGGTCATAAAGGTCAGGGGAGGGGAAGAAAGAAGAAAAGAAAAGAAAGAAAAGAAAAGAAAAGAAAGAAAAGAAAAGAAAAGAAAGAAAAGAAAAGAAAGAAAAGAAAAGAAAAGAAAAGAAAAGAAAAGAAAAGAAAAGAAAAGAAAGAAAGAAAAGAAAAGAAAGAAAAGAAAAGAAAAGAAAGAAAAGAAAAGAAAAGAAAGAAAAAAGTCTAATGAAAAACTGGAGAAATAACCTACTAATCTAGGGAAAAAACGAATCAAACACAATATCCATAGGCTTATAAGCACACATGTATCATGGGGATTAGTGAGAAACTTAATTGTCAATGTACTGCCTTTGAGAGCTTTGCCAGATCTCATATCTTTGATGGTTCTGATTTTCTTCTAGCTGGTGTCCCTGCCTGAGTTTCTAATACAGCTAATTCCTTGACTAAATCAAAAGAAGAAAGCTTAATTTTAATGCCCTAGAGTCTTTGCAAGTGACTTTCACACTGGAACAAACTTGAAACTATTTTAATATGGAAGAAAAGCAATTAACTTTGTCAGTAACTTTTTCACTTGCATGTTTGGTATTATTTCAGCTGTGATTTTAAATGAGTTCTCTGCACCTCACTTTGCTTCTTACTTGATTTGCCAATGAAATCTGATCTCAATGTTAGTCACATCAGTCTTGCATGGAACTAAGCTGAAGACAGGCTTTACTCCTAGCTGAGTAAGGAGTAAAGCCTTTTTTGATGGAATGTGATACTCAGCCACTTCACTACTCACTTGGTCAATAAACCACAATCTCTTTTGAGGTTGCAGATAAATTGAATGATTTTGAGAAAAGCTAGTTGGTTTCAACATAGTATTTGTGTTTTACAGCAAATCTGTGTGCTTTGGGGCTCCACTGTTTGCTATGCTTTAATCAGGTAGGCTCCATCCAGCCATAAACTGGGATGCCATTTCCCTGTGGGTGTGGTGTGCACTCCTGTGTGCTCCTGCAAGTGTGCACACCGAAGCTCCCTGGGTGCTAATGAGGAGGAAATGCAATTCCTCACACTTCCCAGACTTCAGAGAGCGTCTTCATCTCTGCTGCTGGCAGCTGGTGAGGAACATGGTTCTGCATCATGCCTTGGAAAAGCAGGCTGTCAGGACACAGCTAGGAGGCTCGAGTCATTACAGCCAAAGATAATGAGACACTTCAAGCTAGAGCTTCTGGCACAGCAGAAGGGGGCTTATGGTAACATCAACTTTAGACATGAAAAAGGCTGCAGTTTGGTCACCCCAAAGCCTTCTCCTTTCCAGATGGAACAATCCAAATTTTCTTAGCCTTTCCTCATAACTTGGAGAAAGGTGTGCCATCCCTCTAATCATCTTCATGGCCCTCCTCTGGACTTGCTCCAACAGGTTGATGTCCTTCTCTGTTGGGATCCCAGAGCTGGTGCAGTGTTCCATGTGGGGTCTCACCAGAGCAGAGCTGAGCAGAGGAGGGCAGCAGGGCAGAATCACCTCCCTCACCCTGCTGGCCACACTGCTTTGGATGCAGCCCAGCAAATTGCTTTTCTGAGCTGTGAGAAAAGCACTGCAGCTGCACTGCACTGAAAAGCACTGCACTGTCAGCTCATATTCAGCCTCTCATCCACTATCTGAAATGTCATGCTCAGAGAAAATCATGGCTGTGTTAAAAGTACATTTTCCCCCAAGTTTTGTGTTTTCCATTTGCCTTCAGTTTTCAGGGTCCTGAAGGCATAGCAGCCTCCCCCTTTTCAAGAGGTTCTTCCTAGCTGTAGAGGCTAAGTCTTATTTTTGTGAAGCTGGAAGTGAGGGGTGCTTGGAGAAAAGTGAAACTCCCTTGATGCAGCCACATGTCACGCCTCCTAAGTGCAGCCCATGCCTCGTGTTCCAGCAGCCCAATGCCGCCAGCTATTTCCTGAGTGGCACATCTCTCCTGCCAAAGCTCAATGCTGACAGTCAGTGGCTGTCCTGAGGCACTTCATTATCCCTGTGTCCTGCCACCTAAGCAACCCACTCTCTGCTCTGATTAGCAAATTTCAGTTGTCCATGCCCACACCACAGAGACTTGTTGCATCTTCTCCACTGCTCATTCTCACTCGGCTAGCAGACAGAGCCTGATTCTTCATCCTCGTGCCTTCTTGGTTTGTGATCTCCTTCCATTCCCTGAAATCTCTAGGCTGTCTCTCACATAACTGCTGAATTGAATCATTACCTTTCCTTGGCCACATGTCCTTTCTCAGATATTTTTCTCAGGAAAGAATGGCTACTTGGGAGAAAGCTGATTGACTGCTGCAGATCCTGTTTCTCATAACACTCACAGCCCAGGGCAGGAGGCACACAATGAACCCTTTACCACCCAGTAGCTTTTGGGCTGCACTCATGCCAAGTCTCAGTCCTGAGCTAGTGGTGGTCCACATGCAGTATTTCTTTTGGTTGTTTCTTAAGTGTGACTGTCAGTCATGAATATGTGAAGACAATTAAGTTCTCAACTCAAAAAGAGGCAGTACATTGAGGTCTGTACTCCATCGTACTTCTCTAGGCAGCATTTCTCTCATAATAGATGAACAGCTTGTTTATAATTAATCTGAGCCCAGGGACATCCCTTAGCTTGGTTTTCTGTATGCCTTCTTCCTATTCAAGCAGCAGCAAGGCAAGAACAGGCAATGGTTGTGTGGAAAATGTGCTAAAGAGTATCAAGTTCAAGCAGCACAAACACAGCTTGGGTGATGAAGGGTATATTTTAACTGAACAGAGCCCCTAAGAATCAGAGACACCTCTAGAGGGAGATCCTTTTTGAGGGACATTCACTGGACCATGGCCCCATTTAAATTTTGGAGGTCACCTTAAGGAGATGTGGAAGCATCCCAGCAGCTGCAGGAGCTGGAGAAGATGTCCTGCAGCTGGATTAGACTATAATGTTTCCTTTCTTTCTGTGCATCTTTCTAGAAATGCAGCAACTCCACTGCTGTTTTTTGAACCACAGAACTCAAGTCTGTCTTTCCTTTTCCTTCATTTTCTCTGTTGATCAGGGTTGTTTTAAGACATTTGGCAAACTACTGATGCTCCATTTTCCAATGAAACAATAAGCAATAAAACAACTTTACTAGACCATTCTTGCAATTCTCAGCATGTCCCTCAAGACTTGGGCAGTAACTGCGTGCTTCCATACTAAACAGTAGGGACCACTTTGAACTCTGGTCATGTCAGGCATCAGCTGAGAGGGATGTTCTCTAGGCATCATTGTTAGCCAGTGTTTCTGGTGAGGGTTCTCTAGGGATCAGTGTTAGCCAGTGTTTCTGGAATGTGCTGCACAGCAATGGGAGGATATTCCTGCAAGTTTGAAACAAAAGCCAAGAGGGAATATCATTTTCCAAGGCTGGGAGAGCACCATTTCGAAGTAAAGGCTAAATAACTGATGCTCCCATCTAGTGGTGAAACTGTAGCCAATGGCTTAGATGTCAGGCATCAACCTGAGCCTGCCAGGAGACATGGAATTGGAAGGGCCATGCCACAGGACAGTGCCACTCCTCTGTAGGGCCTTGCAATCTGTGGGAGACTCCCAAAACCATTTAAAAGCTCATGAGAAACCAACTAATAAACTAATTTAAAACTACAAGATTAGTAATAACAAATGAAATGACAACATCAGGATGAAGGGTGCTTTGAAGGCAAGGGAAGCATTCTCAGCAGCATTCTCAAAATTTCTTCAGTAACCTTCAGTGAGATGCAGGCACCCTCATTATCTTGGCATTGGTTCCTAAAGCATGAAGGCTGCTATCAAAATGCTACCCAAAGATAGTAACTAGCAACACATTATGGTTGGTACAAGATTACCATGTAATTAATATGCTAATGTTCTGCTGAACAGTGTTGAACTTACAATTATTGGCTAGAATACCATACTTTTGTTTGTTTCATTCTTTTTAGTTTACACCTGAAAGCTTACAGTCAGCTTACAGTGAGCAATTACCACAGGCTCAATTTATTGGAAATCACCCTGTGACACTATTGTAAATAATTTCATGAGGTCTGCTCAGTTCTTTCTAATGTGCTTATTTCCATTTGATATGCTTGGAAGCTGATCAGATCAGCAGGAAAGGGTGCTGTTCTTCTCACTGGATTTTTTTAAGGCACAGCTGATGCCTACAGGGTATCTCCAGGAGCAAAATTCGCTAATGATGCTGAGACTGTACTTTGTCACAAGAATAGTAAAAAGGGTTTTAGCATATTCTCTTGTTATTCTGTAATTGTTACTGCTCTGTTTTGACTTCACTGCCCTTCTTTACTATACCTGCATATGGTAAAGCAAATAGGAAAATAATTCTAACACTGGTCTTGTATACACACACTTTCCAACATATTTTGGAGCATTTTGCAGTGCCATAATTCCCATTGTACAGAGTCCTAATTTCCAAATCTCAGTACAGAGCAACATATGATAGGGCTTCACACAAAGCAAAGGACAGGACACTCCTTGAGAGGACAGAATATTCTGGAGTGCACCCTTAATGTAGCTGAAGGACAGAAAGGCAGCTCTTCTGCCAAGCAGTAGGACTCCAGTAAACAGACAAAGATTGGCTTGCATTTCACTGCAGGTCACAATAAAGAAGGAACTACACATTTTCTGTTTAACCTGAGTAGGAAGAAGAGACAGCAACATGGATAGAGCTTGGCTAGATTTTAGCTGAATATCTAAACTGTTCTCTCCAAAAAGCTAATCCAGTATTGGCAAGCCATGAATTTAATGACTTGGAACAAGATCCAAAGGGAGCCCACAGAGTGGTTTATGACACGTTTGCTAATGAAGGATTCTGTGTTTATTTATAGGGATGAAATTGATCCAATACTAAGTAATATATGAGAAAAAATCAGTAAGAATTCATTTAGGTTGACTAAAACTAAGCAAAAAGTACACTAAAACTATTGGGATGATGAAAGTGCTGATAAAATCCATTCCCAATCAAAACATAGCTGTCAGTGTTTGCATCCTATGTGGAGGTTTTACACCTGCAAATGAACGAAAGTCTGTGGCAAATGAGTGAGAAGCCACAAACACAGTGGGTGGCTGTCACAAGAAATTATGCTGCCAGAGTAAAAGAAAAATCACTCTTCAAAATGAGAGCAATATATGGGTAGCAAATAGACCAAAGATGCTGCCTTAATGAAGAAGAAAGTTAAGGAAAGTAAGGATCACATCAGAACTAATGTCACCTTGTCAGTAAGAGACCAGATATTATTCCTAAGATGAATGCCACTACAAAGCCCAAGCAAAATTCCAGTACACCAGTCAAAATGATGCTTGTAAAAGTCCATAAGCAGTCACAGCTCCCAAACCTTGCAAAATTGTCAGGCAGAGATTTTTTTATAAAGGACAGAATTGCTAATCATCATGTCAAGTGTGTCCACAAGCACACTGCATATTCAAGCACATATGGATCCAACATTCAGGTTGTGTAGAACTGCCATTCCTGTACTCAGATCCTGAGAACTTCAGTCCAGGATACAGCATGACACAAATCTGCATCATGTTCCAGACACCTAAGAAAGGAACAAATGCATCATCAGAGTAAAATATTTTCATCCTGTTCTTTCAGCTTTAGGGTTCTAAATAATTGGTAGAAAGATGTGATACTGTTCTTGTGTATATGACTTTAAAAGATATTAGAGGTTACAAGTTATCTTGCCAAGCTTTTACCTTATTTTTCAGAAGTCTTGGTAACACTCAGATCTGTTAACAATTGCATTTCCATGGGATGCTGGCAGGAATCCACCTTCATCAAATGAAGTAAATAATAAAAATTCAGATGGATGCATCCAAGAGATGACTTGTGGCTCTGTTACTGCAGGTAGGGCAGTGAGCAGTTTATGTATGCAGCTCTTCCAGCTCTACAATAATAATGTATGCACAGATTGAAAAAAGAGATGTATGCAATTGTGTTTGGCTGAGAGGGTTTCCATCAATACATGTGTGGGAGGAATGTGATTGTGGAATCTCATCATACATTACCCATGCTGGCTCTATTGCAAACCCATCTGAAAATTACAATCTAGAAATATTTTTATTCCTATTTGAATAATGTGCTTTGTCATTAAATACCAGGTCTCTAAAAGACATACTCTAAGCAATTTTATGTTTACACTAATTGAACTTACCTTATTGCAATTTTACCTCTGTTAGGAATGGAGATAAAGTAAGGGATCTAGAGGGTGATGCAATAAATATATTTTGATTCCTTTTAGCACAACATTAGTATTGCTGCAGACTGAGAATCACCAGTAAATAAAGTGACCTTGAAACTACCAATTGTGTGAAGCATTAACAAGAGGGAAGACATGACAAAAATGACAGAGCATTTTCACTCCTCCTGCATTCCCCTATGGAAGAGGAAGTACAGAAAGCCATAGTATCTGTGCTAGGGAAACATCTATGAGCATTAATTAATTATAATGCTAGTCCTCTGTGTGCTGGATGCAGTGTCACTGTCTCACAAACAGTTTACTCGTTCCCCTATCATCAGCTCAATTATTTGAGATGCCTCTTGGCAGGTGCATATGACATGTTCTTTCCAAAGCTCCTTTGTGATGAAATATTCTCAATGGCCTAGTGTATATTCCTGTATGCCACAGACTGTTACAAGCCCAGTCACATCCCTAGCTCAAAAACCCCTCAACAACATTCAAGCTGATAATATAGCAAGAGCCAGTCACAATGACAATAAAATTTGTGCCTTATCTATTGAGGCCAAACAAACCACTCAAAAGCATACCACAGCTTGAGTGGGCTGACGTCTATCCTTGCCTCATCCTCTGGCACGAAGAAGTGTGAGGAGTAAGAGAGTGGGAGCACTTGGAAAAGAGCAGAGCAGCGTGACTTGGAGCCTCCTCTCTAGCCAGTCTGGATGTGGGAGAGAGCCCACACTTGGCACGTACTGGCAGGCTCTGAGACAGCACCACCAGTTTGAAGCAGACTCCTGAATAACAGCACCTACTGAGATCAACAGGAGAACATCACACCGTGCTTGGGGTCCTATTTCCTCTCGTTTGTCAGAAGGAAATCTCTATGCTTTGAGGGTCTCCCATAGTTCAGGTAAGATCTTTAGCTCTTGAAGAGATTTCTCTTCTGTTCTGTGACTGTCCTGTTGCTGCCAAACATAAGACTTAAAGCAAGGGGCTCAGCAGGCACCTAAATCAAACCATGACTGACAATATACATGTCAATCCACAACTACTGGTGCAGCAACTCCATCCTTGGGACCTCAGCTCATGCTTTTTATTTGCTAAAATAGAAATACTCCTCAGACCTAATGTAAAAAAAAAAAAAAGACATCATCATAAGTGTTGGCCCATTGGGTGCATGTTATGTTTTCAAGCACCAGGTTTTACAGCTGACTTCCACAACGGTGGGTGGCAGTACACAGTACTGGAAGATGGAGAAGATGGAGCCCCCTTCATGTGCTTCATGCTCATTCCTCATTAAAATCCTTCCCTTCCCCATCCACTGCTAGAGGTCAATCTGCTCCCACTGTACAAAACCATAAGAAAACTCTAAATGAGAAGTCTGGCTACAGATATTCAGGAAATTCCCTGCCAAAGGTTGTGCTATTTATCCACAGTGCACTGTATATGCTTTACAGATGTGGAATATAATTAATGGATAATATTACCTGTCTCCACTTTTAAAGCTGTTGTTTCAAGATGATGTCACATACAGACAATACTGGCTAAATTAAACTCCCATGGCAGTAGGGAGGGGAGAAATGTAGGGCTATGCTACACAAGCCCAGATCCCATTGCTTCATTTTGCAATAGAAATGACGTACAAGTAGGCTAGCTTGTCTTATTTGCAGTTATTTTGTACTCTGATTTTCCTATATTATAGGGCAGTCAGACCAAAAACATGTTGTTGTTAGAGCCATGTACAATCTGTTTTTTCTGCTTTGAGAATGCTTTGTTTATAAGGCTATTTGTTGGAGAGACAGAGGACAAATAGGAGAGGCCCGTTCCATATTGCTAAAACTAAATTCAGATATGATAGAAGTGGTGCCACAGTCCTTCCAATTTCATCAAGCCTCTGCTTTTGATCCTACCTCTGTGGAAAATAACAGCAAATCCCCATTGATCCCAAGGTTAGAGAGCAGGGCTTGACTTCAAAACATCTGCTGAACAGCTCTCTGGTGAGTGCTGACATTTTTGACTCTCAAACCCTTCATTAGGGTTTGCTGGCTTGTTTCATACTTAATAAACTTGCTGTGCAGTCATGATGTTCCTGCTGCTATGGGAGACAGCCCATGGATGATGTACATCCCCATGAATTCCCATCAGGAGCTGTAGATGTTCTGCTATAGTGCAGGTATATTTACAACCACTTCCATCCTGTTTGACATTCACTAGACTTTTTTGTTTGCAATCCAACCAGATTTACATGCTCCTACATTGCTGAAATCTCAGCGTGCTCCGGCATCATCTCTGGCACCAGGCACATATCCTTGGTCTTCTTCACAGATATCAGGATTTCTCAGAACACAGAGTTTTTCAAACTCCACCTGCTGTAGTTTTACTTTGGGTTTATGATTTCATTCTTCTGGGACCAGGTGATAATTGGAGCAAAAGGTCTTTCTGTCTGGGGTTAAGAAAAACAGTGGCTCTTTGCCTTAGCAAATACAAGAAGGATATAGATCTTATAGGGCTATAAGCTCAAATTCACGTCCACTGCACTTTTTCCTTACCATGCTGAAAGTTTCTTTATCATAAGATCAAAGCCTTGCCTAGCCTTGCCTTGTCTTGCCTTGCCTTCCATCTTTCAGCTCTCATTTCTGTGTTTTTTTCCTTTTTCTCAAAATTGCTAGTGAATGATTACAACCTTAGCTAGACTTCCCACTGACTTGACTGGTTCAGACTTTTGTAGCAGATTTAGGTAATTGTCTGGTTATTTAAGACACAGCCACTTATTAGTCCAAGAGGATTTCCATGTAATGGAGAAACACAGATGTTCTGCAGTTTCCTCCTAATAGGTGAATGTCCCTGCTTCTTTAGTTTTCCTCTGGTGGGCAGATGGGCCAAATGTTCCAAGAGCTGCAATCTGACACAGATATGTATTCATGGTCTCTGATGAGAAACAGAAAAAAACTTTGTATAGAGGCCTCAAATTGATACCATTGTTTGTTGCAAATTTCCCAGATGTTATGATTCAAATGTTTTCATGATGCAGGGGAAAACAGCACTTTCCCTGCAGTCAGTGGAGCTCAAGGGTTTCCAATTATGGTCACACACTCAGACTTATTAGCACAAAATTTAATTTGAGTTAATCAGACTGAGGTGGGTAGAGCGCGAAATTAACTTGACTTCCATTTTGCATCATACAGCAAACCAACTTGGTGAAATCACTGTAGAAATCTGAGCTGTGAATGATGGATGAGCTGAAAAAACCCCCCAGAGAATAAACAGAGTTGTGCAATCATCACTGCACTAAAAGGGACACAATATTCAATTCACTTGTTTGGAGAAATGCTTTACGTCCCTGGCAAATCAAAGGGTGCGTGCCCTGAGCTGCACCCATGTTTTGCCTCTAAAGCCAAGAACAGAGTTTGGACCTAAAAAACCTGTCTTCAGCATCCCCTCTGTTCTGAGAGCTGTATGTGCTCTGTCAGTCAGTCTTGTCAGAATTTTCCAAACTGTTATTTTTGCCAGGAAGTGACAATTTGATGAAAATAGAAACACAGCAGTTTCAATGAAATTCCCATTTGCAGTTCAAGACCCTTGTTCAAAATCCAGAGGGAAAGAGAAGCATTCACTGGGGGCAAGCCAGAAGCCACAAGTTGTCCAAGTGGAAGGAATATGGGTTTCAAGTGTCTGCTCCTTATGAGGAAGAGTAAAAATATATACCTGAAATCTTCCACACTTCAGAAAAGTACAGTGATGACTGGCTCTTCTGGAAGCCTGTGTTCCCTTGAACCTATTCAAAAAGCTTCAGTTTCACTTTGATTAAGAACAAAGCCCTGACATTTTCCTTTGATTTTTTTTCTCTTTTTTCAAACTAAAATTCCATTTTCCCTTCCAGCAGAAGGGTAACTTTAATTTTCATTTTCCATCTCTCTGCCACCTTTTCTGTGAGGCTGAAATAAATATTTGGGAGATGGAAGAGGGCCCATACACAGGAACCAAGGCTCTATCTTAGCCTTATAAACAACTGGAAGAATAAAACAATGCTTCTCAAGCATTGATCTCCAACTTTTTCAGTAAGATTTTAGCAAGCTGACTCACCTCTTGCTATAAACTGTCTTGGTTTTGGAACAGAGATATTTCTGTCTTGGAGCAAACTGCAAATTTGAGAAGGGTATCATTCCAGCAAGAAATCTGCAGAAAATTTAGAACATCAAAGGGGTAGGTTTGGAGGGGAGGATCAAGAGAGAAAGGCTTCCATTTCCTTCAACAAGAGCATAAAAACCAAAAATATTAAAGTTCAATTTTGTGCAGAAGAACTGGCTGAGACAGGGACTGAAGCAATGTCAGATGGCCAAAGGAATCAGGAACAGGGACATGATCTTACAGCCATGGTGACAGGTGCCTGGATGCCACCTAGCTTCTGACAGCAGGACAAAGCTCCTCCTGTTTATACTTGGTGCTATCTACAGGAGGAGAATATTCCCTACACTAAATGGCCATAATATTTTTTTTTTCAGGAAAAGACTAAATTTTATCACCAAATGGGAAGCAGCTCTTACTGTTTACTATCTTTAAACCGTGAAATATGCTGGAAAATAAAGACTTTAATTAAAGTTGTCTTTTCAATGCCTATTCCTTGCAGAAAAGTGACAACATTTCAAAACTCAGCTTTTCTCATATGCCTCTATTTGTTTTCTCATTTTTCATACAATGCCTTCTATTTAACCAATTTCAGCAACATATTTAATATCGTTGCAAAAGTAACTGCAATGCAAGTTAAGAGCCAGTAAAGTCAAGAGCCCAGTGAAGTAGGATAAAATTCTATGGTATATTTGGTGTATCCAAAAACATGGGGAATACAAGATCAATTTGCCTAAGAGTTGTTTCCCCATATTGACGTCAGAAACTTCTGCCTTTGTTATTTAAACAAACCAGATAATGTTTGCACTGTAAAGTTCTGAACTCAAAATACCAAGCAAGGTAGGAACAGGTTTTGCCAACTCTTCCTATTAACAGTGGAGGCTAAAAGCTGCTGACTCACTTTGTGACACTAATTGGCTAAACCTCCCTGTACTTTAATTGTGGTTTTAACTGTCTTAAAAATGTATCTGCATATTTAATGTATGATACATAACCTGTGTGTATGCAAACCACCATTAAACCACAGCACTCTTCAGATTTCTTTACTTGTCTTAAAGCATTAGGAAAGTATACACGATGAGAGCAGCTTTGCTACACTGATCTATCTGCACTCCCTCGCAGCAGAGACAATGCCAGGGGGTTTTTAGGCTGTGTACAGCAGAAACCAAGGCAGCATTTCCCAGGCCAGATGCGAAGTTACATGAAACAGAGTAGTAACAAACTAGCAATAACCAGCTCTGGAGCAAAGAACAGCCAGCAACCAAGTTACTCCTGGGAAAGAGCCCCTGCATTTTAAATAAAAAAGAAAATGATGACCCATTTTTAAAGCATAAAGTCATTCCTGTAAGAAAACTAACTTTCTTCAGCAGTTCCTACCAAGGCAAAACCAGTGTATGGGACTTCTGCTCATTGCCCTGGAACTGCAAATGCTGCTGGCCAGACAACATTAGGAGGGGACACTTGCAGGGGGAGCAGGCACCAAGGATGAATTCATGAGTGCCTTCTGATCAAGCAGCATCAGAAGGCTTTTGGTTGGCATCGGATGACTTTTTGGTTATGTCTGATAAACCCTTAATTTAAGGAGATGAAGGCTGGTTGTGGTGATCAGGAAAGATGGAAGGATCTTCTAGATGCCTTCAGGTACAAATGCCCCAAATCAGGCCTCCACAGTGGTGAGTAGGAGGTCAGAGAAGGGGAAGAGATGGCAGAACAGGAGAGGTCTAATCCTCCATGCAGGTGCCCACTTAGCTGTGCTGCCCTGCTCTGCCTGGACTGCAGGGATAACTCCTGCCCTTGCAGGCTGCCCTGCCTCGCTCTGACAGGCTGGGCTGCCTCTGAGCCAGTGTCTGCTGCCCTGGCCAGGCTGGGCAGAGCAGCCTCTTCACCTGCAAAAGTTTTGGGAAGTAAATATGCATCTGTTTCCCTACTACACCATCCAGGCAAATATGTATTTCTTCTTTGGAAGGAAGTATTCCGCTGTACATTGAGAAAACTCTGATTCCAAACACAATTTTTTTTTTCTCCATTCTCCCATCTTGATGATTCAGCAGATAAGGCACTTTACTTTTTCCTCAAAAACCTGCTACATAAACCCATGTTTGTTTCAGTTAACCTTTTCACCCAAAGAGCCAGCTCACTGCAGCTCATCAGTAGTGCCTCCATACATCACAACCACTCACAGTGCAGGCAGAGATTAATTCAGTGCAATTTTGTGTATAAAATTTGCTCCAAAACTCATCTGTCTTCAGATATTTATTTACCTATACAGAATATCCAGGGTTTGAATTCCAGCACTGACTGATTTTTAATAAAAATTCCCCAAACACTACAAATTATTTTAGCATCTTCAGCTTCCACTAGAAGTTGACAAGGAGTCAAGGCACATAGTACTCAATGAGTGCTGCCAGTAATAATAAATAACAGTGGGAAAAATGGACAGAAAGTTCCTGTACTTCAGCAGAAAACTGGATGAGAACATTGTTCAAGTTCATCAAAGCAGTCAGGTTTTAGGAACATTCTACTGCCCATGTCTTTAGGATGCTGTTAGTCTTTTGCTTGTGTAGGATTTGTGACCTTGCTAACATGACAAACCGAGATTTATGACATTTGTGATTTTATCTGTGTGACTATCATGCCTATAATTTTTGTTCAGTGCCATGAAAACACTGGCTGGAGGATGACTGCTGAGGTCAGTGGGACAGAGCACCAGAGGCCACAGCAGGGAGCTCCTGGCCCCGCTGATTTTGAAGTCCCAACCCTGCTACTCACTTGTTTTACAAATGCAGCTGAAGTCCAGCCTTTTTCACAGCTTGGGGATAACTTCTGCAATAATGTGACGACTAGCAAAAAAAAACCCCAAGCTGAAGGTAGCTCTGGTACCTTTGTTTTTTTATTTTCAGCTCTTTACTGTTTCTTATGAAACAGTAAAGACTGAAAACAGTAAAAACTGACTCGATGAGAAGTCAGAGAGGTGACTTGCATGTATAATGGAGTAAATGGACAGGTGACCCTAGTGTTGTTAAAAGTTCATGGAAGTCCATGTTTCCTTCCTAAGGAAAATATGAGGGAGAGGAAAGCAAAGAATAGGCTCTGACTCTGCTTATTGGCTTCCACATCTGAGCCAGTACTGAAGGATAAGAATTAGTTATTAATACAGGTCAGGTCAGCAGTAAGTTAGCACTTTCCTTCAAGACCAAGGAAAACTAGAAAGAAATTGTGTCCATTACATCTTTAAGTCCCAGGGCTGCTTCAGAGATGGTGTAGCTCATTCTTGATGGGCAGACTCTGGATTTGTAATCCATTCTGTTTCCTACTGCACCTTGCCCAGACACAAAGAACATTAGCCAGCAATGGGCTGGCTCTTCAGACACACATGCAACAGGATACACGCAGAATTCTTCCTGACATCATCTATGCCAGGCTGGCAAATGCTATTTCTTCCCTTCTTTTTTCCCCTGCCAGCTCTGTGCAAGCAAAAAGAGTCCTTGGAAGAACTTTGTGCACGCACAGAGCAAGGATGTAACTTTGTGCAGACATCCATCAGCAAGGATGTAATGAGCCTTGTGAGCACAGCCAAATGTGCACACACCTCTGAAACTAAACCACCTCGCCACTGAGTCAGGGAGAATTTTGTCACGATGTTCCTGAAGGGCAGAGAAACAGCTTGCTTGGGAGAGGAGGCAATTCTGCCAATCATCTGCCATGAGATGAGATGAGAAAAAGAAACCAGGCCACTCTCTCTCCTAAGGGAGAGCTGTTAATTGAGGTCTGTAGGTTCCAATCCTAAATCCACATAGGCAACTGAACAACTGCCGTGCTGAAATGCATCTGATGTGTGCAGAAACCAACAACAGTATCTTCAGCTTATTAAAAATATGCTTGAGGACTAGAAACAAACTGCAGGTCTGCACTAACAAAAATCATGGAGTGTGAAAACTGCAGGTCCCTCCTGGTGCAGCAGGATACAAAGGCCAGGCCAAAAGAGCCTTACCCAGAGGCAGCACTGCTGGAGATTCACCACCCCATTGCTAAAGGGACCAGTGTGAAGCATGTTTCTTCCTTCCCACCCCAAGGAGGGAAAGCACCTTTCCCCAAGATGTTTGAGGGTTTGCAGAAAGGCAGTGGGAACCCACCTAACAAGTCTCCTTTGGAAGTGAAAACAGAATAATACCTCAGGGAACCAGGAGAAGTGGGAGGTGCACAGTCTGTGGACACCCAAAGCTTACTCATTCACATAACCTTAATAGCAGTTATTTGTGCAAAACCAAAAAAGTTCTAAATTAAAATTGCAATTACTTGGGTGAAACTCGGTTTTAATAGAGTCAAGAGAAAAATTCTCTATTCCATCAGTGGAGTCATATCAGCTAAGAATATATTCTGAGAAGGTAAATAAGCTTGTGCCTGGGCTTTAAGGTTCTTTGTGTACTGTACCTGCCAGTTTAAATGATGACTGCAAAGATCTGTTATAAAACTTTTTCCAGGAGAGGCAAAAGCTTTCTCTGTGCCACTGTTTTTAATATACTGTGACTCTTGCTCATAGTAAATTAGGTTATTTATCCCTTTTATTTATATGCACTGCTCTAACAGAGCAACAAACCAAAGTGATAGATACATCTGTACCAGTCACCAAACTCAATAACAAAGCAACAGCAACTGTATGTAACTTTACCCTATTGCTATCAATTTATATAAAAGACAAATTCTTTAAGCTGCAAACAGGTGAAAGTAAATTCTTTACCTTTCTGGACTTCCAGCTATTACTACGTCTTCTGATCTAAAATCCTTCCCCAGGCAGCTCCCACACCATGGAGACCTGATGTTGATCTCACAGACTTCATCCCAATTCACTTTCTGGCTTCCAGAGAAGCTGTTCTTTATTACTCTGCTGAAATTGAAGGCAGAATCAGGCCAATGATTGGAAATACACAGAACTCAGAGTTCTTCCATTTTGGAGTTCAGAGTCTAAGCCAAAAGCAGAGTGTCAAAGGCTGAAGCAAACCTTATTGGATTGCAGAATAACTCTTTCTGCCTTCTGTAGATAAATTTTACATTTAGATGCATAGGGGAGACTCCCACTGCAGTCAATAAAAATTATGCTCATCCAGCGTTATTTATCACCAATCCAACTACCCATTCTGTAAGTGCTTTGCTGAAAAAAGGGAGTCTTCAGGCAACAAGCATTCCTGATACTGTGTTTAAACTATCTCAGATTCCCACATAGAATCTCTTAGCTTTACCAGCTTCCCTGAAATACTCACCTAATTTATGCTATTCATTTACATTCTATTCCAAATTGAAGTTCTATTTCACTGGCATATTAAAATGAGCATACTAAAGAATGGTGCATTTTAAAATAGTAACAGATGGATATGTCTGTAGAGTAGTGCAGATTTAGATTCCTACTTTAATTATATAATTTTTAAAAATTGAGTAAGTAGTATCCACCTTTCACTTGGTTTCTTGAAACACGTGCTTATAGTTTGTTCTATGAGCCAGCATGCAATATAATATAATTTTCTAGACAGATGCAGCAAGTCTAGGCAAAAAAATTAAATTACTGGGAAAATATCCATCCCTTAACTGCTAACTATTTTATAAATTTAGATTTTTGAATGAATGCTATACAGGACTATTCCTCAAGCAGCACTGTTGTCCCAAAAAACCAGTTTGTTGATATATCTACATCACAGTGTCCCTGAATAGAATTTTTGCTGTCTTTATGTACGTAAGACAACCTCTCCTATCACACCGATAAACAAGGATTTTTTTTTTTTTTTTTTTTTTTGAATTAGCACTAAGTTTGAAACATGCTTTCAAAACGGCTGAGACTGGGGGAAAATATGATCTTTTTATTCATTAATTGCTTTGCTATTCATGAAATTCCTCAAAATGGAACAAGAAAGTGCATGAACTTACCCAGAATTTAGAAACATTATTTGCTTTTGGCATTTCAAACAATCATATTTTTTTAACCTGTTAACCTACTCTTGATTGTGCTTTGCCTTTCACATCCTTGTGATGCCACCTCTTAATTTAGGAAATGGCACCTTTTTTCCTTTAGTTCTAATGGCTTTTACTTCTACACTTGTTTCGCAGCTTAGAAGGCGTGCCTTTTGCAGGCATGCTGCTCCGATCAGCTTACACCTTACAAATATGGGCACAAAGAAGCTTCAGTCTCAGATGCATTTACACAGATGCTTATCTTGGAGCACAGACTCGGCACAAAAAAAAGGTTGTCTGTCATTATCCTAATTATTTGTAAGTGATGACTTACTTAGACTATTTGCAAAGTAAACTACTATTACATTTGAACCAAGAGTAAAATATGCTTTAAGGTATTTCTAGCCTTTCGGCAAGCTGAGAAAGCACACCAAAGACTGCACGGAAAACATTTCCCTTTTCCCGTGCCGCTGGACAGGCTCTGGAAGTCCCAGCGGAGCGATCAGCGCCGTGTGGGTCCGGCGGCGGGAGAGCGCATTTACCGCGCTCCGGTAGCATCTCTCTGATCTCGCCTTTCCTTTGTGATCGCTGATCCAACAGCCCTGTTTCGCATTGTTTTTCTACCCGCTTTATTAGCGAGTTAATGTGTTTCTTCTCAGGAGACCTTTAAGCTTAAAATATTTCTTTAATTAACGGAGCCTAATCTTAAAGAGCCAAAGCCGGCTGCGGCGCTTCCACACCGCGTGAGTGCGGGAATCCCACCGCCCCGGCTCACGGGGGATGCTGAGGAAAGAACCATGTCTTTAACTTGCCGACCGGTCACGGAGAGACCCCGCGTCCCCGGCTGGCCCCCCGAGTCCCGGAACGCTCCGGGGCTTTCCGCGCTCGGCAGGCGGGAGGGGGGTGACAGAGACAAGGGGAGAAAGCTGCCGGCCCCTCGCCCGCGCCCCTCCCACCCTTCCCTGCCGCTTTGAACTTCTCCAGCACAGACCCCCGAAGGTGCAGCGCGGCCCCAGCACGCCACGCCACGCCAGGGGAAGGCGCAGGGCCAGCGCCCCATTCCCGAGCATCCCCCCGTCCCCGCCGGAGCGGAGGAAGATGCCCCGCTGCCGCCGGCCCCACGCATTCCCCCCACGCGGTCAAGATGCAAGGCTGTCCCCAGCCCCTGCCCGTGCGGAGGAAAGCGCGGCAGTACCCCCGCCGCCGGGGTGACCCCCTCCCGCCGCAGTTCCCGCCTCTCCCGCCGCTGCCTTTCCCGAACAATGAACCGGGACAGCGCGGCACAGCCGCGGGGCAATCCCGGCATGTCCGCCCGGCCCCCTCCGCCCGCCAGCGAGCGCAGCCTCCCGCCCCGCCGCCGTAGCGCCCGGCTCCGCCCGCGAGGTACCGGGGGCGGGAGCACCCCCATCCCGGGAGGGGCCGGGCGGCGGCGCGGGGGGCGCTCGGCCGTGTGCGGGGGGCGGCTCCCGGGGGGCGGGGGCGGTGCTGAGCCGTGCCGTGCCGTGCCGTGCCGTGCTGAGCCACGCCGTGCCGTGCCGAGCCGAGCCGCCCGTGCCGCCGCGATCCGGCCGAGCGGCGGTGCCGCCCGCCCCCGGCCGCTGCCCGCGCCCTGCGCTTTGTGCGTGCGGCGGCCAGCAGCATGCGGGGGGAGAGGCTCCGCGTGGGACGCGGCGAGGCGGAGCGCCCGCGCCGCCCCGGCTGCTGCACCTCGGGGGGCAGGGCCCCCAGAGAGCCCTGAGCGCCCGGCGGTACGTAGGGGCGACCCCGGGCGGAGAGCGCTTCTCTCTTTGATTATTATTCTTTTGGGTTTTGGGGGGTATTGTTTTTTGGCTTGGTTTTCTTCTTCTTTTTTTTTTTTTTTTTTTTTTTTTTTGTTTCTAGGAGGCGGGTGGTGATGATGAAGGGGAGGATTTCTACTGTGCAGCGTTTGCTGGAAAGAAAACCCTGTAGGTGAAGCCATATGGGTTCTCAGTGGCATGGCTTAGTGCCTTCTTGGCTTAACAGTTTTCGGGCGGGGAGTGTGCAGGGTGTGTTTTAGGAGGGCTCGGCTGCTCAAGAGAGCTTGAATAGATACGTTTAGAGAAGCAGCGCTTTCCAGGAATTTAAATGAGACCCTTTTTTTGTGGTTGCTTTTCGAGGCTGTTCTGTTAGTTCTATATTTGCTTTTGCAGATTGCTCTTATCAATAGTTAGGCAGCTGTGGTAGCATATAAAAATCGATGTTCTCAAAGGTAAAAAGAAAGTCTCTGAGAATTCACCTCTGCTAAGAGGTGTGGATCACTTCTGTGGTCTGGTTTTATAATTTATCGGGAATGTTATAGTCTCTAATGCTCAACTACCATTTCTAGTTTATTTTGTTATGGCAATCTGTTTCTGTAGAAAAAAAAATTGGTTGGGTTACTCATTCAAGTAATTTAGTTGATAACTTGGAGGAACGTTTAGTCATCTCGTTTCAGATGTGGAGGGAAATGCTAAGAGAAAGGCAGGAGGCAGTGACAAACCTCAAGGTTTAGGTTTTTGCTCATTTTTAAATTTGACTTTCCTTTCTCAGTCTTGCAAACTTTCTGAACTTTAACCCTTTTGCAATGAAACTTTCCAGGCGTGGCGTCTGCATCCAGGTAATTTTAATACATATATATATATGTATATATTTTTTTCTTGTTTGGAAAACTTAGGTGAAAATAATTCAACTGGTTTGCATAGTGTGGGGCTGTTGAATATGGGGAAAGAATTACCACATTTTTTTCCATTTAAAGATGGAGCTCTTGCAGTTTTTTTGTGTTTTTTTTTTTAAGGGGGTTTTATATTTTGCAAATCTGAAGTATGGTTTAGAAGTATTATTCTTTCATGGGCAGTTTCTGAATCAATACTCTTTGATGGAAATCCTGCCGTGGATACCTACTAATTTTGTGAGTGTCTTGCAAAGACCAACTGCAGCACTATTGGGAAAACATGTGCTATATTTGCTGAATGAGAAGCTGTGGTAAAGGGTCTGGAGCTGGGGTCCCATCCGTGTACTTAAACCCAAGGACTCAACACTGATTTCTGCAGCTGACAACTTTGTGGACACCTCTGCTATAGGAGGCAGGTTCCTCTTGCCATTTGCTGTGGAAGTGCTGGATTTGAGGTCTTGTAAGTGAAGACTTCAAACTATTCGTAGGCAGAAGTCTTCTCTGGTTGAGTTTAGGATGTCTAAAACTCCTGGTGTAGTAGTCAGAGAACTATTCTGTTCCACACTTCATCTGGGCAGAGGACAGGATTTCCCAGCATTGTCCACACTCACTGCACATTCAGAGTTAGAGGATGTATGCAAAGTGTTAGAGGTTTCTTGCAAGGTTACAGAGTTCTACATCTGTGGTTTGTTATGTGTTTTCTACCAAGGACATGAAAAGAAAGGCCAAACAATAGGGAAAACGTTACAAAAACTTTTTAAATGGAGCTTAAAGAGATGCTAGGGTTGCATGTGTAAACGTCATAGTGGAAAGACATCATGGATGAAGCTGTATGGCCATCTGATCTCTTGTTCTTTGGAATCTGCAAAATGATTGTTACATGCTCTCTTAGGTTAAATGTAGATTTGTGCATAAGTAAAATCAGAAAGCATAATTTGTGCATCATTTAAAATGAAGAAAGCAAAATTTAAAAATAATTGTAATAGTACAGATTTTTTTTTTTTAATAGGAGATTAGTTAAATAAGGTAGAATAGCATCCTGGTGGTAGCATCCTGACAATTGCATTGTAAAATGATGCTCTGTGTGCTGCTTGCTGCATAAACTATTGGGGCATGCTGACTTTTACATGAGTTGTTGGAATGCTACTGGCCCATCAGAAATAGTATGCAAATCTCTCTGCAGTAATTTTCAGACTGTGATTTGGAAACTTCTCTGTACTTGCTAGGGAATTGGCTAGCAATCTGCAGAGAAGTACTTGGGCATATGGTATAGCCACATTTTCCATGTATTTAGCTACTAATGGCATTAAAATAAGCCAAAATACATTAAATACCTCTCTAATATTAATTATCTGGTTAAAAATTTGCTGAAAATACTATTAAAATCACAGATGTGTACAAGGGTGGTGTGATCAGTGTGAAGGCAAATCCAGGGAATAGGGTCAGTGGGAAATCTGTTGATCTGCAAAGGTTTTCTAAGATGCTGTTGTTGCTACAAAAGAATTGTTTGCTCCTGTGGCATTCTAACTTTGGAACAAAGACATAGGGACTTGCTTCAAGGAATGGAAAATCTGACTTTACTGCTACTTTTGTAGTGAAGGGATCATTTTTGTTGAGTAAGGCTGTTGGTTTCCTCAGCCTAAAGGTTTACAACTCTTAAATAGCTCTTCCTGATAATAAGCAGTGTCCTTTTGATGTGTTTCAAGTGTGTTAGAAAGGCTGGCTGGCAACACTGGTACTGATGAATGAAAAAGAGAGAAATTTACAACATCAGATAGTTTCTTCAACTTATTTCCCTTGTTAGTTATTACCAAGCATTAGACTACCACACTTGAATATAATTAATGTAGTAAATGGCTTATTAGGTGCCATCTGAACTTTTGCCTTGTTTAATTATAGAAGCTTAGTGCAGTGGTCTGTGTACAATATTCACCCCAAATAATTGCTTTCAGACTTTTATCTGACTCTGGTTATTTTTGGAGCAGCTGCATGCATGGCTTTTCCCTGAACTTTGCACTTCTTAGGTTCTCTGCAGTCCTGATTCTACATTTTAGTTACATGCTGGTAACTGAAAGCATTTGTGTTTTGATTTTGGTGGTAGTAATTCAGAGCAATTTTTCTGCATGCCATTCATATGTTAATGTGTTTTGAGCTTCCTTAAAATTCTCTAATTCATATTTAGGTATCAATCAATCCATGACACAAATGGGAAAGTTGTAATAATTTTCTTTTGAAATTTTTAAATTGCTACTGAAGTTAAAAGTATTTTTTCCAGTGACATTGTATGTATTGAAAATTATGTTAAAAATGTGAAAGGAGTGGCATGGGATGAAATCAGCACCACAAAGGATTTACAATAAAGGGTTCAGATTCAGCAAGCCCTTCTTTATGTGCTTAATTATGTATAATAATTTCACAATAAATGCCATCTTCCTCTAGTAGAACTCATGGTGACATATTTAGAATGCAAGATCATGTGAAAAGCTGAGTATGACTACCATATTGTACCTGTAAAAACCCCTGATACTTGTTACTGGGTTTGTGAACATTTTGTATTTTAGATCCAGTTTTTTCTAAGGTACAACCATAGAAAACCGATTTTCTTGATATGTAACAAAAAATAATTCTTGTAAAGAATTCTAAAAAAATAATCTTGTAAAAAAAAAATCTTGCAAAGAAATTCAGATTTCTTTTTATCTGGTCTGAAAATTTTACATAGACTAGTGCTTCAATAGTTGGCCTCAAGGGCAAAGCATGCCAAAATCATTCTGTTTGCTGTATGCATCTCTCAGAGATTGTCTCTTTCCAGAAGGATAAACTCTTGAAGAGTTAAATATCAGGCAGTGGTTCCCAATGTTCTTGATGAGTGTCCTTGACCTTGGAGCTCTCACAGGACCGATGTTCTGGCAGACCTTATTGGTCTTCAGACCTTCAAAGCCCTCTTTGACACCAGTCACTTTGGAGAGGCCAGTTCTTCCATGCTGCTGAAGATGGCCAGAGGCTTGGAGGAGCTGAGGAGGTGGAACAGAGTTTAGCTGAGAGGTGTGGCAGTCTGGATTGCTGTTGCATTTCACTGGAGATGCAGCCGTACAGCTGGTTGTGTGTGTGTTAGCACACTGTGCTTTCTGGAAGGTGTGCTGAAGAAATCTAAATGTAAATTAAAAGTAAATGTTATTCATGGCATAACTCTGCCATTGTCATCAGAGCAGGATTCACTGAGGGTTTTGTGCAGTCCCCTGTTTATTGTATTAAATTCCACCAATGCTATTCCAGAGCAGGGGGTGACATAGCTGGGGTTGTGAAATAACTGTGAGTGCTCTGAGGTATGATCACAAAATCTTTGTAATAACCTGTTAACTTTGGAAAGTTTCTTCTTCACATGGGATGTGTATTTGTCTGACTGGAAGATATGTGGCCAACCAAATACAGAAGGCTTCAAGATGGGGAGATTTGTTTCTTTCTTTCTGAATCCCTTTTGTCATCAATGGAGCCAGAGGTCTGGAGGGTATAAAATTTGATGAAGTCTCTTTACAGCATCCTCAGTTTAAAGTAAGTGTGCTAAGTTCTATAGATAATTTTGGTAGCAGAGCAGTCTCTCTGTCCATCACTGCAAGGACTACTTTTGGTCCAGTCACTGTCATATTGGGGTCTCAGCAAAGGCTCTCATCCTGTCTCTGTGAAATACCAAGTCACATCTGCCCACCATGTTCTGAGTAAATACCTTCTGTGTATAAAAATGTAGTGATGTACTCTACAATCTACGTTAGTCCAAAATGCCCTCAAACTCTGCATAATTGAGTAGTGAAGAATTTGCCATTCTCTTATGAGGCTGATGCCTAGATGAGAAAATGCTAGTTAAGAGTGATGTTTCAACACAATCTGGAAAATGCAGATATTTTATAATTCACTGTACAAAGGAGGAGGTGTTTGGCTCTGGACTGCCAATGGAATATCGGGCCATTCACCCTTTGGCTGTGTCGGGGGGGGAGGTCAGTAACAAATGAAAGCTGTTGCTATCTGATGGCTGTTCAGTCACCTGTGAAATGTGGTTTCTAATAGACAGGTTTCCACATCATAGGAGCAGCAACCGCAATTAGATGAGCAGAGCCAGCCCCCTTGTCAGCAGCCTCGTTCATCGTGCCTCATCTTAGCCTCAAACCAATCCTGCCAGTTAAGTGTTTCCAAACACAGCCCAGGGACCCAGGATTGCTCTGTCTGCCGGTGGAGAAAGAGCGTGTTTATTGTCAAAGCTGTTGGCCTTTTTCTCCTAGAAAGGCTTAAGCTGTGAAAGCAGAAAAAAGTAGAGCCCACAGAAGCATCCATGAGGTCCTGGCTCCATGTGAATAAGTTGCTTGCAAAATGTTCGAAGGCTTTACTGGGTTTAGGATTTCATCCTGTGGAAGCTTTATAGAGGGCACCCTGTATCTCCCAGTGAAGCTGGCTAATCATGTCCAGACGTGGTAGTAGTTAGCTGACAAATTGGCTGAGAAGTCAGTGATTAATTTTAACAAATGAGTTTTCTTTGAATGCAAGCTCATGCATGACAATTATAACAGTATGCCTATGATAAAATTAGAGATTTTTATTATTTAAGCTTCAGATCTGCTTGTGTATGATTATTTTTTCCAGTGTCCTAAAACATCTGCCTTTTGTGGGGAGTATCACTGGGGGAAGGGGACAAACACACATAGAAAAGAAGTGCTCTTTCTTTCTCAAAATACCCTAAATACCAATGAAACATTCAAAGCGATTGCAAAATTCCTTTTTAGTGCTAAGGGGTATTTAATATATGGTATCACACATTATGTAAGGTCTCTGTTGTCTTCAGTGAACCACAGGTCTAATATCCCCTCCCATAAAACTAGGAAAAGGTTTTGTATCACCTTTAAGTGAGCTCAGGGTCTAGACCCCAGTGAATCCTAGTTTGTGTTCTAGCTGCAGGCTCCTCTTAACAGGACACTCTGAACTTGGGTGGTAGGAAACAAAGCTGCTAGCAAACATACCTGAGTTGGGTCATATTTTGATGTATTGAGGAAGCTGCTTTTAAAATCAAGCCTGCCCAGGCTAATATATTGTGAGATGTTAGGGGGAAAGCATTAAGAATAAAAGGAGTGTAGGATTTTTTGGGAGTAAAGCAGTGTACACTATGTGGCTTTTTTTTCTTCCCCTAAAGATTGTGGTGCTAGCGCAGAAATTGCATTATAGCTGCACAGAGAAGGCAAGAAGGCAAGAAGCCTTCTTTCTTAAGAACACAAATGAGTCCTATAGGAAAATCAAGCTGTGACTTATCTTTAGGCATTTAACTTGGATCCAGTCTTGCAGATGGATGGAAGTTTGTGACCAAACCACCTTGACTGCGTGCTCACATCTTTATTAGTGCAGATGAAGGGCACAGAGTATCAAGGGTGGCTTTGCAGCAATGAGTTTGTGTGACTGTAGTGTGGTGTTGACATTTTCTTTATGATATGCCACCTAATTTTTAGAATCTTATCATTCACCTATAAACCACCTGTTCTGATATAAAGTGTAGTTAAAGGGTCTATTTAGTGGAAGAAATCTTACTAAGTATAAAAATGATAGCTTTGACAAAATAGAGAAGAATGTGGCATTAACAAAGAGAACTCATTTTTATTTTTCTTTCTTTTGTTTTTTTAAGCATGCATAACTCTCAAGCACCCTTGGATTTAAAAGACATTTAGAGAAAGACCTTTAGAAAAATAGAAGTCTCTTTGAACATTATTTCTTTCATTGTCTTGACAAACCTTGAAAAGTAGTTTCTGTGCCTGCACATTTCTGAAACAGTTCTTACGGGTTTTATTATGTGCTGAAACATATGTTTATAAAAAAGACTATAACCTGGTGGAAAAAGTGTCTTATAATAATAAACCTGTCGATGGGCCATATGCTGCCATCAGTATGTTTAAAAATAATAAATTCTTCTACAAGTGTTAAGTAAGTTTACAGCCTGAGTGTTAAGTTAGGGTCAGACTGTGACTCACCCTTTGTGGATTGAGAGGGGGAGAAAAGTGCCTGCGGATCCTCCCATGCTCTTTTCATTAGCTCACAGGGCGGCAGGCGGGCTGGAGTTGGGAAGCACCCTTCCCAAAGGGCAGTGGAGGCTGGAGCTCTGGGAGAGACTGCAAGAAGTTCTCCTCCTGTAGCTTTTCCTTGGTGCTCTGCGGGTTTGTGCTGGTCCAGCACAGGCCTATGTATTTTGTAAAACTTGATTGGATATTGTGTGGTCTCTGCTGAGAAGAGAACACCTGTGAGTTAGATTATCTGCATTTTAAAGGTGAAAGAGCAGATATTTGAAGTTGGTACAAATAAGAGCTCTGATATATCTCCAACTGGATAAGAAATGTGAAAAAAAAACTTCTGTTCCTGCTGTCTATTAGGTAGATAATTCTTATTTTATGGGTGTTTTTGGTGATTATAGTACTGGTTTAGGTTTTTAATGTAGGGGTCGTGGTCATTGCAAAGTCTTTTGTTTTTGAAGAGCAAAAGTAAGATGCAGGAGGTCAAAGGAAATGTCATTCTTAAAAGGAGCTTTCTGTGTGGGATGAGTGTTTGGTAGATATAGACACTTTCGAGCCTGTTTTACTTTGGATTCACTGGCGTAGCTCCTGTGAATGGGAGTCATGCATGTGTGCATCTCAAACAGAATGGGTCTCTTTGTAGCACATGCTTCCATGTAGAAACATACTTCACTGGGAAGTGTTTTAATAACCTCATGTTTCCCACCGCCAGTCAGCTGTGCACTGCTTGTTTCCCTGGCAAGGTCGCAGGTGACAGTCATTGTCAAAGGAAATATCAAACACTAAGGAGAGTTGTTTAAAGTAGTTGACCATGCTGAAAGCTGTGTCAAGTGATACATGTGGTTGCCATAGTATCTGTTATCAGAATCAAGATTGTGAACAGAACAGTCCCCATCAGGAGTGAATTCCTTACCCACAGTCTCTTCAGGGCTCACTCATCAGGCAAATTAGAAGTTTGCTCAGGGGAGCAAATTTGCTTCTTGAGGGCTGAAATGTTCCCCCTGGGTGTTCCTGTCCAGAAGTCAAATGCCCTATGTTGTGCCAATGTGTACAAGGCTCCTAGTCTAGAAGAGGGCCTTGGAGATCAAGAGAGTGGAGCAGAGAGGGGGAATCTGCTGCAGAAGAAGCACCCAGACCCCTGCACAGATTCTGCAATCAATGTTTAAATGGGAAATAGATAGGATCAGTGATCCATGGAGGAAAGGGTTGGGAACTATGTGGATGTTCACTGAGGAAATTTTTTGGGTTCATCAGAGAGTAAAGCTAAGTATGGATTGAAGGAGTAGGAAGAGGACAACAGTAAGTCAGGGGAGGAAACCATCTGTGTCTGGTGTTTGCTCACCTTTCCAAGAGAAGCAAAGCACTTTGGTACTGGCAAGGATGGGAAGCACCCCAGGACCATTCCTCTCCAGCTTGACAGAATGTCTCCTCATGGAATCTGTAAAGTCCAGCCAAGTTCTTACACCCAGCTGGACCTGAGGGAAGGGTCCTGGGCTTCCAGGCTGCCTCCTGAGCACAGCTGATGAGGTGATGGAGGAGCCTGCAGCGGGCCAGGCTGGCTTGCCTGCGGCACGTGCAAGCCAACGTATTGTGTTAACAACTGCAGCGCTCAGGGTTTGCACAAACCCACATTCAGTAATAAAATAGCCTGCAACTAGTCAAAGGCACCAGTAGTAGCCAAGCAAATTTGGAATGTGCAAGCCAACCATTTTTAAGTTATGGTGGGCCAAAAAAAATTAGGGACCAGTCCAAGAAATGGAGAACACCTCACTTTTCAGGAACTCTCATATCTTCAAGATGCCTTGGCTGATCTGCCTCAAACTTTCCAGAGGAGCTTTCCTTGGCATGAGACCACGACTGAAATTTCATGTGACTGGTTTTACTTTGTTGAAGTTATGAAGGTTAAAACCAGAGTTTGTTATAAAAAGCTAATCTCTCCATTAGAAATATTTGTGCATATTTAATATTCATTCCATTGTCATTGTTCACTGCTTGTACAGACTGATTCTATTTTTGCGATTTATTTCAGGGTTGGTTTTTTTGGGAGGGGAATTTTTTTCAAGGGTAAATTCAGAGCACTGTAGATTGGAGCCAAAGTGTGCATGGCTCTCTATAGGCACATGTGGTAAGGCAGAAGCATTAGCCTAGTAACTGCTGAAGAAGGATTTGCACTTGGAGTCCTACTGTCACTGAGAGCTTTTTGGAGTGTCTGGTTTGAGAGATCACTATTTTGTACAGCTCTTCCCTCTCTGCTCGGTAGAAGAGGGTATCTCTGTTGGCCTAGTTATACTCTGACCTCAAGGCAAAAAATGTTTCTGATTGATGGCCAGCTTGGCATTTAGGGTTTCCCTAGTGGCAGCTCCTGCTGTGGAAAGCTGTGAGGGTCGCAGTGGCCTAAGATGGGGATCAGTATTCTCTGTGTGCTTTTGAGCTGCTCTTTCTCATGTCTAAAAATCTGTAGGCTGAAATGTCTAGCTTTCAAAATTGCAAGATTTCAGACAGGCATTAGAAAACAGAGAGAAAATGATGGTGGGCCTGGAAGTGCCTTTTATTTTTCAACTTAGAGGCACCTTAGCAGTGTCTTCTGTACCAGGGTGAGACCTGGTTGTGCACCAGCCCTTTCCTCTGCTCTGACTACTGTTTTCTGAATGATGAGAAGACCACAGCATGCTATTGTAGATACTTGATATTGCTGGAGGGAGCCACATGAGCAAAGGTCTCTAAATATGCTTATTTCAAGACATTGAATTCGTTTGATTGAGCCACTGTATAGACAGAGCAGGCAGGGCTGGAACAGATGTCAGGCTGGAACGAGCCCTCACCCTGAGGCAGAGACTCAGAGTGTTTAAAGTCACTGCTTGCCTGTATTTTTCTTTCTGGGGCTTAAGTTATGAAGCTCCAGGAGAGACCTGGCCGAAGTCAGGAGGTGCTGCTCCTGATGAGAGAGGGTGCTGTGCATCACTGTTTGCTAGGGCTGCCTTTCAGGCTGGATCACTCAGCACCTGCCCAACTCTGCAGTCACTGGAGCCAGGAGGTGCTCTGTGTGTCTGTGCAAGGCCAGGTTTGTCCTGTTTGCCATCTGTGCTGTTACTGGCTAGCAGCTGTAGCAGAGGGGCATGCCTGCTTCTTGCCTAACACACCCCACACCAAAAATACAATTGCTACGTTAGTTTACTCTGGGTTAACTCCTGTAAAAAGGTATCTGCATAAAATAGGGATCAGTAGGTTTTCTGTTTGCTCAGGCCTTTTGTTATTAGGAGCACTGAAAAGACCAACAGAGTCAGCTAAAAATCAATGTGCCTCTGTATAGGCAGCCACTGAGAAGGGTGCAGGTAATGTGATCACAGCCACTTAAACCAGTGATACCACTACAGTCTGCAAAAGCTTTAAGCACGAGAGAAACCCTATGGAAAACTCCTCCTGGACCACGGAATTAAAATAATTAAGTCTTGCAGTCTATGAAATATATATTGCTCTTGCAAGGTCATCATGAGATAAATAGGGACAGTAGCACTAGGTAGAGCACACTGTATAAGTGGAACTTTGCTTCTGTCCTGTGTGACATTAGGCTCTTTATTTTTGTGAAACAATGACTAGTTGCAGTTGAAAGTGCCCTAAGAATTCTTCAGGTGATGATGGCACCAAAACCAGAGCCATCAGAGGGGAAATGCACAGCAAAATATGTAGGTAAGGAGAAGCATCTTTTGGTTCTCAAGTTAACTCAGATACATATCACTGCATGGCATTGGAGCGCCTGCACAGTGACTCTCTGCATGATTTCTTTGGTAAGCAGGACCTCAAAGGAGGAGGTCACCCCAAAGAATTTTTACCTTCTCGGTGTTTCTAGAAATAGTATGTCTGCACTCTTCAGGCTGCAGAGCTGGAAAGCTTTGAGTTACTACTGGTACTGCTCCATCCTGTGCTCCCAGATGAAAGTTTCCAAGGAGTGTCATAAACCACTTGCACCAGCTGAGAGAAGGAACAGAAAACTGCAAAGCCTGTAATACTGCAATATTATAGTATTGTCTACTGCTGCAATAACCCTGCTGTGTTTGGAAGGTCTCAGGCATACCAGCACCATGGTTAATCAGTCAAGCAGCCAATAGTAATTCATAGCCTTGACTGCTGAGAAATTCAGCACGGCTAAGATAGACATCTGATCCAGCTCAAGAAAGTAAAGGCATCTTCCCACAGCAGTTTGCTTTTTGACTGAGCTGCTTTAACCCTGTTTCTGAATTTTCTTACTTATTTTCTAAAGAATACTTTTCACTTTTTTTTTCATTTAGAGTTCCTAAACAAAATGTTATTTGAAATGTTATATCTTTTAAAGTAAAAGGTTCCCCTCATTTATTTTCTGCCAATCTGAAATGAGGTCCCAAAGAAGACAGTTGCAAGTCCCATGTATGTAAAGTATGTAGGGAAAATATCAAGTGACTTGGAAACAGGCATGCTAAATAAGAGTGTCATCAGGAGAAAGAGAAATTGGGTCAAGACTTATAGCAGTGTGACTGGTTCATAGGTCTTGGAGTTCAGAATAGAGGTACTACTTCTGAATTTTGGAAATCAAGGTGATTATAGTGATATGGTGATGCCAGAGGAGACACACTGCTGTGATCTGGAGTTTTCAGTCACTGGCTGAAATGCTGGAGAAATAGCAGCAGTAGAGAAAGTACACAGAGTGCATAAAGTATTTATTATATTAACAATATTATTTTTCCAAGAAAGACAATGCTTTTAGAGAGCTAATGTCGTTTACTAAAAGTCTATTTATTCCCCCCGATTCTCTGATGCCCAAGCCAAGTGAATTGATTTTAAACTGAAGTGTGCCTGTTTTGTACAAGTGTGCTTGGCAGAAAAGTGATGTATTAGAATTCACATAAACTTGGATTCTTCAGCTCCTGGAAAGGAGACTGTATATGTTACCCACTGGTGGAACATGGGCTCCTCTACACTGTGCCCTTAGGCATGTTCTGCTTAAGTGTCTTGAAAATGCGTGGTTATTCCTCATGTGCTTGTCCATGCTCAGTTTGTTTATGGAGAGTTTTATGTGATATTTACAGTATCTGCAGTCTGGAATACTGCTTTTGCCATAGCTCTTAATGATTATCTCCTTTTACTAAATAAAACCCTAGGAGATCTAGGCAAGGCAATTGCATAGAAGACTTAGCAAATACCAATTGTTAACTGCATGTGATGATAAAGTTAGAAAACACTTTAAAGAAATCAAACTTGCCTTTAGCCTGATCTGAACCATACAAATTCTTCTCCTTTAATTTCTCTTCCCTCATGGGAAGAGAAGTCTGCTCATTCTTTCATCAGAAATGATTCAGACCTGAGGGACCTTGTAACTTGGAAGTAATTAGTCAATAAGTCAGATAAATATTATCCATTGAGACTTGAGAAAGCACATTGCATAGGATTCTTAAAGAGCTGTATCAAATCTGAACAATTAAAGTTTAAAAAATTATCTCTAGTTAGTACGATAAGTCCATTTCATCAGAAATTAATTCTCTGTTAATAGTTTCTGCCACTTTTGGAGCGATCTGAAGGAGTTTGAGAATCTGAAAAGTAGCTAAAATAGAAGAAAATCTGTAATAGCACAGCATATTTAGACAAAATTTTGACAGTATCCAGATTCTGAGATCTTGCTTGTGTGCAAATGTTGTCAGTGGGGTTCTGGGTCCAGAGCTGAACCTCAGATCTGTGAATGTGAGTACTCACTCCTCACTCCCCGTCTAACTTCAAACAATGTTTCTCTTGGTTCTTGTAGGGCATAACATATTGCCTGCCTTCTTGTTAAAGAAAAGCTCAGTGGTACTCATTTTCTTATGCTGAAGTCAAAAAACCAGATTATGTGGCTGTTAGTGTTCACAGCTTTGGGCTCTTTAAGTGGAAAAGCAGAATTTGAGGTACAAGAAATGTTTGAATAAATGTAGTTTGTAAGTAGACCAGCCAATAGCTGCCCCTAAATTCATCTTAAAATCTTTGTACGCCCCTACCTGAATATACCACTCCCTCTACCCTTTAGAATTGTGAGGTGCTGTAGAATTCTCCTGTAGCTTTGCATCAATGCACTAGTGGGTAATGGGAACACACAGAGTTCTGCCAATAGTCCCTGGTGTCTCTCATGACCCTCCAGGTATGTTGGATCCATTATCAGTTTTCACATTTGGAGGGTTTATGTAATGAAAGTCACTGCAGTTACTGGAAGTACCTTGAAATTATACAGTGCATTAAAATGGATTAAAACATTACTCTTCCCATATAGATTTCCTTCTGCTTTATTGGAATGGTAAATTTGGTTTAATCAATTTACCAAACCAGGTTTGGTAATTGGTAGGTTTACTCTTGGTGGCAGGTGTCCTGCCTGATTGCCAGCACCTTGCTGTACTGCTGCATGTCCAAATATTGATTTGTAAGAATTCTACTCTTTTCCTAGAGCAGAGCAAGCACAACAGACTGTTTTGCATAGATACTAAAAATTTTGAAAGAGTTTGGAGGAGATTGAACACAGCTGAACACCAGAACAAAAGTCTTGTCACTACTTGACATAATTTATGATTGCTTCTTATTTATCTATTTGCATTTTTATACTCGTCCTTAGTATGAACTTCAGTGCATTTTTCTCCAACATTTAAGAAGACCTAACAACCCAGTGTGATGAAAGTAGGAAAATTTTGCTTTGCTTGCAGTCATCCTGTGTAGGATAATCTATATCTGCTGTAGTAGTTTTAACTGTTAGTAAAACATCTCTACTAACACGCTGACTAGAAATATAGATGTAAATCAGAAAATAAAAGCAAAAATCCTGAAAATTTTAGAAACGTTAAGCATTAGTTTTGAGATCAGACTAACCTTTTCCCCCATTTTAAGTTGTCTGAATGGGATTGAAGGAAGACTAAACTCCATTAGCAGAATATATTTGACAGGATTGAGTGTTGCTGAGGAATCAATCTATGTTAAAACAAGGATTTCTTTTTCACAAGTCTCTTCATGTTGGTAGAGAAAACCTTCTTGTGATTGATTTAGGGCAGTGAATTGGCTTTACTTTATTACTTACCTTATGCCTTTAGCACTTCAAAGCTGCAGGCAAGGGTTGGGGTTGTATTATCCTAAGCAAGGGCCAAAATCACATAAATGTTTCATCTCCACCATTGCAAACCTTTTCCCTCATTCTCCCAATGGTTGATTTGGGTGTTGCCAGTAGGTTTCCTAAATGGCAAATGGTGCCATGATGGGGGAAAACTCCTGTTTCCTGGGAAGGAAATGAGCCAGAAGGGAAGCAAGCACTGTCTCAGAAGAGTCCCCTGCTCCCTGGGAAAGGAAGCAGGTGGGTTTGCTAGGGCAGTGTGAGCACATCCCACTTGCTCCTCAACGCAGGTCTGTTCCCATAGATGCTGAGGAGAGGGAGAGGAGAGGGAGAGTTTCAGATGTTTCTGACATCCTGATGAGAGGATGGCTGTGCTCTGCTCTGGGCAAGAGGATGCACTTCGTTGTCACCTTCTCAGCAGATGCATCTACATCTTCCAAACAGAGTGTGCAAAAGGTGGACAGGGTCTTGCATGTCTTTGCTGCTTAAAGGCAGTGTTAGAAGGAGGGCTTTATAATGAAATTGGTGGTATTTCAAAGGCCTTCTTGGTGGCTGAAAATCAAGAAATGCATAGCCAGTATTTGAAATACTAAGAAATATTTTAATGAAAATTTTGATTATGCCACCTGTTGAACAATCAAAGGAAGGGAATATATTGCAGATATACTGGTTAGCTTCAGGTTTTAAAGTCAGTATTTAAATTGAGACTTTACTCTAGAAATAAAGACACCAAAAAATATCTACCAAGTATCTTGGAAAGTGAAGTATTTACTCTTTCACAGACTCAGTAGTAGCCTGTAGGTTTCAAAATACAAGGCTTTAGGTGTTGTTGTCTCTTATGATGGTGAAAATTACCATCACATGGTGATTCCACAGTTATATCCAGTGAGGATGGTCTCAACCTTATCCCATGATTCTAACTTTTATAACAAAAACAACTAATGTAAATAATCTTGGGAACTAGCCAGCTCTGCATTGCTTCTCACTTACCTCTGTGTCTCATTGTTTTAATGGTGTCAGAGCTTTCAGAGAACCTCATCCTTTTTGTGCTGCCTTCCATCTTGTAAAAGTCAGTTGTATTTGTAGGGAGAGAATGGCAAGTGCTGGGGGAAGAGACATCCCATGTGCTGCACATGGGCATCAGTGACAAAGGGGATGAAGCACCCAGCCAGCAGCCTCAGTTTGTCACTATTGCTCCTGCTAGTTTCATGCTGGTAGTTGTTAGAGATCTTGTTTCTCTGTAAAATTTCCAGACAGATAGGATTCATGTTCCAGTGGTTCATGTCAGGTTAGAAACAGCTGTATCCCCCACAGAAGAGATTTCTGTTGAGCTAGTCATAGTTTAAACTAATTTTGCCCACAGCCATGCATAAAACAGTGCCAGAATGGAGAGAGAAAGAAAGAGGTGGGGGGGGGAAATACTAATACCACTTCATTTTGTTTTAGGAAGCCAACCAAAATACCCCAGCTAGTGTAGGTTGGCTTATTATCAGCATAATCATGTTAAGTATTAAAATATACAAAAAAGAGGGGAAAATTGTTTCAGTCCAGGAAATTTCATTTTTAGATTGTAATGTAACAAAGGGCTGAACTGACTTCATCCTTCAGTTTGGCAAGCCTTCTTCCAGGGCGAAATTTTTCACTGAAGCTTTTAGACTAAGGCAAATAAGCACATAGAAGGCATGTTGTTTGTATGTATATGTATGAATACACAGAAATGAGATGTTAACAATGATAATTTTCTAAATATCCTCCTACAATTATTTTGCTAACATAAACAAATGGGAACTGGCACTGAGATAGAGCTGAGAAATAGGGAACAATTTGTTTAACATTGTTCTGTATTAGAGTTTTTAAACAAGGGCTGAGTTGCTTGCTTTCTGGAACAAATGTAAAAAGACAAACTACAGTCCAATAAAGAAGTTAGTAATTAGAAAGAAAGAGAAACGGTGCCTACAGTGTTAGAAATGTACAGTAAGAACATACTTGGCAGATGAAAAACACATTGCTACACAGAGATGTGGATACTTAGTATATCTCAGAAGTCTTGGTTTAGTATGTGCATACTTAGTATATCTCAGAAGTCTTGCATTTTATTGCTTTTTGATAAAAATCAAAATTCTCCAATCACTTCTGCCTGGAAGAGTTAGTGAATTTGGTCAAGTTTTTGTGATGGGATTGAAGCAGGTCTTTTGTAACTGTACTCTCTGTTCATGTGTGTGCTATTATAAATGTTTCCTTCTTTATGGAAGCAATTCAGATTGCCCTTTTTCAGGGCAATTACTGCTGTGTTAAGTTCAAGTAATATAGCATCTAAAAACATTTATGGAGCAAAGAAAAGAAGCCTTTTATTCTAACCTTGCCAAGAGCAGAAATAAAATGAGCTGTTGTGCTGGAAGTGTAGAACTGCATGAGGATTTGTAACGTCCTATTTCTCATGGTTTAGTCTTGTGTGCAGCCTGAGATTTGTGTGATTTAATGAGACTGTGATTCGTTTATCCTGTCAAGCTTTAAATAAAAACCCTCAAAGCACTTCCTTCCTTTTTTGAATTATGTGTTTTTGCAAGTATGGTATCAAAAGCTGTCCCTTAAAAAGAGGGAGGGGAACCCAATACAGTTATGTGTGTTGGCTGGATTTTTTTTCTTCTGTTCTATTAGACACTGAGTAGTATTATCCATTTCTCTGTGCCTCTCTGTCTTGTTTTGGTGCATTAAGAGGTTCCTGCCATCCTGTTCAGTTACACATGAAAGCAGAGCATAAGCACAGGCTGCTCCTGAACTCTGCTTTTGCTGGGGGGATTGGGATTAAAACCTTACTTTGTGGGTGGGGAATAAGTCCCACAGAATGCCAGGCTGTGCTGAAGATGGGCATAAACTGCTGGTTGTGTTGTGTGTGCTCAGGCACCATCTGTGTCTGTTTGTTAGAGCATCCCTGCACGGGGTATGAAGTAACCTTCACAGGGGAAATAGGTGCAACTCTTCTGGGTGCTGATCCATTGCAAAGCTCAGCCTGAAAATGCCCTGGTGCAAGGGTTGTGCTCCACCTGCAAGGACCAGGGTCAGTGCTCCAGGGTCCCCTTTCCCAGTCACAGGGGTGGCAGGGAGCAGCACATTGACCTGGGAGTGGCCGTCCAGAGTACGGGGCAAAGACACAGCGTGGGTCCTGCCACTCACCCAGGCTTCCCATCTGCTGAAGGAACGTGGCAGCCTCTTTCCCATCTTGGGAGGAATAGGATAGGATGCTCAAGTCCAGAGCCTTCCCTCAGCAGTAGCAAGGCTCTCATGCTGCTTCCCCAAAGGGAAGGATGTGATCATTCTGGTGGGAGGAAGTTTTCACTTCCAGTTCTCATCCCTGTGGTGCTGAGGTGTCGCTGCCTCTCTGGCAGGTGTTGTTTTGCTCCTCCACCAGCACTATGGGTGTAGTTTATTTTCAGTCTCTCTGCCTTCCTGCCCTCTCTGCTGCCCTGCAGCCAGGCTTCCTTCTTTCCTGGCCCAGTGCCACAGCCTCCCCCAGCCCCTGCTTCTTCCTCCCTGTGCTGGTGTACAGCTCACTTCCTCCTCACTGGCCTCACTGCAGCAATAAACCTAAAGACTTTAATAAAGTGGTTATGTATGAGTGGAGGATGTGCAAGTAAGTGATGGCCATCAGTCTGGTCACCTTGTTTCCACACCTGGCTTTTATCTCCAGCCAGCTTGATGCTTCAGTCTGCACAGCATTCAGCTTCCTAGGACCTTCATGGTGATCAGATGCCCTGGGAAGAAGTGCAGTTCCTCTGCAACCTGCAGTTTGTGAGAGGGAGGAGAGCTGCACAAAGGTAGCACAGAAAAACCACATGCAGCTCTGTGGTTCGATCTGCAGAGGAACTCCTGAGGTGGAAGAGTGGAGCCTGCTGGGGTGGTGTTTGTGCAAACCCAGATCCCTCCATGACTGTGGGCTGTGGCACACTGAATTTCACTTTGGAGAAGTGACTTGTACTGTTTTGGGTATTTGCAGTGGTTTTATATTGGTGTAGGTACAAGTGGATTTCTTTTCCCCTGCCATCTGGATCAAGAGACAGCTGAAATATGACCAAAACCCATCCAAAACACCCAGCTGGTAGATCTGCAAGGGCAGTGAAAATACTTCATCTGCTGCTTTGCTGTGTGTGAGGGCATGCTAGGGACTGTGGCCAAAGTGGTGGTTTCTGCACCTGTGTGCCCTGGTGCAACCAAGCTCCACTGGCAACTGCAGCAACTTAAGCAGCCTTGAACCTTTGCATCTTGCTGGGAGCAGGACCAGGACACAGCAAAGGTGTGGCAAGAGCAAAGGGCATAGAAGGGGTTCAGAAGCAGATAAGGCTGAGTGCAGGTAGTACAGAGCTCTGTGAGACACTCCTTGAGAGGCTGTGGGGGGTGATTTCAGTTATGTTGTGAAAACTGCTTGTCTTCACACAACTCTGTGACACTTCTGCCCCTTTGTAGTTTTGATTAAAGAGCCTGGAAGTGATTTACACTAAAGTTGTACTGAATCTCACACAAAGTGGTATGTACTACATTTCTATAGAAACCCTCAGTTAGGATAACAAGACCATGGTCAGCTCATACCTCTCTGGAAAAGACAGAAGTTCAGTTGCCTCCCCTGACCTGAAATTTGTGAGGAAATCCTGGCTGGAGTGGTGAATCTCAGGGCAATTCAGAGTGAGAGCTCCTCTCATGGCTCCTGAGAAAAGCTGCTGCAGGTTGGGTAGGTGGAGGTTTGACCTGCAAGGTGCAGTCAGTCCCTGGGAAACCAGATTCTCCCTGGCAGTTGTTGCTCTGTTAAACATTTCCACTGGTGGTGGGAAGGTCTGCATGTGAAGGATCAGAGCTTGTGCAGCTTTTCTTTTCTTTTTTTACTTCCCTCCTGTCAGCCCACACTCGGACAACCTGTATGTGGTCTGTGGGCTGTGGGAAAGTGATAGCTGGCTTCAATACCAGGAAGCTTGAACTTGATGATGGAGCATGGAGACTGGATATCAGATGCATAGAGGATAACTTTGACCTTCCACTAAGCCCCAGAGACTGATGCATCTAAGCCTCCATGCTCCTACATAATAATCTAGGACACGTTCCTTGGCAGAAACCCCACTGAGCATTTCTCCAGCTGCCGGGTTGCCAGCTTGAGTGAGTTTTACTGCAAGTTTCACTATATTTGGCAATTTTCTTACAGCCTAAGCTCCTGGAAATGGGTCATTAGTAAAAATAAATTAAAAAGTTGCTTCACTCCTACCCCCTTTAACTCGAAATCCTAGGTTTTATCTGAGGACCTAAAAACAGGCACTCTGCCTGCCTGCATCCTCAGAAGTAAGAGCCTGAGACTGGTCTTTTCAGATGTTCTGACCTGGGACACTTGGCTCACATTTAATAGGTGATTCAGGTTAGCAATACCTCCCAAGGAATTTTCTCTAAGTAGATAATTAAATATAGGTTTAAAAGGCAATATTAGGAAAAAAAAAATCCTACTTCAGATTTCTTTGGGTGTTTTTTCTTTATTTCAGAAGACAGTTTCTCAGGTTGCCACAAACAATACTGAACGCAGCTTGACTCCTCTGAAGGAAAGAGCCAGATTTATTGGGACTAACAAGGAAGTTGTCCAAAAGAGATTCATTAATTAGGAGGCCTAATCAGAGCCAATAAGACAAATGCACAGGCCATCCACAGACTAATATACATCTTTTGGCAGTCACCACTCCCCACAGGCTTGCCTGTCTGTTGCTGCCTACTGTATGGCTTCCACCGCAGAAATGATGTGATAACACTAAAACCAATTTGGCACTTTCCACATGAGAGGACAAGTATATTCCCCACCCTGGAAATGCAGCCTCCAGCTGTCCTGCCCTATGCCAGAGGTTTCTTAATACTCTGGAATTAGCTGACTAAGAGATGCAGCAAACTAACAGAGCATTTGCTATCTGTTCAGGCTGCCTGAGCTTTCCATCAAATAAACTTTGGTTTGATTCTCAGCCCTTTGGGAATGCTTGCCCACAGCTAACATTTGCTACCCCAAATAACCCCGTGGTGACCTTCCCTGCAAAGCTGCAGCCAAGAAAAACCCTGTTTAACATAACAGTGCACATCTTAGCACATCAACTTGAACCATCCTGACCTCTGAGCTGCCAGGGTCTGTACAAATTAATTTTAACAATAGACAGTGTTGAAAGGAAGGAATGTTTCAAAGGAATTAAAAAAATCTCCCTTATCCATCTCTTCTCATTTAAGAAATAGTCAGGAGGCCTACTTTAGAAAAATGAAAAGTGCTCCTTGTTGCAAAACAATGGGCTTTATAAAGGGAGGGGGAACTCTTTGGTTTCTTGCATCTTAGCTTGGCAAGATGAAATTTCCCACAAGTGGGTGCTGCTTCTGGAAAATCAGCCTTTAATTTCCACTGGGGAATTGCCTTTATTTCCTGGAATGCCTCAAAGATACCATTGGGGTTTGCCTTTCTTTTTCATAGCTGCTGACAATACTTCTATTAAGCAACTAAGAAAGTCTTCCCTTTCTGCCCACTTCACTGGTTTGTACCTTGCCTAGTGTTTTCCAGGGCTTTTGTGTGAATGGCCAGACTGGGAAAGGAGAAAAGCCATTCTCCATATGGTAGCTGGAACTTAAATCAGTTAATGATTGAAGGAGCCCATCAGAAGGGAGATACATAGGAAAATGAGGTCTTCAGCCCTGGGACAAAACAGGCTTATCACTTCTACTGGAGAGGAAGCTGGGTTGGGTTAAGTCTCCAGTGTTTCCCCCAGGGGTAGACTTATTCCTCTGCTCCTCCTCTGCAGCAGCTTTGACTCCAGCAGTCTGTAAGTAGGGAGGATTATTACAGCAGGGGGGGGTGAAGTTGGAGACAATAAGAAATGCTAATGATAATATAAAAACTTGTGTAGAATTGCTTTAACAGTTTAAAAGCTGTATGTTGAGCATAGGTTAAAAAGATGGAAGTTTACCCTGGAGCATCCAGTGGACTTCAGTAATTGCACCCATGAAACCACCTGTTTTTATTTATTTAGCCAGTGTAATTTGTTGCAATCATCGTTTCTGGTTTCCTACACAAATGCTTTTCTCTTTGCAATTGAAATGTGCTGCTGAAGGCAGCACAGGGCAGGAGTCCAAGTGCATCCCCAGATGGTGCTGGGGAAGATACCCCCTTGAGCAGCAGAGGCGTCTGCTGCCAGCAGGAAGATGGTGGGCAGCTTGTGGAAGGGCTGCCCTCTCCTCCCAAACGTTTTCAAAGCCAGGGACTGTGAGGTATGAGAAGGTGCAAGGGCTGAGGGGGAGAGGACTGGATGTTTAGAGGAAGATAAGATAAACTGATATTTCTCTGAACTTCGAGCAGCTTTCGACACAAAGCCTTCAAGATCCTGTCAGGTTGTAGAGGTCCTCTTGCAACTAATACAGTAATGACCTTGAATTTGCTTCCAGCTCAGCTGCACTGCTGGAGGACAAGGCATTGCTTGTGAGCAAAAAACATAAAAGCAGCCCAGAGATTTGCCTGCATAGCTCCAGTCTTCAAGAGATTTGGGTATCCTTTCTGAGGCCCCACTTGCCACAAGGAATTGCAGATAAGCTTCTGCAGTAGTTAATGTGTAAAGTTTTTGGATTTATTCTCACTGGTGCCTCTCCTTTTGCTTGTAGTGTTGACAAATACACTGTTGGATGCTAGTTTTTTGTTTTATGTGCGTAATTTTTTGCTGCACAGAGAAGCTAATCATATGCATCCTAATATGTACATGCTGACCAAGATGAGTGTGCTTTCATGACATGTGTTGTGGAGGGCTTGGGGGGGCAGATTTTTGTTAGCTTTAATTTAAAAATAATTAATAATTGCATCTCAATCCTTTTTCACATTTTAGGCTGAATACTGAGTCTTGGCTTATTATGCTGTGGCAGTCTGCTGTGCCAAACATATATGATCACAGACAATTAGAAATTTGTATTCTCGAGCCTGAATTAGGGCTAAACCTTTCTATTTCTTAGCAACTTCTGGTTACAAGATACAATTAAACTTGGGAGGGCGAGGGAAACGAGTAAATTGTAGGATTTATAGATTAAATTGTGTCTGGACTTGCTACGTGACTCAGTGCAAAATATTAGTGACCTCTTCCTTTATGACTTTGACTTCCTGCAAGCTTATCTGTTGAAAAGATCATGTGAGATGCTTCCATTGCAGATCTTGTAAGAAATGTATATTCAGCAGGAGAAACATCTGACTGAGCAAAGACTAACTTACAAAGTGGTTTGGAAGCCACATGTTGAAAAGTGCTGGGGAAACACATCAGGGAAAATGATAAAAAAGAGATGAAAGCAGTTCAGATGGGTGAAGAATGCTGATTTTAAAATGCGAACCATCTGAACACTGATGAGTGGGCAGGCTGCAATAACTTCAGGGCAGACCTAACTGGCACAACAGCCATATACTGTAAGGCAACTCCCACAGGACATCACCTGCAGTGATTTAAAATTGGAAGGTGTGGGAGTGTCGAGGTACTGCAGAGAGCAATCTTGCAGCAACAGAGTGCAAGTAGGAAATGGGTCAGTTGGAGTAATAGCTTTCTTCCGTGTGGTTTCTGTGAGCTGAGCCAAGCCAAACATATGTGGAGCACTGGGTTATCACAGTCATGATTTTTTCCCCCTGTGTATTAGAAATTGCAATGAAATTTGGTCATCCAAGCGTAACTTTATGAATCCTCCCTCTGGCTGGACACTGCCTTGAGCCCCCGAGTCAGCTGTCTTTATTGAGATCATTAGAACAAACTGTGTTTGGAAACGTAATAGTGCAGTCTCACATTCTCAGGAGGTCAGCAGAAACACAGCCTGAAGTATCTCTGCTAATACCACCTGCGGTTTGTTCTCGCCCCTGCATTGTGGTGGGTGATTTCCCCATTTGTGCTGAAACAACTGGATGTGTGACCACACTGAAGTGGATAAAGGGGCTGGCCCAGTTAAAAACAAACAAACAAACAAACAAACCAAAAAAAAAAAACCAAGAAAACCCTCTAGCATGTATTTCCCTACTGTATCAGTTCCACACACGGGGTGTTGGCAGCAGCAGAGGCGCAGTGCAGGAATGAAGGACAGAAAGAGAACATCTTACACTGGTGTTACTGCTGGGTTCTTTTTCAGGTGAAAACACAGTCTTAGTTACAGCTTTGGTTTAAACTTTGCACTCAACTTTGATGTACTTGAGCAGCTTGCAGAAAGGTGATAGCGTGTGGTGACTGTGGTTTTGGTCCCTCCTGATGGCCAGGTGAGCAGGCAGTGTGTTCTCACAGGCCTGTAAGCTGTTTGGATATGATGTGATGGATGGTGGCTTCTGAGGCGCAGGCTGGTAATGAAATCCAAGCTTGCCCCTGCTCCCATTCCCCTTTGCTGAGCACAGTTGGCTGCTACAAGTGGCTCTTAACTCCCACCATTAAGTTGCCATGCAAACAAATGGGTTAGAAAGAAAACTCCAGAAGAAGGGATTTGGCTTATTTTTAATTTGGATCAGGCGAGTGATCTGTCACTAATTAGCACACTGAGTTACACTCATGATGTCTGTGGTGCAGGGAGGTGAATGGTAAGGCTTATGGTGGGGATTTGCTTCAGTCAGGCTTGCAACTGATAGTCACACCACTTGATTAAGCAAGTGAGTTCGTGTAAGGGCATAGTGTGCTCGATGGTCTAGCAATGTGGTATGTATTTTCCTTGGAACACAGCCCCCTCAGTCAGACTTTGTTTCATTTGGACCATACATCCCTCCACTAATGCACAAGCTGTCCAAAACCCCCAGGTATTAGTAGGGCACATATTTCCAGGACTAGGTCTGACATTCTCTACCCACCGCCTTTATGTAAATCTCAATCTTATCTTAAATGAATGTGTTTAGATAGTTGTGCCAGCCATTCTCCTTTTTGGAAAATCTAAACCTCTGGCACCTTGATGTGTACAACTCCTTCATGCCACTTCAGTGTGCATGCAGCATCCGTAGCAGAGGTACAGGAGTTGTTCTTATTCAGGTCTGATACCAGGCAAGAAATGATGTAGCAACTGGGGCTGTGCCAGTTCATACCAGCAGAGGAAGAGGTTCCCCTCTGACCCATTTGTGTGATGCTCTACCCTTCACCCCCTGATGATGTGCACAGAACACCATCCTTTCCAGGCTGTGGGCAGAGGAAGGCTGCAACATAGAGCTTGGGCTCCCTGCCTGGTCCCTTTGGAGACAGGCTTGCTCACAGTTTCCCTGCGTAAGGACTTTTAGTGGTAGAGAGAGGACAGCTTCTGTTGCACCCACTGTGCATGCAGCCAGGCATGGGCTTTGCTTTTGCTCTCTTAATGCTACGCTGGGTACAGCAGAAGCAGGCAGGCACAGGATCTCCCTGAAGGCAGGATCCAGTGTTACTGTAGAAACTGGCCACCAGCTTCTTTTGTAGCTAGCAGCTGTCATGGTGTGGTTACGGCCAAAGCGTGTCACTCCTACAGTGTCTGCGGGATCTGGAGTTCGTTTCTGCTACTGAATCCTTGGTGCTACTGCCTGGAGATTAATTCTGCACCATCTATCAGTATGTGTTAAGATATTTCTGAGTTGGTTTTGTTTTCGAATGATTTTTAATAGCATTTGATGTTCTCCACAGGTTTCATTTTTCTTCACCAATACTTCAAGGCACAGAGGAGCTGGTAAAGGCATTGCCATGAAACCGAACTTGAAGCAATGGAAACAACTCATGCTTTTTGGTATCTTTGCATGGGGCCTGCTTTTCTTGGTGATATTCATCTATTTTACAGATAGCAACACTGCTGAACCAGTTCCAAGTTCCTTTTCTTACATTGAAACTAAGAGACTTCTGCCCCTTCAGGGCAAGCAGAGAGTCATCATGGGAGCCATTCATGACCCATCATTCTCTGAAACCATTGATGGGAATGAAGTACTTCTTAATGAAGATCTCCTAGGTACTTTTAAATCGGGGACTGGAAATTCTAAGAAATGGACTGTATTGGAAGAGGCCTTTAGAAATGAAGATGAGTTTTTTCCACCCCAGTTAGGAAGAAAATCAAAAAGTGCTTTCTACCAAGTGAATGATGATTATTTATTTGCTGCTGGTCAGCCTCAGTCCCACAACCACCTTCAAGAGATAGAAAAGTTCATTTCGGTTGATGTGAATAATCCAAAAGGAAATATTTTACAGAACAGCTGGAGCCATCAGAGAAGAATGAGGAGAAGGAGCACAAAGCATAGGAGAGGCCAGATGCTTGATGAATCTGATGACTGGGATGGGCTGTATTCCACAATGTCGAAATCCTTTCTTTACAAGCTTTGGAAAGGGGATGTCTCTTCCAAGATGCTAAACCCTCGACTGCAGAAGGCGATGAAAGATTATTTGAGTACCAATAAGCATGGGGTGCGGTTCAAGGGGAAACGAAACTCCAAGTTGACAGGAGACCAGCTATTCTGTGAGCTAAAAGAAAGAGTGAATGTGAAAACAATAGATGGCAAGGAGGCTCCCTTCTCCACTCTTGGATGGGAAAAGCACGTTCCCCAAATTCCACTGGTCAAATTATATACACATGGCTTTGGGAGCTGTGCAGTAGTTATGTCTGCTGGTGCAATACTGAACTCCTCTCTAGGGGATGAAATAGGTGGGTGAAATGCATCTATTTGTGTGTGTGTATATATATATATATATATATGTGTATATATATATATATGTATGTGTATATATATGTATATGTGTGTCTTCATGTTTAAATTTCAAAAGTTTCATGCTTCTCAAGCACAGATCTGTAAAGTCTGGTTGTTCTCTCTCACTAGAGTTGCAGGAATGTAAACTAATGGACTTCAGTGAGGCTGTTCACTTTCAGAACAATATAACTGAAAGGAAAATCAGGACTGAAGTCATAATCTAATTTAAAGAAAACAATGATGCTTTTTTATCATATTACAGCTTGTAGTAGGGAGGCAGAACTGCTTTCATCAGATCTGCCATATTCAACATTTGTGTGCAACATGTGTTTATTTCTTCAGCTGATTAGGGCTATGTTCAGGTTTTATTCTGTAAAGCTGTGTTATGCTGGTCTTTATTTTGCAGTAGCTCATGAGAAATTGCTATTGTATGTCTGTTCCCAGACATTTGTCTCCATGTCAAAGAGCAGTAGAGTGTCCTCTTCATCTCTCACTAGTTTAGAGTTCACAGAGATAAAGAATTCAGACCCTTGAGTAGCTTCATGCACTGAGATTATGTCCCCTGGCCTCTTTTCTGAGACTGAATTTAAATGAGTTCAAGCGTGTTCTCCCATTGTTTTCCCATTGCTACACTGAGTCAGTGAGGTTACAGGTGTGCTGAGATGTCAGTGTCACTCAGAATCCCCCACCTCGAGGTGGGAGTTTTGTAGTAGCTATTCAGAAAAGGATGGTGGGACCATAAAACGAATCCAGGTCACTTCTACTTTTTCTTTTCAAATATTGCTGTGTTAATGTCTCAGTAGTTCTTCATTTTAGTAGTACATGTGCAGTATGCTAAGAGTGTTGAAAGAAGGATGAAAGGTTTCAGAACTTGTTTCTGAAACAAGAAGAGTTATCTCCTTCAGCTCTCTATAAAAAACCTTTTGATGTTCACTCATTAATCCTCCCCATCTTCCAGGACTTCACATCCCAATACTTGCCTCATCACTCTCTGTCATCTCTTTGACACAGATAGGTTTTCTTTAAATCTCTGGGATATGTTGGAGCTTCTAGGATTATCAAACTCCTGCCATAGGCTTCCAGCACAGCAGAGGTGCCCAGCTAGCCTGCAGCTAAAATCACACCTGGGTAACCCCTAATTCTATTGGAAGCCTCACTGATGTAGAAATCTTTGGGGTGAAAAAGCTTAGCAGTTCCTACCTTCTCCAGCGTGTTATCTTTGACTGCAACAGAATCTTCTTTCAGTTCTCCAGTAAAACCAGTTTACACCAGTATGGACTAGTGCTGTACTGTAGACTCCATAGCACATTGTAACATATTTACATAATCACATATTACGGCATGCTTCAAGTTATATTTGCACACTCAGGTGCAGCCCAGGCATGGACTTGGGTGCTTGACATGGCACCTGGGGCCTGCTTGCTCCTCTGTGTACCCATTTTCTTAGGAAGCTTCTGGGCACAGAAGCTTAGGTCATTTCCTACAGAAGAACTTTGGATTTAAATGGGAAATTGTCATCTGATGCCACCTAAAGGGTGGAAGATTGGGTTGGAAAAAGCCCACATAGGATTTTCAGATCTCATACATTTTGTGCCAGGAGATGTTGGGGCACCAGGAATCAGAGAAGGTTTTTTATAAAACTCTCTCAGGGAAGATACCAGTGACTGAAGAGAGGGTTTGGCCCAGACTGTGGGAGGCCAAGTGACTGCTAACAGCAATAGTAGACAAAGGAGGACGATTTTAAGCTAAAAGAGAGGAGGCTTAGATTAAATGTTAGGAAGAAACTCTTTACAGTGAGGGTGGTGAAGCCCTGGAACAGAGTGTCCAGAGAAATTGTGGATGCCCTATCCCTGGAAGTGTTTAAGGCCAAGTTGGATGGAGCTCTGAGCAATCTGGTCTAGTGGAAATGTCCCTGACTATGGCAGGCTGGTTGGAACTAGATGGTCTTAAAGGTCCCTCCCCACCCAAACCATTCTGTGATTCTATGGTTTATTCTCCCAAGAAAGAAAAAAATGCCTATGAAAGAAGTAAAGAAGGACATTTCTCTTTATAGGCCTTTAGCTCCCTCTTCTGTGTTCCTATTAGAAACACAAGCAAAAATGTTAATTTGTGTTCTGCCTTTTGCCCTCCTCTCCCCCACCCCTCTGACTGTTTTTAAATGAAAGTAGGCATGGAAATACTGTGCAAGTCTAGCAAACACTCCCATCGTGTTCATGCTATTAATTGAGAGAACCAATTACTTTGGCATCACAGGAAGTAACAGGGATCTGTGATCAAACCTCAGACTTTTTTTGGTCATTAAAATGCTTATCTGCAAACACATACTAAGATTAAAATCAGTTTATTTAAAACCAGCTATTTTTGGCAAAGAAGAAGTTTTTCATCTGTATATGAATAACCAGCATGAGTGTTGTTGGAAATGCATCACACTGTCTCTCAATTAAGGTGCAAATCATACAATTCCCATTTCATAATCCAGTTCTCAGTCAACAGATTGTCTAAAAGTTGTCAGTCACGGTTCCAAATTTATGTTCTTAAAGTCATTACCACAAGCTTGTGTTTTTCTTTTCTTTTCCTTCTCCAGTTATGTGAAGTACCTGCAGATTCTATTAATTTTCTTTAGTTCCTGCACAATCAAGATACTTGGTAGATGAAGTCTGGGTGTTGAGGCTAGGGCTGTCCCTGCATGGGGACACAGAATATACTTCCACTCCTTAGGTTCATCTTTTCAGACATGACATATTAATGCTAACATGTGTGTCAGAGATCAGACTGCAGGCTGCATGCTGCTCTGTGTTTCCTTGTGTGGAGTACAACAAGTGCAGAGGAAAGGAGGGAAAAGATGAAAGATCCCAGTTTGATAGGAGCGAGCCAAGACTCCATTGAGGGATGTTGGTTATCTTTGGAGACTTCTGCCTCTTCCAGTTTTGAGCTACAGAGAACTCATTTTAAATGACTAGAGACAAACAGCTATGCAGACTACCTGTGGGTGAGGGCATTTCATATTCTCAGGTTCTATGGATAGAAGGGATAAAAACCCACCAAATATCGGCTACCAGAGGGGGCCATTGTTTCTAGACAGTGGATAAAATGTCTTGCTCTCCTTCACACCTTTTGGGCTTTGAGATCCCCTTAAAAGAAGCTCAGTGAGGGTGATTATCTCTTATCCAATGGAGGCTTGCATGTGGTGTCTGCCCTTGACCCATACTTGACCTAGAGCTTCTTTCTCTTCTCCATGACTCCAAGGTCAACTGCTTGTGGAGTAACTTTGACAGTTCAGCTCTGTTAGATCTCTGCTACCAAGGGATCCTGAGGTTTCTTTGTGTGAGCAGATGTGTGGGCTGGCTTCCATACAGAGGCTCTTTAAGATTTGTACTGAGCTTGAGAATGTATGATTTGTAGATTTAGGGTAGTCTGAGATTTTCAGGTATTATAAAATACTGTGAAACACAAGCTTATAGTTAAGCATTGTTGTTCATTCAAATCTGCAATTAGATATCCTTGCAGTTTACATGCTTTTGCATGGAGTAATTCTCTGTAAATTTTGTGATAGAAGTAGTGAGCAGTTGTATTTACTGGGTGTACTAATAGTCTTCCCACAATAAGTCTATCCAATTAAGAGAAGTATTTTAGTATTGCATGCTAAATTAATAGATGAATCTGAACTTTTTCCCAGTGGGCTTTTATGTTAATAACATATGGCAGATGCAAGAGGATTTTAGTTTGTGCATAGCAGAATATTCATCATCCTTAGAACACCCAGATTAGGACAAATGTGTAAGCTTTGTATTAGTTTAGATAACTGGTTTTATCTTACTGTTCTGTATATTAAGAAAAAAGAGTTACCCCCTCATTTGTGCTTCTAGATTCTCATGATGCTGTTTTAAGATTTAATTCTGCTCCAACACGTGGCTATGAAAAAGATGTTGGCAATAAAACAACCATGAGGATCATTAATTCTCAGGTAAGATCTTCCTTTTCAGAGTTCAAGTGAATGTCTCTTCTGTGGAATATGACAGCAAGTTAATAACCTCTGAAAAAGTGTTGGGTGGTATGGGAAGCAGGTAGTGATTCAACAGTTGTCATGCAGAGAAGGTGAAAGTTTCCCCTTACAGGGATGTTGGCACTGCTGTCAGCGTGGAGTGGCTCGATAGCCTCGCTTCAGAGAACCAGTTTGTAAAGTTTCTCATGTGAACTAATCTGTAAAGACTCTGCAGGATGCCAGAGAGCTGTTACAGAAGACCTTGACCTCCTGGAGAAGCCATTGCCTGCAGGATTTTCATAGAGCTCAGGCTGTGGTGATTCCAAAGCTGTTTTCTCATATTTTCCAGTTCCCCAATTATTTCCTCGCTGGAAGGCAAAAGAAATGGGAACTGGGTTGTGTAACACTAGGCAAGTCATCATGGTTTAAAAATCTGGAAAGAACTAGTAAAAAACTTTAGTATGTACTGGGTATTATACATCAGGTGAGTTTGTCATCTGAATGGAAACGAGAGAAAATGGGATTTTCTGTGTATGGGTGTAAATAAATAATTGTGACTTGAGCTACAGTGACACCTTATGGTTGAAATTAGTTTTTCAAGTTCAAAAATGCAATTGCCTGAATTCCTGTCTTGGGCAAACCAAACCTCTTTGCTCTTTATGAAATGCAGACAAAAAATCAGCAACATAATTTCTGTGAAATTTTATGACATACTGAAATGAGTCAACACCAGGAGTATGGTTGACCATGTAGTATGCTCTGCATATTGATTTTTGTTGAAGGATAGCAAAATTTTCAGTTACTGTAATTTTTTTTGAGTTCATTTTTTCTTTTGCTTTGAGTGGCTGCCCATGCTAAGTGTTTTCTTGGTGGGTGTTTTCTTTATGTGAATAAGTTCATGTTCTTTGCCATCAAAAGTAGGACTATTCACTGTTGTTCTCTTCACATTCATTTTGTAGCTATTTGTGAGGCTGCAGAACAGACTAGATCTTTGAAGTGATTTGGGTTAAATATGCCCCCTTTCTTTTGTTTGCAAGAAGAAAGCAGAAATATCTTATTCTGCCTTAAGTGTTGTAATCGGTGTATCAGGGAACATGGATTTTCATGTATTTTATTTTACTTTTTTTGGTTTTGTTGGTTTTTTCCCTTTTCTTTGATGATTCTCCATTTTACTGTTAGCCAAAATGTCCTGACATTGACCATGCCTGAACTCCTGAACTGGGCAAGGATAAAGGTTTAGAAACTCTTTATAGTTTACTAGATTCAGTAGGCTTCCTGTAGAAGAGAGAAATGTTCTCAGGGAGTGATCTGAGCTTTTTAGCTCCCCAGTGAATTCAGAGAGATTGTGGTTAAATTAGCTACTCCCCATGCAGGGCAGACTGGGGTCTTCTGGCTCCCAGAGCTGCTGCAGTACATTCCCACTGGGATGGTAATGGAGGGAGGGTCCTGTGGTCTTCTCTTCTGCACTGTGTAAGGCTTGCTCCCCATAAGACCTCTCAAGAAAACAGAGAGCAAAATTCTGGCTGGGTCAGTTCTCATGGCTTCCTCACAGGGCTTGTTTGTATTCCCACCACCTTTGTGCTCCTTTAAAGAGGTTAGAAGCCCTCCATGGTGGTCTGTCCACCTGGTGAGAAATTAGCCTTGCCCTCTCTGAGAGTGAAATCCGCACAGGCCACCTGATGGAAGTTGCTTTCCCTACCTGTACTGTAGCTGGATTACCTGTACTGGTTTTGTGACCCCCCTCCCCTCCTCGCTGTTGGAAACTCTGGCATTCACTTGATGACAAGGCTGCTGTGGCCCCTTCTTCCTTCATATTCTCCACTGTGAAAGCCCAAAGGACATGAAGGAAGCCTGTGCACTGGCTGCAATAACAGCATTAATAGATACTGTTATTGCAGCAAAAATTCATAGGTAATAATGCAGACTCTCTGAAAGTGAAATTGATGTGGACAGAACCTCCAGAGGACTCTTGTTAAGTGGAAGGCAAGTAAGAGCTCCTTTGTGTGGTAAGTGTGGAACCAAGCTTTTAAAATCTTGGCCTTTTGGTCTATTTGCTCTGTATACTCAAAAAAGGTGTTTACATTCTGAAGTGAAAATTGTTCTGAGAAATTAAGTTGGGGATGCTGATAGCAGCATGACTAATTCTGTTCTTACTGTAGAAAGCTGATGGAAATCATTAAACTCAAAGTTTATGGTAGGAAGAATATTGCTATGGCAACAATATTATTTTTCTGAAGAAAAATATGCATAATTAAATATGGCTCATTGGATCCTAAAGGGAAATGAAAATTATTATGAATTTATTTGTCTGGAATGTTGATTATTTTAACAGCTGGAAGAAAATTCATGCTGTTTTGATCAATGCTGAACTGCCTGGCATTGGATGCGCCAGGAATCAAAGAGATCTAGTTAGACATGGAGGGTTCTGGAAGGGGTGAGCTAGCAGGAGTGAGGAGTAGACTTCCAGTGTGCTGGGATGATCAGACAAAGTACTGGGAGGTTCAGGAAGGAGTTATATGAGAGCAGTAGATTAGAGCAAAATGACAATTCCTTCAAAAATAGCCCTGTAACATGCCTGCTGTTGGAATTGTTTCTCTAGGTATTCCAGTTTGTACAGTCATGGTTAATTTGCATTTTTTTGATTGAAGTGACACTGACTTTCTGTTAAAATGAGAAAACCATGAAAAAGGTGGCTGGTAGAGAAAGACAGTACCCTTGGGGGCTGTAGCCCTTCAAAGAAAGCTGCTTTGTGTCCAAGGGGATCCCACAGGTGATCTGAAATACCGTTTCACTTTCAAGTTCCAGAGTACTCAGTAATGTTGATACACAATAACACAGCATCTCAAGTGGTACCGTCACATCCCTCACAGATGGAGAGCAATTCAGCATACTGCTACTTCAGACCATTATGAGTGCTGTTTATGGCTAAGCTTTTTTTGTATATTTTTTTAACAAAACAAGATGCTTAAAATCAACCAGAACTGAAGCATAACAAACAGCAGCGTGGGTAGAGCTGTTCACTTGAGAGAAGGGTTTGCCTTTTTTTTGTATCCCACTTGCTTTTAATGCTGTGGAATTCTTTGCATTTGTGTTTGCAGATTCTCACCAATCCAAACCATCACTTTGTTGACAGCTCCTTGTATAAAGATGTTATCTTAGTAGCCTGGGATCCTGCTCCCTACTCTGCAAATCTGAACGTGGTAAGATATCCACTTAGACCTTTCTTCCCAATTATTTGAAAGTAATGGAGAAAATTAATTTACTGCTTTAGTCTCCTGGTTCTCCCTTTTCACCATGAGCCCCAGGTTTTGTCTGTATCTGAGTGGAGAATGCTATGTCTATAGGAATTGGTCAAAATTGGTTTATTGGTCAAAAACTTTTTTAGTAGCCAGCAATTATACTGGAAGGGACTGTTCTGAGATGCTAGGATAGATGAATGGTGGCATTTGTTTGATAACACGTTGCTGTTTTCACATAACAGTGAGTTTTCTGTGTGTTTGCCAAGGAGGGAACATCGCTAGATTTCAGAAGTAGGTTTTATCAGGAAAGGTGAAAAACTGCATCAATTTTTCCCCATCTTCCCCTTCTGCCTTCCCAAACAAAATATAACATCCTAGTGAAAGTCTCTCTGGGTGCCTTCCCCATTTCTCAGGCCTCCTCCCCACCAGCACTCCTTTATGTCCACTGTCCCACAGCCATCTGTGCCCTGCTGTCCACCCCCTGACTGAGAGCAGCAGACGTCCATCTGCTTGTCACTGGGGGAGTCTCTACTTTGGCTGTTGCTGCAGCTCCAGCAGACAAGTTGATCTGATGGCTTTTGGCACAGGGAGCTCAGAGCTGAGCAGGCTGCAGAGTAGAAAGTAAGCCTTCATCTGCTGAACTGCCTTAGCAACAGATGCCAGAGGCTGCCTGCTCCCACGCAGGCTGCCATCGCCCTGCGTCACAGCTGCTGCTGCTGCCTCCGTCAGGGACAGGGACGCTTTCACAGGAAGATTTCACCCCCAGGCCCAGATACCATGTCAAAGCTCTTTGAACCTCTTCTTTAATGTGGATCTGTGAGGGGAAAAATGGTCTTGGCTCATCCCACAGCAGTCAATTACTTATTGGGAGTTTCTGTATGAAGAGAAGAAGCAGAATAGCTTAGAGTGAGGAATGTCTTTCTAGCAGAAGCATACAACAGTGCAGGCAGCTTTGTCGCCTTTGCTTCTGTTCTGCAAAACCCAAATGAAGCCAGTTTATGCTATTGTACATGCAGTGTTCAAAACATGTTTCTTACTGTTAAAAAACGTGTGACTTCTTTCCTCCCAGTGGTATAAGAAGCCAGACTACAATCTGTTCACTCCCTACGTACAGCATCGCAGGAAGAATCCAACCCAGCCATTCTACATCCTCCATCCAAAGTTTATATGGCAGCTCTGGGACATCATTCAGGAGAACACTAAAGAGAAGATACAGCCCAACCCTCCTTCTTCAGGGTTTATTGGTAGGTGTACCAAAGATGGTCCCAGTAGACATGTTAGATTAAAAAAAAAATTTCAAACGTATACACTGCATGAGGATCGAGTCCATAAATGTGTACTGTGTGCTCTGCACAGAAACAGTGACTAGCAAAAACACACAGTATGAGAACTAGAAAATAGCTGAGTGAATTTGATGTTCTGCTTTCTTGCCCTCCACATCCATATTATGTCTACCATATCTATAAAACATGCATATATCAAAACATGGGAAATTCGTATTATTCCACAGTAATATATCTTTTGAGGACCTTGTCAATTCTGAAGTTCCTCATTGGGATGATAAAGCAGAGAATCCTTAGACAACAAATGAAAGCAGATGGCAGATCATGTAGACAGGATGAAATCAATGGCAGGCTGAGCTGTATTCCCTACATAGGCCAAGGGCTTCTAGTGCTCTGTCTGAGCACTTCTCTTCTTCACTGGAAGCAATAGAGTTTCACTGTATTTTTTGGTCCTTCCTTAGTATATTTGGGGGGATAATTTGGCACTCTGCCCACAATTCATACAGCAGAACAACTTATCTGATGTACAGCAGGTCCTGAGTGTGGACAGGATGCAGGAAGGCAGAGTGGCAAGGCTGAGTCAGGGTCATCCTGGCTTATGCTTCTAGACTCAGAGGGCAGTAGAGCTTCAAATACCATCTTCCACTTTGGAAACTCCATCCTTTCCTCACTGACATTGTGATATTGATCTAGGTATTTGCTGCAGTCAGTAAATGGTTTGGGTTTTTTTTCTTTGTATTTGAATCTGAAAGCAAAGACACCTGAGATTGCATCTGATATGGGAAAGCCAGTTTTGAGCATTTATCTTGGGTTCTCTATGCAGCAGTGGCATCCTAGGTCACCTTGGAGCACACCAAAGGCCTTAGAGAGGGTGCAGAAGCTCCCAGAGGGAGAATACAGAGGTTTCTGGGAGATGCCCATCTATGCCTTGAGTGGGTTGTGCATACCTGGAACATAAGTGGAAGGTAAAGGATGCCTGGTGTATTGTTGGAGGGGGCCTTGGCAGTTGGTTACTTCTTGAAGTGAGGTTTTTTGGAACCTGCTTGTAAAAATTCACAGGGAGAAGACAGTTCATGTGGAATGATCTCAGCAGCTGCATTTTGCAAAAGTGTTTCTTGCAGCAATGAAGTTGTTGATAAAAATAGGTTAACAGCTGCTGATTGTAAGAATATTGAAGAGGATCATTGTGCTGTCAATCTGTACTTCCACGATGCATAAAAAACACTTCAAAAGCTTTCTTTGAAGAATTGGAATTAATTTCACTATGAGAATAGAACAGCAATCTTCAATCCCAAGTCTAAATGTTAGTGACAAAAAAATATCCTTCAAGCAGAGAAAGCTTTGAAAATATAAACCATTAAACAAGCAAAATTTATCAACAAAAGCTGTACAGAAAAATATATTCTGTGTACAGATGCAAATTTGCCTTCTTCTCAAGTGGGAATTTTATTTAATTGTTCTTTTCCAAGGAGCAGTGCTTTTGGTGTGCTGTTACTAACTTTAAAGAAACAAGGTATTAAGATGAGCTTATTGGATGTCATATCCACCCCATTTCATAACTAGCTACTGTTCTGATAGATGTATTTTAAATATTTTTTAGGGAGAGTCTTCCTGTTCTGATAACCTTATCAAATTAATGTCTATGCATTGCACATGTAACATAATCTAAATACAGAGGTAGCACAGAAACAGCAAATGCATATTGTCAGGGGCATAAAGGGTAAGATAAAGCACAAAAAAATATAATGCAGCTTGGCAGAAAGCTGAAAGTCATGTTGGTCTTCAGTGCAGGTATCTCTCAATCACTCATGAAGCAAATAATCCTGTTGGAACTGAAGCTGGCAGACACAACTAGTGTACCTGTATGAAAGAGGTATGCTGAATACTGAGCTGCTACCTGATCTTATGAAATCTATAAAATTATTTCCTATAGAATTAGTGGAAAGATTGAGTAAGTGATGGCCATCATAAAATATGAGTGTCTTAATTTCAAGAAGAGAAAATAATTTATTAAATTACCACACTACTAAATGCCACTGTGCTTAAAACAGCAATGTGAAGGAAATAGGCTGTTGTTAAATAGGGGGTATGAATTTTAACAGAGATATACATCCCTGAATCTGAGCAATTTCTAGCAAGAACCATGATGATTCTAATCATACAGAAAAGGTTACAAAAATGGTTCTTAGTCAAGTGAGGCGCTTTTGTTTCAAGCATTTAGCTTCCATTAGGCCCAATTTACAAAATAAATTAAAACATGGAAACATCAGAATGTTTCTTTTCACAAATGTCAAGAATGTTTTAGCATGGTCTTACACTGTTTCTTCAGTAATTACATTTTTCTCCTGACAATTGTATATATTCCTGCTGCTTAGCACTATTTATAAGAAACTGAATCTTGCCAAAGGGAGGATGTTGGTGGAATGTGTCCTCAAGGTGTTCTGCTGCAATGAGTCAGCATCCTTCCACAGTGACTTATGTCAAGGGGAATCCTTCAACATTGTTAATAACTGTATTACAGTGCTTAAGTCACAATATTATTAAATCTCTCAGAAAGGGAGCCAGTGGGGAAGAGGTAGTCTCTCATGTGCTTTGACTTTAGAGGAATGAGAGAGAGAGAAGAGGTAGAACTTCTCCCCTGTTCTTTTCGCTGCCTGGGAGCCAGGGAAAACAATGGTTTTGCTCTTCCTTTGGGGTATGGGCTGCCCTATATCTGCATAAACTCTGCCTGGACCCCCTGCCTCCTTCAAACCTTGCTACATCAGCTCTGCACCACTCCGTGTTGCTCAGGAGAGGCAGTAGCATTTGACAGCTGGTGGCTGGATGAGGGAAGCACAGGGTGTGTCCCAGCTGTGGAGGGGAAATGAGAGCATGAGAAGAGCAGGATTGGTTGGGGCAGGGGGGGGGATGTGTGGGTTAAGGTCCAACAGGGTAAACCAACCTTTTGATTTTAATCTGGGAGTCTCTTTTCATTTGTTTCCTGTGACACCAGCATGGACTTTAGCTGGCTTATAACTCTGCCTTATGTGACATGTCATAGCTTAGCTAATTTCTCTCCTCACCATAAACCATTTCTTTGTCTTCCTAGTCTAATCTTTGTAAGAGCTTTGAGTAGCCCTTCCTTCATATTTTTGCATTGCTTTTGCAGCTGCTGCCTTCACACTTCCAAACAAATTTCTGCGCAGTATTCCCATCATCCTGCATTAGCATTAGGCAATTTTCATGGTGGCTTTTCACAGTTAAAGTTGTTGGTTCACATTTGGCTGAAAATCAGTTTGCTAAATGAGTACTGATAGGTTTACATCTCGTCTTGGACTTGGATTTGTGCCATATTTCCTGGAAGATATATAAGCATCCAACCACCAAACCTCAGACTTGGATTCCACTGGCAAATCCTAAATTAGTACTGTTACTAGGGAAGGATTTGCCCTACCTTTTGCAAAAGAAGTCACCTCTCACTTCCTGTTAATAAGTCTTTCACTGTGAAATGTGAACTTCTTTCTGTACATATCAAAGCTCAGTTTTTAATTGAATCTGACAGTATATAAAGTGTCAGTCTCTACTGTTACCATTCTGCTGTAAGAACTGACTGTTCCTGTACCCTCTTTGGTAGCCAATGTAAACAGCCTATACCATCCTTAAATTTTTGTCATCTGAAGGCCATGAGTAAAACTGCAGAGTTTCCCAAGAGCAGCATTCTGTGCTCATTGGATAGGATGGTACATTAGCATTTGGAAATTCTGAGAACTTTTTAATAATGTCAAGATCATATAAAGGCTTTTCTGTGGAGATTTTGGCCCTATCCACTGTTTACTTAGTGGATTTTCTATAAATTCCTACTTACCATAGTTCATCAGTACACTTTGCTGATTTACCTCTTCAGAGGTGACTTTAATTGAAATTCACATTTATGTATTGTTAGAGAGCAGTGACTTTTATCTTTTTAAAAGCTAGCTGAAAGCTGTGACTGCATTTTTTTGTTTGTTTGTTTTCAGTCAAAACATGACCTGTGTAGATTCTTACATTTTAGGTTGTCTGTGTAGGTGGTAGTTTTGATATGTGCTAGAAATTTTAGTATAACATACAGTCCACTGAACACAAAATAACTAAGCCCAGATTACTTTATTGTTGGGAGGAGGGTAATGTTGTTTGAGGCTTTACAGCTGACATTGCAGTTTTAACAATTATGCATCAGTAATAGTCGATAACATTATTTTAATTTTCATTTGCATGCATCAAGATAATAGTACAAGCAAGGTTATCAATATGCTGCAACATTAGCAAGTTATTGTATGACTAAGAACTTAAATTTAAAACAGCTTTGGAGAGCGTGTTGTATATCAGTACACAGCTGATCTCCAGCCCTGCTTAGAAAAAAATGCACTTTCATGAACTGAAAGAAACAACTGGACATATTCAGAGTTGCCTTTGTTGCTGTTATTCAGTTGCTTTAACAGCAGTTGGTGCAGGAACAGAATAGTGCTCACTCTTGCCAGCTCAGTGTTGTTCAAGTATTAGCCCACAAATAAATAATACCTCCAATACATAAGCTTCAAATTATTCTTACTCTAATAAAAAGCCCACTGAAATTTGAGTATCTCCCACTTCTCAAAATGGAGACATAAAAGAGCAAACTCTCCTCTTAAATCACAGGAAAAAATTATTATTATAGTGTATCACACAAAATTAAACAATACATTTAGAATTACATTATATTACTGATCAGTATTTTCCAGTCCATGCTAATATTACAGAATATATTATTGTGATTAATGTAGAGCTTTTTGCATTCACCAGGTTATAAATATGTAATTTTCAAGGTCTACTATGTAATGCTAGTATCCATACATCAAAGATGACAAGTATTGCACAAATTATTAAGCTTAGGCACAGGGCCGTTTGGTGACAATTCTTTGATAAATAATTTGTTTTTCTTGTGGTTAATATTTTTCACATAGTTCATGAACTAAACAGAGGTAAGAGAACCTTTTTTAAGAAACAAAGTGTTTTAAAAAGCCAGAGCTACTTTTACTGCATGTACCAAAGAATAACTGAGGCACATTTGGTCCAGTTTGAAGGAGTTTCCTGTGGTATCTGCAATCCAGTCAAGAGAGACTATAGTAGTAGACTATCATATAGAAGACTATGCCTTCTAAATGCTTTATGCTTGTTTTTAATGCTTTCAAATACACAAAATTACTAGTATATTCAGCTAAATTATTTTCTGTAACTGAATTTACGATGTGTGTGAAATGATACATTATGGGAATGAATCAGATTATGTGTATTTAAATGTTTTCAGCATCTCTTGCATTATGTTATAATGATTCTGTGTTCTTGATGAATGTTGGAGTTACACTTGTAATTCTAGATGCTTTCATACAGCATCTGTTGATTCAGATATATTAAACTGTATTTTATTTATTTGTAAACTAGAACACATTCTTTTTTAAATTAGCGTGCTAACCACAATGCTTAATTGTACCATACAATATTCATGTTGGAATATCAAAACCTTTGGAATTATTCAAATTGCCAAGAACAAATGAAAAAACATTTTCTCCTTATGATTAGAATCCATAGAACACGTTCATTTGTAAAAACCATCCATGCAAGGAATTAAATCTTCATATAATTCTAGTTTAAATGTTCTCAGTGCAGATTGTAAAAGCTAGGTTTATTTGTGTCATTTGGACTGAGTTTAAACTATACCCAACACTTCCTAATACCAAAGGTATCTGCCAAATAGGAAAAAATGAAATTACTGCATTCCACTTGATCTTAACCAAAATGACAAGAAGAAATAACACACTTTTCTAAGAATTTTGAAACACTAATATATTATATTTCAAAAAATGTAATACTGTTTTTGCATCTACAATTGCACTGTTATAACAAAGTTGCATTTGACTGTTTCTCTGACAAACATATAATTTCTTTGGAATAATATTTTTTATAATATTTTAAAAGAGTATTCTATGGTCACAATTCTTTTTTTTCCTTTCTTTTTTTAAAATGTTCAGTTGGGTGTTCACTAACATTGCCATTCAACTATAAAACATTGACAAAGCACACCTTCTTTGAATGTTCTACCACAAAACAGGCAGAATTATTTTGAATTTTTCCAGTTTTACAATTGTAATCCAAATGGGACTTTGAAAAATCAAGCAAGGCTATTAGAATTAGATTAGAGTGGCCTATGCAGAATTATCTTTGGTTGTGATTTTGAATGTCTGGTAGCACCAGTTATCTTGTCAAAACTAAAATCAGGCTGGATACCCTGACCTTTTCACTAATATGAAACATGGATAAGATATCTAAGATCTAAAAATCTTTTTTCTATTTAGATGCTATAGACAGCCTATAGGCTTTTCTTTTCAGGTTTTATGTTTTCTCAAGTTGTGCATGTCTACTGGCCTTCCCTAAATACTTTGTAATTCTCTGTTTTTACTCCCATTTCAGTACCTTAGTGTTTATGAATGCTGGAAAAAAACCCCACATCTCCCTTCAGCAAGGATTAATCCTTGCACATAAATTTGCCATATCTGTATGGTCCATGTCTGGGTCAGTCAGAGAGCAGGATTTGTGCTTCCTGACTTCAGCTGTTTCCAGTGCAGGTCTGTATTTGTGTTAGTCACTCTCAGAATTATTAGACCTCTTAAATATTACCGTGAGCCCCAAATTGTCCTCAACATAGGAAATTTTCATTCCATACTGGGAGTGCAGCTATTCATGCTGCTTCCCAGGCTTCCCCTACAGCCAACAGAATAAAAGGCAGGAGCTTCTGGGGAATGGCTTGTATGATCCTTTAGACATGCACTGCTTCCCAAAAGTGCCCACTTTCTTCTGCTGACAGCAAAGCAGACTGTGCTACCTATCTCAGGTGTGGGTAACTGCACCGGGGGACAATTGATCCTGCCTTGTTTTTATTTCTTCTCATTGTGCTTCTGGAAAAGAAGCACAAAATATTATATTATTTTTCAGGATGCTCCAAAAGCTACTTACTGAGGAGAGTAGAGGAGAAGGTTCTTGATAGCCAAGTGCCAGACTCTTAATTTTGGTTTCTAGTCAGTGGAGAGAAACAACACTAAAAGGACAGTTCTCTATCAGTGAACAATTCAACACATCCTAAAGGAGACACCTAAAGTAAGTCAGATGAGTTTTGCCCTAGAAATACCTGTCTCCTGCATAGTCTGTGAAGAGTGCTTTAAACCAGCAAGGTCAGAGATGGGCATGAACAGCTCAGTAAGATTAATTCTTACTGTATTAATAATTCTTACTGCATCAACTCTGTGTTGTGTTGGGACAAAGACTGTCCCATCCTGTTTATTAATAGCTCCTTAGGTCACGTGTAAGACAGTCTGTGCTGTTTTATATATATATAATAATTGTGCGTTGACCTGAAAATTGTTGCAAGGACTGTTACCAAAGACAAATATTGAAGTGTATCATATGGAAATTCTTCACCTTACAGGCTATCAAACAATGAGGTTTTCATTCATACTGATAATCCTGGAGGAGTGTTGAGATATGGAACAAAGTCGATGCGGATAATGTTGAATTGGGCAGGGATGTGAAAAGTACACAGACAAAAGAACTAAGTATAAAGACATACTCAGAGGGCAGTACGGGGATAGGGCAGAAACAAGGCATACTTTGGCACTACAGATGAGGGAGAAAATGCCAGGAAATTCAGCCACAAAAGAGAAACTTAGAAAGCAGTAATACAGACAGAATGTGTAAAGTTAACAATTGGGAAGCAATGTGATACTTCTCAGAATAGACAGGAGAGCAAAATGAGTTAATGGAACCAAGATGGAATCTGAAAGCAGTTAGGCACATTCCTCTTCTTTAGCTTTGAGACTGCAACCAAAACATTATTGTTCAAACAAAATGTAAAAACTATTTTGGGGGTCATGTAAGTGGCACAAAGCAATTGGTGATTTAAAAAATGTATAATACCACTGAAGCTAAATGGAGAAGGGAAGGTAGATGAAAATATAGACAGCTTGGCACAGTTATATCTGCTGGATAAAGATGTCAGTAGCTCCCTGCAATGTTAAAACCAAGCAAAGAGAGGAACGGAGTTAAAGAGTGGTATGAAAAAACATGGGATGGAATGTGAGACCTGTAGTCCAGGGAGCTCTGTTGGCAGTGCTGTTTTAGGGACTTAGGAAAAACAACCTAGACACATGGCATTAGAAAAAACATAGAATAAAACCTGAATATATCGTAGTACATGGACTGATGTAATTGTCCTAGTGGTCTGAATTACTGCTATTCTTTTAAAAATGTTCAATGAACATTTTTTGTAAACTGAGTTTGCAGTAATGGCTCTATAACACTAGGACTGTCCCCTGTGGAGTGGTTTCACATACTCCAAGGCATGAGACAGAAATTAAACCATTTCTTCTCTGTTTCATAGAGGGCTGTACGAAAAAGATAGCTTCCTTTCCAAAAAGAACATGTTTTTTTTTATTCTTCCTTCTCCGTCCCCTTGGTTTTTTGTTTTGGTGTTGGTTTTTTTTGTTTGTTTGTTTTTTTTTTTTTGGTTTTTTTTTGTTTTTTTTTTTTTAATGCAGTGAAGAACAGCAGAGAATTTCAAGGGAGAATCTGGGGGCTCTGCCAGCAAAGTAGAGAGCCCTACCTCCTCAGGTTCATGTGTTATCCTGCATCTCACCCACAGAAGGTTTGGATGGAAGTCCTGGTTGTACCACACTGTTGGTCCCATGGGGTGGAGGTCTGTAGTGTTAGAGGTGCTAAAAGAACAGCCTGGCACTGACCACCATTTTTAGCCAGACTAGGGTTTGAGCATTGGACATGTAAACAAGGCCTGGAAGTTTCAGGAGTCCTCCTGGTTCCTCCAGGACAGATAAGCCTCTAGCACAGGGATGGTTCTGTGTGTGGTAATCTCTACTTGTTGTTGTAGCTCATCTTTCAGACTTCAACACAAGAATGTGCTATAACTTAGCGGTTACCACTCAAAAAATAGTCTGCCAAGTCAGTGTCTTTCCTCCTGCCAAACATCGTTGTCCAGCATGAGAAAAAGTAGAAGCTATGGTTATTTATGAGCAACCTAGACTGAAATCCCAAGAAATGGTCTGGATTAATCCAGGCAGGAAAAGTAAGAAGCTAAATTAAATAGCCCAGAGTACCTTTTTGGTTGATTCTGGAGGACACTGAACCACTGATGACTAGAAGGTAAAACTCTACCACTTCGAAGTCCTCCATTAATTGATTTACAGGAAAGTCAATGATACTGCTTAAAATTTAGTCATGGTTGAACCATATTTGGAGCTAAGTGGCTAATTTTCTGTTATTAGGGAGTCACAATTTTTTTTCTTGACAGTTTTTCAATCCCACCAAATGGCAACTTCCTTTATTACTTGTAGAGCTAGCTTGGTAATGTGGCAGTGAAATAATAAAACACACTTTGGTTAAGGCTTGTATTTTCCATCAGAGCCAGTTTTTCTAAGATGGTGCTGGTATAGCTTTTGAAGTTGTCTCTGGGCACAGGAGAGAAGTCATTTTACTGTCTGTTTCTGGATGTGGTTCATTATTGCACACGTTCCCACCGTCTGCCCTCTGATCCAGCTGGATAACGGTTACCTTGGAATGGTAGGTGGGCTCTCCATCAGTGGAGGAAGGAGGTTCGCAGTGGAAAAGCTGGCGAAAGCATTTGTAAAACTAAAACAACAAAAAACCAAACAATTCTAGATATAGCTGCTTGGCAGGGTATGGTTCAGAGCATCTCTATAACACCTTCAATGCAAGGAAACTTGGTTTATTAAGATTGCACTTTTTTTTCAAATAGAGATTAAATATTTTTTCACCATGAATATGTGTTTCTTGCTGCTTAAGACTAAAGTTCACTCAAATTTGAGATTTTCAGAATTGATATACTTAGCTTTTCTAACACTGTAGATTCTGTAAAGTGTAAAGCTGTAGAAAAATTATAGAATATTTTCAGAACCTTTAATTTATGATAAAACATTTAATCACAGAAGTAATTGGTTTTCAGTTACCTCACACATCAGGCAGGGAAAAGTCATTTTGATAATCTAATGATACACAGCAGGGAGAACATAGGGTTCTTTTCATTAGGAAGTAATTGAAATCCCTGCCTTCCCAAATGGTAAAGTGAACTTCAGAAAATGGCTTTTCTTAATTAAGAAACAAAAATATTTTTTATGTTAATTCATTTCACTTCTGAGATCTACCCAAATCACCTTTGATGATGCCAAAGCTGTTGTTCAGAAAAAAGCCCCAAACAACAGTTACATCACTTCTCATCTGTAAGTGCCAAGTGAGCAGAGTTACACATCTACCTCCCCTGAGAGCTGACAATCCTATTCCACAGATAGGGATACCAGTAATTCTACAAGTGCCTCAGTACATTTTCTACACACATTTATTTTCTAAGTGAAATCTTAAAAAAAATTAAATGGCATCCAAAACTTACTTCATGTCACTTTCCTTTTGCGTGGCTCTGTGAAACAGAAAAATCTTCCAGGAGCTGTGATTGATGTGAAAGTATTGTAGTTTAGGCAATGTTGTTGACCATTATCTGGTATTAGTCCATCTGAAAATGTGCAGCTGCAACAGCAATATTTCTCTTGTTTCATAGCTATAAAGATGGTGCTGATGATAGTGTGCCATTGGCATGTGGCAGAAAAAAATGGATTGGCATTTTGTGAATTTCTCCTTGCTGAGCAAGGAAGTTGTGAGGGGCTTTTCCTTATGACAGCACTGCTTTGAGTAGGAATTCGTCTCTGGTGTCTCTCCATGAGACTTGTCTGAAGCTGTGGGCTTCTGTGCCACCACTTCATGGGTGATGTTTCTTTATATGCCTCTCTGCATGTGTTTGGCCAAGTCTGGCTGCTTATAGAGAAGCAAGTGGATGAGCAAAGTGGAATTGGTTCCATTTCAGACTAAGAAAGACCGACATTGCAATAAGGTGGAGATGTTTCAAGGATTCTTATGAGGAATGTTTTGTGGACAGTCCATAGAGTTAATGGAGGGAAGTGGGAAAGAGCAGTCTTCTCACTCAGGAGGATGATGGTGATATGCGAGTTCTTGACAGGCTTTCCACTCTTTCTTTATGACTGTTATCCTACCCTACTGACTCTACAGAGATCACAATCTTTATGTATCAGGAACAAGTGAAAGCTGCTCAAATAAAAGGAAAAATTGCTAAACTTAATGATTTTACAGAATGTTTAAGGTGTGCCACAGCAAAGAAAAGAAGGAAAGAAAAAATAGATTGGATGAGTGCAGGGAAATTTCTGCAAGAAAAGTGAAAGCTGGTGTTCACTTTTGTTTTCACCTCTTGTTGCAGGTATCCTGATCATGATGTCCATGTGTAATGAAGTGCACGTGTACGAGTACATCCCTTCGGTGCGACAGACCGACCTGTGCCACTACCATGAACTCTACTACGATGCAGCTTGCACCCTAGGAGCCTACCATCCACTGCTCTACGAGAAGCTCCTGGTGCAGAGGATGAACAAAGGTTTGCAGGATGATCTGTATAGGAAGGGAAAAGTCATTTTGCCAGGGTTCAAAGCTGTCAAGTGCCCCAAACGAAGTAATTTCCCACACTTGTAGAAGGAAATCTTTCAGAAACAATGTGCAATAAGGTACTACTGTCGTACTATAAACAAGAAGAGAATACTTGAAAAAATATATCTTAGACCAATCTAGTCTTGAGTCTATAAATTGTAATTAAGTAGCAGGCATGAGAAATACTTCTTTTCTGAGCCTGAGTATTTATTACTGCTTTGCAAATAGTCACAGAATAAAAGTAAAAGCTTAGTTCATGAAGGTGCAAAGGACATACTTAGGCAGAAATATAACATATCATTGTTGGTGTGACTGTCAGAATTTGTCAGTGGTCTCATGCCACATATGCTAGGCTGTAAGTTTTTTAAAATGAATTTATTTAACTGTCAAACCTGGCATTGTGAAACAGCCTCTGTTGTTCATGTATGTACAGAGTGGCCAGTTGAACAATGCAGCATTTCCCGTGGCTCCACGGGATTTTCACACTCTCCCAGAATGAAGTAATTGCTACTCCAAGCTGTGCAGTCATTCACTAGAGCAGATTTGAATGCCTGTTCCTACACAGGCTCAGTTCTAGGCCTCCAGCTGAACAGGGGTTTAGGGCAGCCCTGAAGCAAATGCAGTCAGAGATGGCTGTACACAGCTAAACCTGTTAAACTACTGGATGTGGCTTTGGATGCCCATCTCCCATGCTCACACTGACTGAAGAGGGAAGAGAGAAACCATTTCTTTAGAGAAAAAAGAACATATTTGTAACCCAATTAGGAAGAAAAACTCTCCCTGAATGGACTATCAGGAAGGTGTGAGATGGAAATGGTGCCTTCCCCCAGTCTGCCCAGATACAAAAGATCCAGAGAAAGCCAAGGGAGGCTGTGCAGCATTCACCCAATACACTGAAAAGGAAGCATAGAGGGGCTCGCCACTTGTCAACAAAGATAGCATTCAGGAATACCGACATTATTTTTAGGTGTTTCATTGGTATCTGAATCAAAGTCACTTGTTCACAAGTTCTTGCTGTTCAGAAAGGAGAAGTTTTCTGACAAAAGAAGATGATATCACCATTTTTTACTTAATGCTTGAAAGACTATAACCCCCAAAAGCTGTAATGCCTGCAAAAAAACTGACAACAGATTGCATATGGAGGTGGCTTGATATTTTCATTCATAACACACAAGAACAATATTCTTTAAGGCAATTCTAAAAGTTAATGGTCTAGAGTGGTTTTATCAGTTTTTTGGTTTGGTTTTTTTCCCACCTGACTGTACGTTTTCTTTTAGAGTAAGTTCAGCAGGAATATGTGTACACAAAAGCACAGCTATATCCTACTCATGTCCGTCCAGTAAAAAAAGCAGACAACTCAAAGGGACATTGAAAAGAATAGCTGACTGGTTATGATGGAAAGTGGTTTTTGTGTTTTGACTTAAGCAAAAAGCCTTTTGCCAGAAAGGCAAAGAAAAGTAAACAACATTAATGATTATTTCACCTTCAATTTTAATGTAAGAATAATCACAAAATCCTTTTTCTCTTGCCCAGCTCTTTGGGAAGCAGTATTGGAAGGATCTTTTGAAAGGATTATTTTCCTTCCTCAAAATGAAGAACAAATGTCTTACATAGGACTTAGCCTTCTTTTTTGGGTTTTATGATGATCTTAAGATTCTTCTTGTTGACAGAAATCATGTGTAGATGATCTAATAACTGTGCTTCTGTGTTGTATGGATAGTTATGTCCATAATGCATTTTGGTACATATCAAAATCAATAAGTTTTACTCACACTAGGCTTGGACTCTGGATGTATTACATACCGATTTCTTTTCTATGTTATGTGTGGTGGCAACTTTTATTCTTGAAGGTAATAACATTCTTATTTAAATGCATGGAGGATAGATAGCCTACACAGAACTAATCTATTTTTCCATATGTTTGGTACCCTGTTTGCAAAACATAAGCAGTCTGAACAGTGTGATCAAATATGTCTCTCTCTGCTGTACCCTGGGTTAGCTATGACATAACTGTAAAGGAAGGGAGTTTAGCTATCTAAGACTAGTGAATATGCTACTTTTCAATAAGCAGGAACTACTAGAGTTCCAAAAAGAAAAAAAAAATCACTTTGACTGGCCTTCAGCTACTAACTTCTAATTTCAATTTTCACAAAGAAGAAAAATACTAACTGCATTGCTCAACCACCCACAGCAGGATTGTGTAGTATTATTTATTCTCTCAATAATTTTTCAACATAACTGTTGCTTATTCAGAACAAGGCAAATTACAACATTTCATGTAACAAGTGCTAAGCATACCTACTCAGTACATCATTTATATACCAATGCAGAACCAGGTCCGAGATATTATAAAATGAGCTGTATATTTTTAATTTACTGGACTGCACACTCAAGCCCTTGCAGCCAAAATTGTTTCTTTGCCATATCCTTCTTTATATGGCAGTCAGTCCTCCTTCCATGAGTGCAAATGCAGTTGTTACAGCACCATCACCTCAGAAGATGCTTCAGAGCTGTGCTGCAAACCTGGAAGACCAACCTGTGATGCCACCTTTAAAAAATGAGCCTGGAATGGCTTTCTAACACTGGTATCCACTGTGATGATTTACTGGTCTGCCTGCTCAAACACATTGTGGTTGTTTAAAGAGCATTTTCTCTCCTACCTTGTCTTGTCCTCTTTCAAATTCTGGCACAAGTGCAAGTGTGTTTGATCTGCTAATTGAGGGCTCCTGTCCACTTGCTGCAAGGGGGAAGGGGCAGAAATTAAGGGGAAACATAGAGGACCTGCAGAGGTCCTCCTCTCACCACTTCTTACTCTCTGTGGCATTGGAACTCAGGCTTTTATAAGAGCCCTCTGAGTGTTTTTGAATTCATGGGCATTTCCCCATCCCTTCTGAGGGCAGAGAAATGTTTGAAAAGAACCACATTCAGTAAATTTAAAGCAGTCAACATGTAACAACACTTGAACCACAGCTCTTCTAAAAATAATGGATGAGAGTGCAGGGTTTAGATGCATGTTAAATGGAGCAATGTGAAAGGAGGTGTATTTTTTCACCAAGATAATGAGACTTTTTGGAGAAAAGGTACAGGCATGGCTTCATAGCTCTCCCATGTGTCTGTCCCACACTAACAGAGTGGGACAGCACTTACACAAGAGAGGTTTGCACAAACCTGGTGCATCTCAGGGTGCATCATTAGCCAAGAAATTGCCTCTGCCATTGGGCCCCTGAGCTCCCTTTGCACTTGTAGGCTTTAAATTTATGGAATTTTACTGACAAGTAGGAACAAGTTGCCTTCAAACACTATCAAGCCTCATTTCTGTGCCCTGGTGCTGTGGACAACAGTTAAAGTTAACTGGAACAAACCAGAAACACAGCAGCAGTTTAAGGAAATGCACTGAGTTTATGCTGAATTTGATTATGCTCTTCTTTCCCCACTGTGAATTCTGTAACTTTCTGACTTGCGGTGCTCTGTTATTTTATGCATTCAGTTTTGGATGGTTAAATCAAGGTATTATTTTGTTTAATCAAGAAAAAATTACGAAATATTTTGCCTCATTTTGAGCCAAAATCTTTTTACTAGAAAAAAAAATCATTATTTTGTTCCATTCTTCTACAGTTTTAAAGGTTACCTCAGCATAAACTCATAGCTCAGTCAGTCCTTGGATTAAACTACTACATCTTTTTTTACCTTGTTGTGCCATTTTATGCTGTAGAAACTCTGGTAAATTCAGTGAAATTACCATGATGAACCTTTGGAGAGAGAGACGGGTGATATAAACACTCTAATATGCTCTGTACAAATTTAATTTAAGCATTTCTTGTCTTTGGTAAAGACATTTCCTTTGGTGAAGACATCTGAATTCTGAACTTGTTGCTGTAGATCTCTTGCCAAAGTTAGAAAAACCAAAAGAGTTCTTTTTTATGTGAAGACAAGTGTCTACACTCACTGGTTGCACAGACTGAGCACAGTCATTTTAGAGACTGACTGAATTAAACAGGAGCTCAAAACACATGTGGAGCAATCCATAGTGGGGTTTTTTATCTCTTTTTTTCTTCAGAAGTTTTTAAGGATGGAAAATGCCGTTTGGACAGTGACACAGATGTACTATGAAAGGAGTATTAAATGCATTGACTGCAACAATAAATGGTTACTATTTTTCCCTTCATGCTCTCTAAAGTTGATGCATATTTAAATGAAATCCTGCTTTGAAGTAGGTAATTCAGAAGCCTGCTGTTAAAATTATTTGAATCTTTCCCAGCATCTGTCCTCTCCCACACAAGGACGATACCTGATTCAACTGTTTGAAATTAAAGTAGCCCATGTCAGGGGTACATGAATCACTTAATGAAATTTGACAGTGCAGATGTCTTCTCTCTGGCTTAGCAATCAGATTCAGAATTTTGTTCTTCAAATAAGAGTTTTGTGTAAAAGCCTTACTTTTTTTCATATCATCTCATCACTCTTAAAATACGTAGTCAATGAACTATTCAAATTTAGACTGTGTACTTTTTTAATAGCTTTGAGAATTATTTTGTATGATGATTTTTTTAAATGAATGTGTACTCTAATAACAAACCTTAAGATTTTACAGGAGTCACATTTTTAAGCAGTGTTTGTATACATTTTAACACTTTTTATATTTTCTATTATGATTTTGTATATTTTTATGTATACACAGTGTACAGATTTTTTCCTGTAAATAAAACATTTGTTTTCATTTGTTTAGGAGTGCTGGTCTTTTCACATTGCCTTGAATGAATGACACTGAAATACAGGTGGAAAAAAGAGGGAAGGTGCCTGTCAGTTCTGCCCACAGTTTCAGTGAAATCTCAAAGGGAAATGGACAGCTAATCTGACAAGGAGGTATCACAGTAAAACTACAGAAAAGAGGCAAATATTGTAAAGCCAGTTTTATTCAAAAATGGACATGTGTACCTGAGCAGATGTGCTAGGATTTCCTGGGAGAATATATGCACCATACTGCTCAGTCAATTTCTGAGCAGTAAATTTCTGGTGATTGTCAGGCAAGGAGGTCATGGGTTGTCAGGGATGGAGGTTGTGCTCTGATGACTCGGTAATGTACTTGAAATGCTGATAGGCTTCAGCTAAATGGATGTGCTACCCATTCAAGGAATCCAGTGCTGTGTTTAAGGGAGAAAAACAGGCCTTTTAATAAATGGTGAATTAAAATGAAAAACAGCTTACCAAAGGGAAAATGTAACTTCCCCTTCAGTCTGTGATAAGTAGTGTATAATTCAACCACAACAAGCCTGCTCACATCCATTAAATGTGGGGCATACTGCTGCTTTTTGGTTGTACTTGAACTGCACAGGGGCCTGAGTTGGGCCAGTGGAGGTGCTAATCAGTGTTTTCATCCCAGGGACTCATCTTGAGTCCATGCCAACAAGACAGCTGGTTACACATTAGTGGAATGATAACAGTTGGATTGCCATCATGTACTCTCCTGGCAGACAATAATCACACAGCTCATCCTGTGTATTGCACCAGCTCCTGACAGGCAGTGTTGAGGGGCTAGTTACTGCCATGATATGCCAGTAACACCTCTCAGAAAACTCACATCAGTGAGATACTCTGGAGGATCAACTAAATGCTGGGACCTATGCATGAAGCAGCTAATTGATACCTTTTAAATCCAGCAACTTTCCTTTTTTTATTTAAAAAATTAGCAAGAAAATGTGATTGCTGTGTTCCTGTCTATTAAAAGCTCAGTCACCTTCACTGTCTGTGACATCAGAGAGGACATTCTCGTCTCACTGCATTCAAACTCTACCTCAGCAGGAGGTGTAAATCCATTAACTATATTGTGTCATGTACAGAGGACATCCTGCTTACACACTATTCTTCAGCAGGGACAGCTAGAGGAGGTGTGACATTACCTTTCTGATAGTATCTCAGGGAGCCTTGGAGGCAACTCATTTTCAGGTTTATTCCCAAAGTTGCACTGCCCTTTTTTGAACAACATGCCTTTGTTGGAAGTACTTTTTATTGTTTTACCCATGGAAGCCAGCTGTGTTTCACTTGAGTAGTTCTTAGGGACATAGTTCTATGGACAGGTGAAACTGCATACAGGCATTTTGGTCTGCCTGTATATCTCTATATCTACCTGCTGTGATCTGGCTGAAAGATGTATCTCAGGATTTTTAATTCAGCTTGCTGTCTTAATTAGCATGAGCTTGTTGAAGTGATTCTACCCCTCTCCTCTGCCCTGATGAGACCCCAGCTAGAGTACTGCATCCAGACCTGGGACTTCCAGCAAAAGAAGGACATGGATTTGTTGGAGCAAATCCACAGGAGGCCCACAAGGAGGTCAGAGGGCTTGAGCACCTCTCTTATGAGGAAAGGCTGAGACAGTTGGAGTTGTTCAGCTTGGAGAAGGCTCTGGGGAGACCTTATTGTGGCCTTTCAGTATTTAAAGTGGACTTAAAAGAGAGATGGGACAGGCTTTTTAGTAGGGCCTGTAGCAATAGGACAATGAGTACTGGTTTTAATCTAAAATAGTGTAGATTTTGATTAGATACAAGAAAGAAATTTCTTATGATGAGCAAGGTGGAACGCTGGAACATCTTGTCCAGAGAGGTGGTAGCTGCCCCATTCCTGGAAATATTCAAGATCAGATTGGAGGGGACTTTAAACAACCTATCTGAGTTGAAGAAGGTCCTGATTATTGCAGGGGGGTAGGACTAGATGAGCTTTAAAAGTGACCTTCCAACCCAAACTATTCTGTGATACTGTGATAAGAACAGCTAGATCTTATCACAGCAAGGGAGAAGTCAATCTTTTCCTATAGTCACATCCACCATCGACTGCAGGTAACTACACCTGCAGCAGCGATTAAACAATATCTTACTATGTGAACAAAGCACTACCACTTGGGGATTGCTTTCCAGGACTTCTGTTCTAGCTTTCCTGGTATCTTGGTCTTTCCAGGGCGATAAATTCTATTGCTTCATCAGAATAGCATGGATTTATCTGCTGCACCCCAAAATTTATCAATGTCTCCTCCATATAGGTATCCTTCCCTGTTTTTTTAGATTTTACTTTCTTACACAGTAAATTACTCCAAAGACTGCACTTCAAAAAAGGGCAGTACTCTTATAGAATTATAGTCTGACTCCAAATCTTCATGCCTTAATAACCAAGGCAAGTAAGCAATGCTATTTCTTTTTCCTAAAAATAAGCTAAGTAAATGCGTATTTAGTTTGATGAAAATATTAACTAATTATATTAAGCTGACTGAGAAGTATTATAATGCAGCAATATAGTGGGTTTTTTTAAAGTGGAGACAGAATAGCCACCAGAAGACTGGCAGCACAAGTATGTTGTGACAGATCACAGGAAGAGTCATTGTTAGTGTGATTGCTGGATTCTTAGAAATTGTAAAAGTAAAGAAGGAGGTCCAGTGGAAGGAAGATGGAGAGACAAGGAATTATGAAAGACACCAAGAAAACAGAAAGAAACAGCTAGAACATATACCATAACTGATAGGCAGGACTGCTGCTTTTTCCTAATAGTCACTTACTTGGGTTTGGCAATTTGTTTTCTTAGATTTTTTTCTGCATCTGAAAGAAACCCAACTCATCTGTTGGTGCTCGTATTGCTGCTGTCATGTTTAGTGTGCTGGGATGTGATCTTAAAATGAAGAACTGTGGTAGACCTAACAACAGATTTCTGCTGGAGTTCAGCTTCTTTGTAAACAAATTAATTACACAAATTTAACTGAGAAAAGACTAACAGAGTTACAGTGCTACATTCTGAACAGCGACCTCCCTGTGCTTATAGTAATCTCTACAATAACTGAAATAAGTCAACTAATTTCCTCTGGTGACCTGTTTCTGCTCATAGACAAATACAAATCAAATTTCTACTTGGTTCCAAGATGCTGACAGGTGGGGGATAATTACTGTAGCAATAATTCCTTATAAGCTTGTGAGAACCCGGCAGGTTATGGAGGGCAGGCAATAGGCATCACAGGTGCCTTGATTTTATGGAAGCAGCCAGAGGGGAAAACTACTGCCAGTGCTGACTCCAGGCTGTGTCAGCTGCTGTTAATTACCTTGCTCCCAGACAGTTGTCTGACTGCAACTGAGCTGCCTAATTAAAATATTTTACTGCCCCACCTTCTAAACAGTAGTTGTTTTCCATCCTCATTCCTGGAGCACTGATGGATAGGTTGTACTGGCTGCATCCTGCACTGCTGCTACCATGTGCAGCAGGTGTTTCCTGTGGAAGTGAGGCCCTTGGGGTGGGGGGGTAGGAGTGTTGTTAATGGGAGAGGTTTGGGCAATTCTGGATTATATTGGTTTGGTTTGCATAAATCTAAAAGGGTTTTTTTTATCTTTTAAGATAATTTTTTTTTTCTTTATCTTCTTGTTTGGTGATAACAGTTATAAGAAGCATAATGTGAAAGTGCCTCAAGAAGTTAGAGTTCATTACTTGTGAGTTTTCTGATGTTCTGTAAACTAGGCAGCATTCTCAGTCTAAAGTATCTACACTTTGGACTAAGACAAGCAAAATGTCAATTTTTCATTTGCCAGATAAAAAGTTTTGTCAGATAAAGACAAGAAACATGCAATGTCTTGGGCAAGCTAAAAGTGCCACAGGTCTACCCCTAGGCCCAGCCCTACTGCAATGAGGCACATGAGCCAGGAGGTTTATACAAAGTGCTGGATCCTGAGCATGAAGAAGACAGTTGACCAGAAGGGAAAAGTGGGGAAGGTTTGGTTCTGGACCTGTTTCTGAGCCTGCTGTTTCAGTAAAAGGGATAGGAGTCTTAGCTGATGCTTCCAACTGGATCAAGCACCATTACTTTTCTCCCCTAGCAATATTTCTCTTTGGAAGTGTTGGGTTGTTTTTCAGTTATTTCTAGTGCTTGCTTGTGTCCATACAAATATAAGCTATCTGATGAGCCTAATTTAGACTTTACAAATGCATGGGGCTGAATGTAGCTGTTAGGACATTAGGCATTTTAATGAGCAATTGTAGCATCCCAAGAAGTTGAGACAAGAATAAAATGTGTAAGCTGTTACCAAAATAATATTAACAAAGTTCCATGGTAGAAAAGCAAGGAAGCAGAAACAACAGAGCATATACCATGTCTGAGAAATATTGCCTCATTTTCGTGTTTAGAACATGCTATTCAGATAATTTTCCTTTTAGATAAGTCCCCATGAAACATGTGCTCTCATATAAAGTTAACAAAGTGAGAGATCAAAGCTGAAGGGATCAAAAAGTGGGGATAGCTATTTTGTCAGAGGAAACAGGGAGAAACTCTTCTATGCCCATACTTCAGTGTAATCAGCATGGCTGCTGAATTTCAAAGGGATTGGTTATACACATGAAAGCAAATATTAACAATACCACTGTGTCTTCAATGCACGCTGGTTTAAGACAGCACATGGTTGCATTCAGTGGGTTTATCACTGCAGGAAAAATGGATCAGTTGTCATATTTATCTCATAAAAGCTCTTCCCTGGCCTTAAACAGAGTAACTAAACCCCATACAGTATACAGCCTCTGTTTCCTATTCCCATTCCATAAGTTAAAATTGTTTAGGGTTTTGCAGTGTGATTGATGGATCCTGACTAACAGAGGCAGAAGCAAATTTAAAAGTCCCCACAGTAACGTTCTACTTTGTAAGGAGAAATGAAGGGTCTATTACCACCATAATATGAGATGAGTGATTCCCAGATCATTTTAAAATAACCCTTATTTTGCTGAAAGCTCAAAGCATAACAATGAGAATTATTTTGACACTTGAAAAATCTATGTGTTTGTTTAGTTACAGTTAATATGCTGTTCTGCTGACCAAGTTTTTTCTTGTATTTTCAATTCTTCGGCATGGACTCTAGATCAGACCAAATGGATTAAAATGAAGACTGCAGCTGACTGTAATGGGTTTATGCTGGTATATTCCTGCCCCAATCTTGTATAGTACATTATTAAATATTTGTAGAAATGTGATCTTATTGTGTTAGGGGGGTTGAGGGAGTGGTGTTTGTGATTGGGTGGTTTTCTTTTTGGGGGAGTAGTTTATGAACTGTCTGTCTTTGGCTATGTAACACATTTAGGGAAAGCAGATCTTCCAGATGTTCCTTACAGAGTTTCATTATGGCTGAGACCCAGACCACTGCACAAGGAAATCCAAAGTGTTCTTTCCATGAGGTTGTTCCTGTAGTAAAATACCAATTACTATCTTCCCTTGTGAATTTCTCAGGGTCTTTTTGCTTGAGTGTTGGTCACTCTTGCATTCTTTGAAGTCACATGCACACAGAAACTTCAGCAGCTCTTAGACATTTTACCTACTGATTCTTCTTCCTTAGCACTAATTAATTCTACCTCTGGCTAGAACACGGGTCCTTACAAGCCTCCTTATCCCCTAGATTTCCTGACTACCTCCCTGTTGATTCTGTTGCCCAAAATTATAGTTCCATCAATTGCTATGAATGAGATACAGGAAGTTCTCTGATATGGGAATGCTGGAAAAAGCTTTTAATTGCCAGATAAGCATTCTACTGCTGGATGAGGGCACTTAACACTTTTTCAAGAAATGAGAGCCACAGTACAGTAAGTGGTGGGTATAAAGGGTGAGGACGAAGTCTTCCCTAGGTTTTACTTTTATCTTGGTTTGCAGGCAATTAGGTATTGATTTTACCCATGGCAGAGTTAGAAATTACTGAGAGGGGGTCTATTTGTGGCTGTGTTTTTGTAGCAGTCATTTGGTTTTGTGTGCGAGTAATGGAATAACAGAACCCATTGGGCTGAGAAATCAGAATTCTGTTCTGACAGAATTTTTAATTCTTCTATTATTTCTTTCTCATATTGAGCAAAACCAAAACAAATTATCAAAACATTTTCCAGACACAACCCAGGACTGTCAAAATATCCAGTTACATGTAGATGTTTTTGTGGATCTATAGTTCAACTTCATTCTGACTGTTCCCCTATAAATTAGATCACTGGCCTGGGCTACATTTCACTGCATTTCCATTCCCCCTCACTGAGCCACTGCTGAGCCACATAAGGAATGCAGTCTAGAAAGAGAGCTTCATCTGCTGAGTGAAGGATAGTGTTCTTCAAAAGTAGATACTTTTGACATGATCCAAGGTGTAGAAGCTTAAGCATGGAGATTTGGGCTGAACTGTCTTTTTTTTTTTTTTTTTCCCCCACTGAAAATAAAATTGGTCAAATTAACAGCTTCTTTAATATTGAAGGAGCCACATTTCACACTGAAAAAATGCTTTACTAGGAAATTGACTAACAAGTGACAAACATGCCTGGGCTTTGTTTTCTAACTCACAGAATTTCCTTGATTTTGAAACTGGTGCTTGCTGTGAGAGAGGTGAAGAGTGGTGAAGGTGAAAAGGAAGACAAGTGATATAAGTTTTTGGCTGACCTTTGAATCCTGCTTGTAGTGAATTTCTATTGGCCTAAAGCCAGCAAACACAGAAATCCTGTAAAGCCTTGGGTGAGTTGTAAGGTCTTGAGTAAATGTTTTCCCTGCAGGGTTTGAACATTACATCTGAAGCAAGGTCATCCATAAAGTACTCAGCATGCAATGGTTCTTCCTTATGTGGCAGAACTCTTGTGTATATTTCTGTACACCCATTTCTGAAAATATGATTCTAATTTAGATAAAGGGATTTAAGAGGCCACTGTAGAGCTGATGTTCTTGTTTTCAGTTCAGATTCTGAAGATAATAATAATCAAGAGAGTTAGATACTGCAAACAAGACAGAAACACGAAATAACTCCTACTACATTGAGGTTGGTTCTCTATTAACCTTGAGTGCCTAAAAAGTTTCCCAAATTAAATACCCAGTTCCAAACATGAGTACCAAAATGATAATTTGAATATTTGTTTTGAACATGAAATTATGAAAATAACTAAACTCGTTCACACTAGCAATGTGGGGGTAGAAAGTGATCTGTTAATGGTGTCCCAGTATGAGGAAAAGACAGCTATCAAAGAAGGGCTTTTTGAGGAATACAGGTTTATAAACTAGATACAAATACATTTAGTCTGAGAGCAGTTATTATACTAAACATCAGGGGACCAAAGCTCTGTAATAGCTTTTACTTCAAAAGACAATGATCCTTCAAATTCATTTTCATTAGGACACAGTCAGATTTCTGAATTGCATTAAATGATGCCATTTATAATGAGAAGAGGTTTATTCTAATGAATTACAGGCCCAGTACAGTTTTATATTGTGTTTTTCATACTGTGGCAATGATTATTTCTTTGAGTACAGCAGATTTTTTGCCCTGGAGGAAGAAGGACATCAGGATAAAATCATAAAATAAGGTTTACAGATTTGAATTAGAATTGTCAAGTAAGTTTGTGAGGGTCTGAGCAGTAATCCAAGTCTTTAATCCTCAAATTTCTCCTGCTGTAAGATTAGGATGATGATAATCATATGCTTCAAAGGATACCAAGGATTAACTCAATTAAAAATATTTATTCAGTGGAGGTTACATAGATGCTGAAAAATATTCTCTGTCCAGGAAAATTCATTTTGTTTTTTCTCCATCCATCTAATCTGAAACAATTGTTGCTTCCATTTATAATAAGATACATGACCGCAAAAATATTTTGTTGCTGGAACACACAGTAAACTCTGACAAGTAATCTCAATTGACACAATACGTAGAAAAAATGTCCTGCTCTGAATAAAATTTTAGTATTATGCCACTACCATATGACAAAAGATTACTCAGTTATTGAACAGGAGAGGAGAATTAGAGGCTCTGTCACCACCAGGGTTGCACTTACTTGTTCAATACTTTTTCATCTGTTGAATTTGATTGTCCTCATAAAGCAACTAAAATCTTTGTTTATCTAATATGCTGTATTGCACTGCCTTACAGAATGTTGTATTGTTTTCTTTGCCTGCCCTGTGCTTGCATTCAGCTTTGAAGTGGTAAGTAGTACCAAATGTCTTAACTGGAGTCCTACTTACAAAACATAACATTAGACATAGAAAACCAGGAATATTAGAATTGAAATGGGGAATTCTGGGGTTAAATAAATGCTTGACCTTAATCAAACCAAGGTGTGGGCTAAAATTGATTCTGATCCCTGACCTGCCATTGCAGTTTAGACCACTGCAACAGAAAACACTGTGACATCCATTCAGTGAGGCTTGGCAATGCCATTTTGAAGAGTCGCTCAAGTTTAGATTACCTGTGGGTCACATATGCCTTTGTAGGACTTTAACTGTCCGCACCAAAACTGGAAATCAGTTCAGAAAAAAAAATTAACTGCCAAGTGCTTTCACCCAACTTCTAGATCACACTGAAATAATGGAAAGTGGGAAACAGCACAATTGCTCATATTTCATCCTTTTTTCCCCCTGTATTTCTCTTAGGACTGGATGAGCTCTTGACCCTCTAGACTCTCCCTTGAGGACAGATGTACCTGTGAAGCCAGCAAAGAAACACCACTTTGCCTGAGCTTCCTATGATGTCCATTTGCAAGAGCAATGAGACTACCAAGGGACCTTGCTTACAAAAATCCCAACACTTTTTGTTTAGCTGTGAACATACCACATTTCTTGTTCTACAGTAAGCTCTGAATACTGGAAATTTTCATTTATCTTTCAATCTATCCTGCAAGTTAAATGTTATAGGTAGAAGTGTATGAAAAACAGCTGGTTGTAAATGATGTTCTGAAACTGCCAGCACAACTGTAGGCTAATCATGGTAGGCAAACTGTTTGACTGAAGCTGTTTTCCCTGTACTGGAGAAAATTTGAGATGTGTAACTCTACAATTTATCTGAATCCTTAAACAGGTTGTTGTTTTGTTGCCTTGACAATGATTCTTGAGGTCAAGTCTTCCCCTACAGCTATTTCCTTGCTAGCCCTCAGACAGGCAGCAATTTAAGTCTCCTGTCATTCAATCATTGCAGTATATGTTGATTTATTTCCCTGTCTCCACTAGAGTTAGTGTGACTCTAATTCCTTCTACTTACCAGCATGGCCTACAAGGTTGTCAGGAAGCAGGTGAGGCAATGTTGACGCTTCTCTAAGCTAATCACAATGAAGTTGCAGTAGAGTGGACATGACCTCTTAAACTGAGATACAGCTATACTTTTGTTTTGAAATTTGGCTGGTCCAAATATAACAAAATGCTTACCTGCATCATGCCTATTCTAAATTACACAGATCACTTAAACCTTTGAAGAAATAGGTTGGTCCATCCACGTTTAGAGAAAAAGTGCAAGAGACAAGAAAAGACCTATTCATATGTTATATGAAAAGATTATTTCCTGTATCATAGACTGTTATCAAGGGTTGGGTTAGAAGGGACCTTTAAAGATCATCTAGTTCCAACCACCCTGCCATGGGCAGGGACATCTTTCACAGGATTGTGTTTCTCAAAGCCCTGTACAGCCTGGCCTTGAACAATTCAGGGTATCCACGGGGTTTCCACACTTATCTGGACAACCTGTCTTAATTTTTATTTTTTTTTAAATATATATATATATATATATATATAGTAAAAATTTGCCTTCTTTAAGTTTAAAAGCATTGCCACTTTTCCTGTCACTACAGACCCAGGTGAAAAGTCTCCATCTATCTTCCTTATAAGCCCCCTTTAAGTATTGAAAAACCACAAGATTTCCTCCAAGCCTTCTCTCTACTCTATGCTGAGCAACACAAACTCAAGCCTTTCTTCACTGGAGAAGACTTCCAGCTCTCTGACTATTATTATGACCCTATTCTGGACTTGCTCCAACAGGTCTTTCCTGTGCTGGGAGCCCCGAGCTGGATGCAGTACCAAAGCTACTCCCAAAGCTACAAAGTACTCAGCAGAGCAGGTCAGAGGGCCCTCCCTGCTGCCATGCTGCTTTGGCTGCAGCCTAAGATACTTTGGGCTTTCTGACAGTGACTGGTCATGTGCAGCTTTTCACTCTCCAGTACTTCCAAGTCCTTCTCCATGGGGCTGCTCTCAGTCCATTTGTTCCCCATTTATTCTGTACAGATTCTGGGGGTTGCCCTGACCCAAGTGCAGGATCTTGCACTTGACCTCGTTGAACTTCGCAGCATTTGCTCAGGCTCACTCCTCAAGCCTGTAAAGGTCCCCATGGATGGCATCTCTTCCCTCAAGCACATAAAGAGCATCACTTAGCTGGGTGTCATCTGATGGTACATGCAATCCTCTTATGTCCATGGTGAGGAGGCCAAACAATATTGGGCCCTCCTTCCCTCTTTTTGCTGTGCTAGTCACTTCAAATTCAACACCTCAGCTTCACCCTCTTTGGAGTCTCCTCTCTTCTCCTTTCAGAAATGCCTGTTTTCTTTTGCAGAGTGGATATGGACTACAAAAAGATCCCATCATCTTTGCTAGAAACCCTGCTCACTGCATTTTCCCCTTGATTTCTGACCCATTTATTTTCCTTGTCTAATGTGGTGGTCTCTTCCCACTTCTGTGACACCTCATGTTTCTCTTGCTATGAAAGGAGCAATGTAAGAAGAAACATTAACTTATTAGGTCCTGTTTAAAATAAGATTTAAAGAGATATTGCTGCCCTTCACTTTCTGTGCCTTCCAGAAGAAGGGTCTTTTCACTAGATTTCATTTCCATTAATGTATTCCCTAGTCAGAAAGCGAAAATCATTCTACAGTTGAAAACATGTGCTTATCCTGTATTTCTTTTCATTGTTCACCTGCATTAGTTTTCAACTTTATTCAGTATTTTGCTTGCCTAAGAAGTGGTCTGGCTTCCTGCTCCTAGTTTTGCCCTAGATCTAAAAGAAGAAAGTTCTAAACCCCTTCTGTTGTATTGAAGCTAGTCCAGGACAGGCAGAACATGTCAACATAGACAAGATGTATCAAAGGATATAGCCTGGGGCAGCATGAAGTCTGGCTGGGGTTGCTTGGAGCCCTAGTTAAATGCCCAAGTTATTTACTTGAACTGATCTTTTTGTCATGAGCTGCAAGAGAAATTCATAAAGTAATTTAAATTTACTGTGTGAAATGCAATTATACCTTATGACAGCAGCAAAGGTCCCCTTGAGACCTTTTTTCTCTTTGCCCCTCTGCTTTAGAAAGTCATAACACTATATGCTGGCAGAAAAATAAAGTCAAAACATTTCTGAACTGTACTATAGTAGAGTATTCTGCAGTAAGAGATCATTTTGACTTGACCTAATTTCAACTGAAGAGCTTGGGTGTGCCATTCTATTTTGACTATTAATTACTCAAAGACAGCTTAGCTACCAGTGAAAGAGGAAAAAAAATAGCAGATCATGAGTATAGAAATCTAAGTGAATCTTAAGGAAAAATTATGACAAGATAATAAACTCTATGGTAGCTCCACAAACCTCCCAAAGGTTTGAACTAAGCAAACAAGGACTCTTTTCAGGACTTAATAGAAGTGTCCCAATTTATGTATAAAATGAAATTTGGCACAATTGAGCCTGAATTGCATACTGTCTTTCTGGATCTATAGTTCTGTGTTCTTACACAGCTAAAATATCTTATCTTCCCAAACGTGAAAACAAGCAACTTATAAAATACAGTTAACTTACACACATATTCCTCCAGCTTTAAAAGTTAGCCATTACCTTTTGTTGGAAAAACTGAAAACTGCAAAATACTCCATGAAAAATGGCTGAAAATGTAGATGTTATAACAGCCAGTGGAGGAATGTTAAGATTATTTTTTTAATCATGATCATGTGTATCTCCCTTTCCCAAAGCTCATCTGCATTTCTCCCTGTTCAGTGCAAAAGGTAAGACCAAGAAGGATTGAAAAGGGGTGCTAGAAAATTGCATATATAAAGAACAAATAGATTATTATTATTATTATGGACAGAAAAGCTCTTTATTATTCATCTGGCAGCTGGGAAGTTCCACAAAGGCCCTAGAAGAGGAGGCTGGCCTGAGCAACAAGCAGTCATTAGCTAAGAGGAGGTGGCATAGCTTCCTGGGGACTGTCAGAGCCCCAGCAGAGGCACCTGGGAGGTGTCTGATGTGTGATGTTGAGCTCGGATCTCATTGAGAAACACTCCCTAAGTACATCATTATCATTCAAACATCTTCAGGGAAAAAAAAAAAAAAAGATGTCTTAATTTTATCATTATTTCTCCCTAATTTCTCCCTTACCCATCATGCTCCATTACATGATAAATTGGGAAAGGTCACAGTAGTAATGACTTTCAAGTGAGTGTGTATATTCTTTTGAGCATCACTTCTCAAGATCCTTGAGGAAAATGAAAGGGTCACCTATTTTTTAAAAGTGCAATGATTTTAATACAAGAAGACAGACACTAGAAATTAAATCACTAATCAGGGATTTACATTCCACATTTAATACATCCCTTTCCTCACACTGCCCCTCCTTATTTTGCTCAGAGGCACTTTCTGATACCAAAAATAGCACATTACTGATCACATGGTGTGAGTGGACCTTTTATCCAATTTTAATATGCAACAGAGTATTAGATGTGCTAGCCTGAGTTTCAGTAGTCCAGGGAGACTTAGGTGCACTATTTGAGCAAAAAACATGTGAAAGAAATTAATGTAAAGCTCAGGAGCTGCAGGGGAGCAAGGCTATTTTGCTTCAGCAAAGATTGTATTTGTAATCTCATCTGTAGTTTTCAAACAATTGGTTCTCTAGATCTGTAAGTGATACAGGTTTAAACTTGACTTAAATTTAGCTGTCAGTAGCAATGCAGTAAATTTCTATTTTCTCTGAGTGCCATCTTCAAATTTGGTGAAATGAGTGCAGATTCACTCAATCTCACTGTGATCTCGTCCATAACCACACCTTCTTGAACACTTGTCATTAGTATCTTGATTTCTATGTCAATAAAAAATGAATTTTTGGTATGTAAAAACAAGGTAAACCTCTGAAGCTGCCACACCATTAAGCTATCCAGCTAATAATCCCTGTTTCTTAGTGCAGTATGTCCTCATGCACAGTTATAGCAGCCAGAAAGCACTTCCATGCTGGGATTCCCGTGCTGTTCTGTGGAACACACAACAATAGGATTCTCCCAGTGATCACCTCCTCAGCAACAAACCCATGGCTACAGAGAAACTCCATATCTCCTGAGTGAATGCTTAATACTTGCTTGCATATAACATGTAAAAGAGCAGGGTTCTGTCAGCACCATCATGGTGAAAGGAAGGTAGTCAGAGCTGTCATTAAAAATCTGTTTGGGGTGGCTGCATGGGTGGAAGTTTGAACAATGGGAGCTTGACAGGGATATGTGATGGGAATAAAATACACTGAGAGAGGAAGGAGAAAATGAAACAAAACATACATAACTACATTAACTATATAATTATAAAGGACTGATGCACTGAAAGTGCACACTGACCTTGCCCAGCTGCTTGGCTGTGTGCTGCCTTTTTGGGACCTGACCCTTGGGGAAGCTGTCCCAGGCACAAACAGTCATACTGCCAGCAGCCAAAAGAGCCTTCCATAAAGAGAGAAGAGGGAAAATGGGATCTCCTCTACTGTCTCCTCTAGCTTCACCCCAGCATAATTTGGTCTCAGGCAGTTTAGTGCTTTAGTTTTGTCAGAGAATCTTGATGTCTGCCTGGCATATTATGAGCCCAGTAACAGTCCAGCTTAAGCTGTGCATCTCTCTCCCCCTGGAGGACAGCACAGGAAGAAGGACAGCAGCACACCTCATACCTCCCATCTGAGGGAGTTCCTGCAGCTGGAAAGAAATTCACTATTTTCCTCAGTGATTTACCACCTCAGGTAAGTGCAGTAGGCAATGCAAAGACAAAAGTATTTTTCTAGATTTCCAGGACCATGAAAGTGACTCAAGGACTGCTTGAGAGTTAATTTAAAGATGTGCTCTGTAGGATGAGATTTAAAGCTGACTCAGAGGCTGATGGTTCCACGATACTCTGCTGAGATTTATGACAGCTGGAAGCTAACGCTACAACTGCAGTCAACCAACACCATTTTCCAATCTTTGGGGCATTTCCCAGAGCAAAAAGACTTATAAAAATAGAGCTAAAAATTATGCTGTATGTTCTGCATATTTTCGAGGTGCAGGAGTAAATCCCCTTCTGTGGTACCTCACATCTGCAAACAGAGAACTGTGAAAAATGCAGTCCAGATAATTTCTGCAGACCAGATAATTTCTGTGTGGGGAGGCACCAGTCTTCCGTGACAATTCTCACCTAAGCATGAAGACCAGGAAAGATGAGTGCCAGGAAGATGAACAACTTCTTTTCCTGAGGTGTTAAATTTACAAGAAGGTGTGAGAACAACTACAGAGGTGCCAAGAACACCAGTGACGCATTGTATGGGGGTGTTACTATTGTTCCTGTTCTGAAAGGAGGAGGAACAGACAAAGGGATGGCTTTCACCTTCTTGAGTAGAGCACATTTCTCAGTGTCAGCTAAAACCAATTATTTTCACTGCTAATACACAGTAGCACAGCAGAGGAGAGATGCAGGTTAATGCTGCACATTAGCTATCATTTTGGTTTGATTAGTAAAAAGTATCTATCCCAAATCTGACCAAGCACCTCCCCTTCAGGGTGGCTCATCACACCTCCATGGGTAAAGACAATGCCAAAATCTATCTCTTATCAATATTACATAACCTGCTCCAGTGATCACAGCACAATCAGGTTATCTCTCAGTCAAGGACCTCAGTCAATGTGTTCAGAGAATAAAGAAGAAAGAGGGACGCTGCTGTTGAGAAGTTTTCATAAGAATTGTAAAAGGTAAGGAAGAAAATTTACTGGTTTCCTTCAGCATTAGCACTTTTCAAATGGACTGTTCTCTCTGCTTCAATGTCACCTCAAACTAGACTTTGGAAATGAAGCCCTGGTCTTGGGGAAGGCAATAGAACTTTTTCCTTCTGATTTCAAAGAGGTTTCACAGCTTGCTTGAGATTTTCCCCTCAAATTCCAAGAGTAGATTCTTTGTTGTTTAAGAAATTTAGGTTAGATGAAGCAGGCCAAGAATGATCTCAGGCTGTGGCAAAACTTGAATATATTTGGCTGTTACCTTTAACTCTTCCCTTGTCTCAGCTCCATAATAATATATTGCTGCTGTTGATAAATACTAACGGTGGGCTCCAGCATACACTGAGCAAGAAAAGATGAAGAGTGTTTCTTTGCTTTGTAATGGACACAATGAGGAAAGAAAACAGAACAACTTCCAACACATAATCTCATAATCTAATAAAAAAAAAGTTTTCGTAAACCATGCATATTTTTTCAGATTTTCTACTGCAAAACAGTTTAAAACTTCCAGATCTGCCATTACCAAACTTTAGAGTCAGAATTGTCAACACAGAAACATTAGGAGGCTTGCTTTTGAGTACTGACAATGGCATTTACAGGAATGAGAGACCTGAACTGGATGGAGACATTTTAGAATATGCCTTGGTGCTCGTGAGACAAAATTCATTACGTATTTTGGCATGTAGCTGAACTTTGAATGTAACAGTAAGGATGTAGATGTCCACAAAAACAGTAACTGCAATGATATTTAGTTTCAAGGGAATCAATCATGAAAATGATATTTGCAAATGGTCTCCTTTATTTTGTTTTCAAAGTCGTGAAATCCCCTTGTCCATTTTTCCCCCACTCCTTAACCTCACCACATGTTTGAGTATTCCTCTTGTAAATGCTTTTGGCAACTAACTCTGAAGGATACAAACTAATGCCCAGTGTGCCCTCAGAAGAACACAGGCAATTTCAGTAAGCAAACATTTTAACATTTTTCTGTTCTTCCTATCTAGAATATGCTGTTGTTTGCAAACAGTAGTATTGTTTGGACAAGCTTTCAGTGTCCTTAAAGATACATCTATAAGACAGGTAGTCACAATGGTCAAGAATATCTGATGGACCCTGAAGAAAATACACTTTAAAAATAATGCATTTCTTACCTGTTTATTCATAAGTATGTAGATAATGGGATTACAAACAGTGCTGCTTTTTGCTAGGATGGAAGGTATGATGCTTGTAACAGGAGTCACAGCACCCGGCTTGCCAAATGTTGCAAGTAATGCTATAACCCCATATGGAATCCAGCACAGCAGGTAACAGATAACTGTAGTGATCACCATGAACAGGACGTGGTATTCTCTTTTGCGGGCAGCACTCTTGTGGATTTTTCCAACCTAAGGAGAGGTTTAAAAAGAGATAAAATTTAACAAGCAGAGCTCTTGGATTGACTGCATGAGAAACCTGGGTCTATTGGTCTTGGATCAGCAATAACAATCAACACTGTAGTTCCAGAAGCAAAATAAATGCAAACCCAAAAGTGATTGAATGCAGTGAAAAGACTTTCATCATCTCCATCAGGCACTAGGGAAAACTTTGCAGAGACCACACTGCATGCCAGCATAAACCAGAGTCCCAGTGGAGGTTGGAGCAAATATTGAAAGGTGTCAAAGAATCTAGTCCTAAATAGATGTTAAGGCATCTGCAGTTGCTTTTAAGGTATGGAATTTTGTGTAATTGTACCATGCTTTCATTCAAATTATTCTGGTACACAGAATTTGCTTGAGATGAAGAAGCTTTACATAGCACATCTGAACCACCAGAAGTATTTTCTGTTAAGGGTGTGGAAATAGCAGAGCAACACTGGGGCTGTGCTTAGTGTCTCTGTCCTTGGATGTTTTCAACACTAGATAAAGCCTCAGCTGGCCTGGCATAGTGTTAGCCATGGTCATACTTGGAGTGGGATATCAGAGCAGCCTTGCTGAATCACTTGATGAAGTTTTAAGTGGTAGGATTAATTCCTTCTAGACTGTTTCTTCCAGACACTTAACTATTTTGATAAAAGGGCTTCAGTCCTGATAATGATCAGAAACAGATTTTTGTGCTCTTAAAAAAAGTGTGCTGAATGCTGATTCATTGCAGTTCATTGTTTTTTTGGGGGGAAATGGAATATAATTGGCTAAACAGGAAAAGCAGATGTAAATGGGCAGTTTCAAAGTGATGGTACAAGAATCTACCTTGTAACCATGAATTTGCTAGTAGTTACAGTGTGTGGGCAAATCTGCTGTAGAAGTATTTATAATCTGTGCTTCAAATTTTATTCTCCTTTAACCTATTCTGGATTGAAGCATCATGCCCTTTGGGAGTCTAGAGCTCTAAGATAAAGCTCTAACATTAAAATAACAGCCAACTTTTATTTTTAAACCTTGGTGTGAATACATTTTTCTGCAGACAGCTACAGAATGCTCTTCCAGTGTTTGGGCAGCTGAGTGCATTGGTGGCAACAGTGAGGAATGCTCTAAATTCCCTAAAAAAATCAAAAGCAAACTCTGCAAAGGAGGTTAATTTTGGAGACTCTCTCTCCACTGACTCTAGATGGAAACTCAGCTCACTGGTCTCCTGAGGTTATGGTTGATTCCTCAGCTTTACCCCAGTGTGTGTTTAGCAAACCCAGATGTGCCAGCAGGACTTCAGGAACTATTCAAATGTTTAAACTATATTGATTGAGCCTTGTACTCAGCCAAATCTAATTTATGTCCACTTTAAGGTCTTTTTGCCTCTTGAATGCAGCGCTTGAGAGTAAATTGCACCCAGGGGAATTAAGCCCATGTAAAACTACAAACACAAATAAGCAAAAAAAGCTGCTCTGTAATGGAACACATCCAAACTTTACTTAATCTAATAATAAAAAAAAGTTTTAAATCAAAAAGTTTAAACTGATTCAGGTAAATGGATAGAGGACAGTTAAAGGTGGAATTCACCAACCACCCCAGTCAAATGTCATTTGCTGTTGCCTGACACATGACACATATCTTGCTCATGCCAAGTAAATAGAGCTTTTTCTATCTCTTTTTAGTGTGGGTCTTTTTGCATAGTGTATGTGTTTATGTATCAGATTGTGAGTTAAACACATATATAGTGCCTGTATAAAGCAAAGTAATATGGTTACAGTTTCTTTTTAGTTTATTATGACTCCAGGCTTCTAGAGTGCTTGGTTCTGTCTGGAGTTTCAGTGGAAATGTTCCTGTAAATGAAACACACACTAACTTTGCCTGCCCAAAACTAATAAGTATTTTTTCTGACTCTTTTTTAATGACTTTCCACAAAAAGGCAATAACAAAATAAAGTCTCTCCTTCCTGAGAAGACTTGGGACTACATTTTTTATAAGACTGCAACCTGTTTATTTTATAATTATTTTAGCTTGAAAAAAGGATTAATAATAGATAATGGTCCAATCCTGTATTGCTTATTTGAACTAAATTTTTAATGACTAATGGGAAATTTCTCTGGCTGATGAATCCAGGATTACATGTGAGCTGCAGCTATGCTACAAATTAAATATTAACCCAGGAATGCAAAGCCCCAGTTAGCCATAGCATCCACAGCTGAAGATCTTCAATAAACATAGAATGAACAGGCAACACATTTTTGCTCTGTGTTTAGATACATATCTTGAAGAGTTTGCAAGAGTTTACCGACTGCACAGACAAAATAGAGACCATAAATGAAGGAAGGAAAGATGTCTAAAAGTAGAGTGGCTATAGATGTGATTTTGGCATATATCCTTCCACTTTCACATCTTTTGGTCCTTTCCATTGGAAGGGAAGTTTTGAAACCATGTACCATATTTGTCCTCACAGTTTTGGTTTTCGTTGTATTTGCAGCTTACCTTTAGAAGGTGTTACCTTTAAAATTTGTCTGTTTATAGGTACTGGAAGGCCTCCAGCAAAATATAACTCAGGTTCATGTAACCCAGAGAAGGATTACACTTCTGCAGGTGAAAAAGCAGTAGACATTTTAACATTGAAATAATTCTATTTGTTATTTTAAAACTACTGGACAATTTATGCAATTGCTACACTGTATTTTCAGTAGTCAATTGGAAATGCCTCCCTGGATATCCAGCTGGTAGAAGAGCATCAGATAGTGATGACAAAAAATAGATTTGAATAATATTCTAGATAAGCTGAGCTTGTGAATCTCTGTCTAAATGCGAACATACAGGGTATATATAATATGAATTTAAAATACTTAGAAGATCTAAACCACATTTTAAAGTGGCACAAGAAATACTGGCCAAAATTGGGATCAGATTGTACTTATGTAGGATTTGCTGAAAATTCAGCTGTTTTCTCTGGAACAAAGATCATCTCCTGTCAAATTTAACAATATAAAGGTTGGGAAACCACTGTATTTAAAGAAAAGAAGATTTGGGGATTGGTTGTTGAGGGGTTTTTAATGAGGAAATTGTGTTTCTCCCCTACCTTCATGCTGGGAAGTAGCAGAAATGTTTTGGTTTTTCAGAACTCAGCTGGAGGCAGTGAGAGGCAAGCTTGTCTAATCTCAGGCACTGAGCGTAACAGTGGCACAATTAGCTCTGGTCTGGATTTGCCCTGCAGCCATGCTGCATCTCACATATTACCCAACACTTTTTTCAAGTCAATCTGACACAAAAAATACCACTACTTAGATCACTGGGGCAGCATGCTGAGCACATACATTATGTGACAGGCTACAGAGTGTGGGGGAAGCCAGGGTGGCATCAGTGAGGAGACTGGCATGGTAGAAATGTCCTCAGAAGGAGGCCAAGTGACACATTGATCAGTTGGCCTCAAAAGCTGCATCTGCAGCTGACAAGATGTAGCAGATACATTACTCACCAAGTGATTGCTGCATTGCTATTCCATGTTTTGGAAAAAATGAAACCAGGTAGCTCTGAGCAGAGCATAGAAAATTTCAACAGCACTGGTGAAAGTCTGGAGAGGTCATAAACCAAAAATAAGGGGACCTTACAATGTGGATATGGAGGGGGTAAGTAAAAAGAGATGCAAAGATCTTTTTCTGTAACTGTGGAGATTGTTAGGTTGGAGATTAAAGAGAAGGATTCAAAATATCTCTTGTGACAGTTACTTTACCAAGAGAGAGAAAAGCCTTTAAACTGGATGCAGCCAAATGTGTGGCCTGTCTCCACAAGGACCCACAGAAAAGGTATGACCTAGAGAAAGCTTGACTTCCTCTAGGGAGAACAGTCTGTCTTTTCCTTAAACAGAAAAGAGAACGGGTCTGTCCTTGCAGAAAACAAGTAAACCTTCCAAACACATAAACACTGTTGTACAGTGGTATGGGAGATAATAATAGGACTGTAGGTCATAGGAAATGATTTTGGGGTAACAGGTTCTGGTTACCCAATTTAGACATTGTGGCTGTCAGTCGAGACCTCATCACTGTCCAAGTCAATGGGTTCAGTCAGCCTGTTCCTGGAGGGAGCAGCCATTTGGCAACCACAGCTGAGTCCATGTGTTTTTGTCAGGCCAAACGCTGCACCTTTCATGCCCAGACAAAAGAAGACAGCAGCTACCTGCCTCTCATCAGGGATTTTCTGCTTTAAATAATTTTTTTAGCCATCAAACAGCTTCATATGGAGAAGAGCCCTGAGCATCTCCTTACCCAAGGGGACAGCCTGTCCCTTCCTGTGCTCCAGAGCCAAAAGTTTGACCTACTGCAGCCCCTTGTTCATCTCTCTCTGGAATTATCTGGGTGTGAGTTATGGAACCAAGGGAATACTGGTAACACATCCATCAGAAGAAAGGGCCAGGAAAGATCTGAATGGTTGTTCACAGACATGGGAGGCAGCTGCAAGGCCCACAGTGCCAGAGGCACATATCCAGTCAGTCCATATTACCCATCACCCATAGGCAAGCTGGGGTTTTTTACATATGTAAGGCAAGGGAACTGGTCCAAAGTCAGCTGTTAAGAAGGGGAAGCTTCAGTGATGAAGATCTAACCTGACTGTTTTGAATTCCCTTGTGTTTTCTTTGTCACATTTACCCTAGTCTCTCCTCCTTACTTAATGTAGCTATGTGCTTTTCTCATAAAGGATTTCCTTCATATTTTAACTGCACCCATTTTCAGCTGTGAACATCTCGAAAGGTTATGAAGAATATATGGCACTCCATCCATCTAACCACTAGATTGAGAGAATATGCACCATTCAGAGCCACTTCAAGCGGGGCACATGTACATCATAACATCTTAGAAATCAGGGATCCTGTTTGTATATTTTGTTCTTCAAGTCACTTTCTCTTTCTCCAGCTATTTATTAAGACAGAAAACAGTATCAGTTACTATACTCTGTGTACCTAAATAGTGGGTGCTGTAAACATCCTTTATGTAGCTCACTCTAAACAAGCAATATTGAAACAGGGCACAAAGTGCTTTTTTCATCACGATTGATACATTATTCCTTGATCTGTATTTGTGCATCTTGCACTCATACAGCCATGTTTACTTCACTATTTCAGAACTGCACCGTGAAGAAAAGGCTATTTATGAGCAGCAGTGTTTGTTGCCACCAGCATCTTTCAGTATCAGCGATAAGTGCTTGTTTTGACATGATCAAGTATTCAACAGTATCACCAAAACCAGACATAAGTAAAATATTCATTACCATCTGAGGGAAGTCTGCCAATCTTTGAACATTTAGTCTGCTATGGCTTCTTGAAATGAACAGAAGGCATCTAGACTTTTTATGCAAAAGCTGCACTAGAGGAAAAAGCTGAAAAAATATCATTTTTCTTCCATCATGAACCAGTCAAGTAAGACAACAAAAATAAAAGAAAATCAGATATGGCCTCCATTTATTGGTACGAACAAACCACTACTAAACCTTGCAGTCAAACTAAGCAGTGACTGAAATGTCAGTTGTGATGAGCTTTCTCCTCTCCCTTCTCTGTGGAGTCTGTCCTCAGGCAAAACAAGGAAAAAAGGAGAGAAAAACCAACCACACCTCCACAGCACATAAAGCTTTAAATAGCTGTAGGAAATATACTCTCCAAGTAATCTGTTTCTCAGTGTGAGCTACCCCAGATCCAGTACTGTACAGATTAATAATAAGGGGGATTAAATACTTTGTTGTTTAAAATAGGCAATCCTGGAAAAAGAGGGTTCACTGGCTTAAAAAATAAATGCCTCCTTCGTTAGCAGTTAGGAGGCTCAGTTCAAAATAAGTGAACACTGAAGAGATGTATTGTCCTGTGGAAATGGAGAGTGAACAGAAACATCTGTTTTGGGTCATCTTAGAATTCAATGGGCCTTGACTCTACAAAGCATTTACACTTATATATTCAGTGAGCAAACTGAGATTTAAACATGCACATGAGCATTTTGCTCAGCTGGGGCCACATAATGAGGTAACAGCAACAAATACAGAAGGCAGAAGCCATAAAACCACACAAGGGGCCATATTGCTAATTATTTTAAGTCACTGTTAAGGGTAGGAATTTAAGTCCACAGGAAGGATATTTTATCAGCTGAAAACTGGTTTTATTGTAAATTTTTATCATTGAAATGGGAATTAGCTGCCTTCATGCCTCAAGGTGAAGTGATGCTTTAAATACAAAATTCACAGCTTTGTACAGTGCCCTTAGAGCATAACTGTTATTGATGCTAAAATCAGCCAAGTTCTATGGCAGACTTAAGGAACACCATAATCCTCTTAGATGCAGGATTTTTTTTTACTGCTAAAGGGCTTTTAGCAGCAATTTGACTAACACAGTGAACACATTCCCATACAATAAACGAGGAACTCATGGTGTTGCTCTCATCACTGATAATTCATGTTTTATCCTGACCTTCTTTATTCATTGTGTATTTTCTAGCATCAGTGTGCATGAGAAGATTAAAGGTGTAAAGGCTTGCTATCATTTGGGTTGCATTAACAGTTTGGTTTTAGAAAGAGAAGTCCATTAGATACTCTTAAAAGGATCATCAAAGTCCAACTCCTACCCTTGCACAGGGCAGCTCCAATAATCACACCACATGACTGATAACACTAAGTTTTGGAAATTCGACAAGTCCAAGTGCCAGGTGCTGCACATGGGTTGGGGACATCTCAAAAATTATTGCAGACTGAGAAAAGTCCTGAAGACCATCCCTGCAGAAAAGGAATTCAGGGCTCTCACTGATGAAAATCTGGACTTAAGCTGGCAATGCGCACTCTCAGCCCAGAAGGCCCAAATACATCCTAGGCTGCATCAAAAGATGACTGGACAGCAGGTTGGGGGAGGTGATTTTCCTCCTCTACTCTGTCCCCACCTGGAGTGCTGCATCCTGCCCTGGGGTCCTTAACACAAGGAAGAGGTGAATCTGTATTATAACATTCCTACATGTGTTGCTGCTCTGCAACACAACTTGCTATTATAAAGGCGACGGTGCTGAGATTGCTTTCAGAAAATCAAGGCAGTAATTAAGTTTAATATTCTTCTTCTTGAAAAGCTTGCCAAAAAATTATATTTTTAACCAATATTTTAATAACCAACTTCTGGTTTGGGTTAGGGTTTTTGTTGTTGTTGTTTTAAAAATGTTTGTGATGGCTTTGACTGACTGAACAGCCCAGCTGACATAAAGGAAAACAAAAATGAAAAGAAAATTAAAGTTGACTTTGATGTATTTTGCATTGAAGAATTTCTGAAGTAGGAAGGGAAAATGTCAGACTTTAATTCCTTCTTGGTTTCTGTGTCCTTTCTTCCAGAGACAGCAAAAGTAGAATATGTATATGCAAGATCACTAATAAAGTTGAACTCTTCAACAACAGATGAACTGACCGGTGTAAAATTTCTTTCTAGGTTTCTTTCTAGGCTACTTTGTGCTAAACAACAATATGCTACCATCTACATAGAAAATGGACTGCACACTTTCCTGCACTGAAGGAAAAATGTTTTCAATCAACGACAAAAAAATAACATTTTGAAATATGTATATATGTGTATTTGTATTTATGCAAAAATGTATACATTCCATATGCTATGTATCTTACAAATATATATACACACATTCTATACAAACACACCCACATACATATTTCCATAATTATGTGAAGATTTTTACACCAGAATCATCCAAATTTGGAGAAGAAAGTTAGGAAAAAGCAAGTTAAGATGCAAGTATTACTCACTGCCCTCTTTTCCTCATGAATTTAAATAACCACAACCTTTTCTACTCTAAATATCAATACTTTCTTTGAATCTAGGGCGTGAATTTAAAAAAAAGGTGTCAGGGTAATGTTTTCCCTGAAAACGGATTTTGGCTATTCCCCTAGGTCCGTTTTTGCAGGTATGTAAGCTCCCACTCACATTTAATGCTACTTTTCACAGGCTAGTGTATGTGGGTGAGAACTTGAGCTTTGCTTTCCTCTGGATTGGTAGCTGCAGTCCTGATTGTAACCAGAGTTACCCTTTCTCCTGGGAAGAGGGTGGACTTTCCCACACTTTTCTGAGGGATCCCCTCCCACTTTCCTGAAAATTTCTGCTGACATAAAGCAAGGAATCATTAAGGACATGTGGGTATGATTTTGACAGGTAGCTATTTATATTTAAATAGCAAAACAAGCCTAATAGATGGGCTTGGATCTGCTTGACAAATCCTATAAACTCTACAAAGAATATAAATAAGAAGTGTTTTCAAAGCTCTCATCTATTTGTCATCTTGAAAAATACAGGAATCATGCCAAAATTACCCTGAAAATGTTCTCCTTCAGATGCTTTCCCTCAAATTCTAATACACTTGCCATGGCACAGGTGTATTGAGAAAAAAAAAAAAAAACCAAAACAACCAGACTCTGAGAAGTCTGTAAGTCTTCAATTCTTCTCCTCTCACCAGAACCCTTGAGACCCTCCTGATTTTAAATCCCACTCCACAGTGTATCATCCTTTTTTCAACACAGAATGACAAAATGGACATAGAAATTAATGTAAAAGCTTACTTAGACAAATTAAATTTAATCAGTAAGACAGAAGCTCAGGTGTACACACTTTTTTTCCTTGGGAGATGTGTACTCAGCACTGTGTTGCACCTGAAGAAGTTAGGTGTCTCTAGCCCTCACTCTGATAGGTGAGAGGGTAAGCAAGGGAAGTTGGCTTAGTGAGTTGTACCTAAACTGGTGTTCATAAACCTTTTTTTATCTTCACACAATAAATTCCTTTTCTGTAGCTTGTGGATTACAGGCAGTCCTTCATAAATTATGTAAAATCAGTAGCTACTGGAAATAACCAGAGCATGAAGTAATTTGGCTGCTTTTTACATCTACCCAGAGTAAGTACAGTTAGTAAAAACCAAACTAAAACTACCCCAAAACAAAATACCTTTTTTTTTTTGTTGTTGTTGTAAGTCTCATTCTTGCTCCCACAAAGCAAATTTTTTAAAAAATTCTATTGGAGCTGGGGTATTCATAGCATTAGACCTAAATTTGACTTTACAAGGTAAAGATAGCATAAAAGAGTCTATGAAAAAGATCAGGAAATAGGTAAGTAAAGAATAAATAATTAGACATGGAGTAAGTAACATCCATTCTCTAGCATATATGTGGCCCTTTCTAGTGATTTGTCCACAGAGGTTTTTCTAGTCTGGCGCTACAGGCTCTGCCTTTTTTGATGCTGCCTTTCCCACTAGCACTTGCAGCCTTTTAGGAGGACCATCATGCTTCAGTCTGGGAACATCTACTCTGTCTACCCATCTAATGGTACCTTGAGGATCACTTCAAAGCAGCATTCCTCTTTACATCAGGGTCCACCAAGAAACGGAAGGTAGTGGGCTTGTTCAGCCTCTCACTTCTGACACTTCCCTGTCAGAAATGTTCTCTATAGAGGGGGGCATCATGTTCACTGTGAGCAGCCAGACATTGCTTCACATGGAAACAAGATGTAGGACACTGCGTGGGAGCGACTCCTCCAAGCCTGCAGCACTCGGAATCATCATGCCTTCAGAAACCCAATATGGATCTATTTGCAGAGATCCATAAACTCCATTTTTAGGAACCTCATAAAGGAATTTAAGACATGCCATACCCAAAAGTGACAGAAGAAAAAAACAGTGTAAATAACGGAAAAGACTTTGAAAGTGTCAGATATAGCATAAGGCAGCTGGTGGGCAGCAATATGACATGGAAAGAAATGGACTACAGAAACAAATCCCAGAGTGCCCAGTCTAAAAGAATTGACCAGTTTATCCAAGCCCAATACTCAAAAACATGCAAGATCCAGCATTTATATGTTCTGAGCATAGCTTTGTGATATGCAGCATGACATGTAAAAACACACTATGACTCCTACATAATACAGAAGAAATGGGCAGTTGTGTTTTAGACACTACTCCTTGTTAGAATTTTGAACAAAATTAACAAAAATAAGATGCTTTCTTGTATAGCTCAAAACATTCTAATTTTCCAAATGCTTTGAAATGCTCAAATGGATGAGCTTGTTGAGAGACTTCCAATTTCTACCCCTTGTATTCTCTCTGATGGAAGACTGTGGATCTGTGGAAGCAATGATGCTTGAAAACTTGTAAGTTCTAGATAAGGCTGAGGGAGGGATATAAATGCCATTTTTTCTTTATTTCAGTTTTACACCAAATTATGGCCTAAAGTGGAGCCAACTAGATGTCTTCCCTGAAGAGTCAGCATCATCATTAGAAAATAGAGCAAAGGAGCATAAAAAACTAGAAAAAATTATGGGGCTTTTTTAGCAAAATGTCTCTGAATTAGATGTTTACCAGCATACATGATTGTTCAACTCGAGATTAAAAGATTTTTTTTCCCTTTGTCTATCTTCTGAAGTTAGACATAACGTTTGAAAAGAAAAGGAAGTACATGTTTTCTGATGCAAGAGAAACACTGAAATATACATCCCAAAGTACAATAAACATGCCATAGAATATTCTCTAAGTGAAAACAAATGCCAAACGTGACAGAGTCAGCAAAGTTTTGGGTTATAGCTGTTGTTACATATTCACAAATCTGGCATCCTGAAAGTTTATATTACTTTGTCAGATGCACATTAAAATAAATAGCAGCTGGTGGAGACAAAGGACTGAATTTCTCTGCTTTCCTACCATTTCATTTCCATGTTGTCATAAACTACTCTAGTACCATACATTTCCTGTTACCGTGATGAAGTGGTTGTACTATCTTTGCAAATAAATATTAGGAATTTCATGAATTTTAATGTATTTAAAATCTCACAGCCAGAGGGCTGGAAATATTCTCAAGGGATTTGGTGTTGTCCTTCATTCCCCCTTCCCCCATAGATTTGCTAATAGAAAGATATTTCATACCCCTGAACAGCCTCCTCTGTGATTTCAACACCTATATCCTTACAAACCTTTTAGTAACATCTGATCTAGACCGTAATTTCTAGAAAATGTTTCTTTGTGTCTTTCCATTAGTGTAAGGGTATGCAAGCACAAGTTACAACTGCTTCTCTTTAGTAGCAGTGTTTTTACATTTGAAAACTGTTCACATGTCTGTTCTCAAAATGTGCAAATCTTGGTTTAACAAAACCAAGGAGACAGAACAGAGCACAGTAAAGGTCAGGCGTTACCTCTGCTCACCTGTCCCACAATTCTGTTTGCAAAGGTATCAAGTTCCCAAAACCACACATTGTTTGGGACTCACTATTCAAATTAGATCCTTTAGACTTTACTGATTCCCAGCCTGTGTTTTTTCATCTTGTATGATTTCTCGTTGTGCAAAACCCTGCACTTGCATAACCAATCCTGATGTTTACTGAGTCTTAATTATAGGTCAATATCATCAATGGAAGTGCTGAAAGCACTTGACAGATCTAGGTGAAATGGGCACCTTAAAGGGAGTCCTCTAGGACAGTATTTACCTACTTGCTAAGGGTATGTCATGTGCAAAGAACTTGAGTTGTATCACGACTAGCTTCCCTTTTATCCTCTAGACCAGGTTACCTGTCAAAATGTGCGTACAGTTGATTCTGGCCAACTTTTGAGCAACTCATGTTGGTAGCTCCAATTCAGAATATTCAATTACAAAGACTTCAAAGCCTATTTAGAGTAGTGAGAGGAAGAAAAAACTTTTAAAAACACCTTCTACCTCCTGTTTGCTGTTGACAAACAGTGACCTAATGGGGTGTCCACAGAAAGGAGGTAATTGGAAATGTCCAGGTAGTGGATCACTGGGAAACAAAAGTCCCTGGCTGATTTTCTACAGTAAATGGCCAGACTGATGGATAGAAAAGGTTTTTCCCTTATGAATCCTACTGATGATTAGCCTGTTAATACTGAGTAAATGTTAAAATTGCCCACAGCACAGAGCATTCATCTGAGAAGTGGGGATCTACTGAGTATTTCCTGCTGACTTTGGAACAGGTTACCAATGCTCCTCACTGAAATGAAGTTCACCAAGCTTGCTTGAAGGCAGGTCAGTGATTTTTATAGTCACCATCATCACTTAAGGAAGAAGTGGCAGTTTTATAGCACTAATAATCCAGCTGGCATCTTACTGGCATTTCTAGGAAAAAGCCAGGCATTTGTAAAAGTGATGAGCTGTGTTAACTTTACCAGACTTAGACAAATCCCTGTCATTTCTCTGTAGAAAGACCACAATACAGATAGTGCTGACACACAATTGTAAAGTACACTGATGCTGAATTGTACTGTTGATAGGGAAGAGAAATAGATCGCACATTAAAAATAAAATGTGCAACTTTGCAGAACTTGGTGTGTTGACAAGCTCCATTTCAGTTTTATATGTGAACTGTAATCATGTAGAAGTAAAACACATCTTCCTGACAGGCATACTTACTTTGGAAGAAAAGAGTGAAAAACACCAGTAGCCCATCAGGTTATATTGGCTTTGATACTACAAATTCTTTTGAATCCTGACAGGTCTGAGCCTGCAAAAGAGTATTATTCTAGCAAAGAAACAATTTCAGTAAGAAAAAGACCAAAATAACCTCTTAGAAGATGATTGGGATACAAGATACCTTGAGTTTGGGATTTCTAAATAATATTGGTTTTCCCTGAAATTTCTTTCTCATTTGATGGAGAGCAGTATAGCAAACACAACTATATTGCTGTTACTCTGCTGCTGTACAAAAGGTAGCATTTTTATAAATTACTTCTTCAGGTAGCACAGATTTCTGGGTTATAGGGGAACACAATGAATAACACTATAGTGATGAAAACTGAAAACAATCAACACAGATTCCAAATTTTGTATCCAAGCAGAATAATCGCTATGACTCTGTAATGGCTCATTTGAGCTATTTGCCATGCATTCTCACATACTCCAAGGGGACAGACAAAGGTGCAGTAGAAGAATGTTATGAATTATGAATTATGGTGGTTATTCTTTAGTAGGTTTTGATTTCTTTTTTTTTTTGGTGGTGATTAGAATCCTGAAGGAGTAAAGTGGCAGTTGAACAGATAGCAAACTGGTCTTTTACCAGTGAGACCACTGACTGTGTCCAAGAAGGCATCAGTTCATACAGCTGCAGGTTTTTTCAGGACCAATCTAAGAGTAATCTAATATAGGGGCTCCATTAGAATGGTTCAGTCAGCAAACATGATCAGGCAGCTATACCTTAATGTGTGCTTTAATTTAGATTAAAACAATTGTTATCAGTGAGCTTCTTGCTGAGACTAACAGGAATGAGAAGGAGAGAAAAGGACAGGAGAGGATGGGAGAGAAAAATGGTAGAGGGGGGAGAGAAAGGAGGAGCAAAGGAAAGGAAAATGGGAAGGGAAGGGGAAGGAAGGAATTAGTGTGATACTGTCAACTCTTGTTCACTTATGGAGTTGTACTTGGAAATTCAGAGCTCCTGTTCTGCTTCTGAAGCTGTATACACAGGGTTCTCAGTGGTACTCTATATGGTCCAGAATACTTTCCAGCTTGGATCATATTATATTAATCATGTTATATTAATCTAGGAATTAGTGCCCAGATATATATACTATTTTAGCAATGGTTCACTAACAAGTCCAGCTCTCTTCAAGTCAGTATTTATTAAATAAGGATATTGCAAGTTCAGCTCACTTGTGAGCAACACTTTCATTTCTGAGTTTTGGAACCGAAGAATTCTTCACAGTGCAATGAGAAAGCAGGGATAGTTATAGTTAGAGCCAGTAAAAACCTGTCCAGTGTGAATTTAATGACCTCAGAGATGGTGTAGTCATATAAAATTCTGCCATTCTTCTGGAAAGGCTGAAACTAATCGAGCAATACCTGTACCTCCCTAAGGAAAGGTCAAAGTAAAAAGAAGAATGAGTTAACAAGATGATTCAGCAGGCTGGAATTGTATTACTTTTAACTTGACATTTAGACTGAATTAACATCCTGAACTTACTCGGCAAGCAATGGAGACCAAAGCAAATCCATTTAATTATATATTGAGAAAATCCAAAATGTTCCAGACTGACATGGCTAAGCACCTACTGAGCCTTGACCATCCTGGAGCACAGAAGCATAAGCAGGGCAGAAGAGCATTTACACTGCTGAATAGTGAAAGAAAACATACAAAAAGAAAATTCTCCCAGGAGTAGCATGCAATTAACAAAAGGCCAAGGCCAGATTACCAAGCACAGTTACAAATTTTCTTCAGAAAAGATTAAAGATTGCAGAAAGGCCAGGTTAGAGCAATGTGAAAGTCAATTCTTTCAACATGGCATTTTACCTGAACTGAACATTTATCCTGAAGTTGCTCAGGGAGTGAGAGAGAGAAAAGTATCAGGTAAAGCCTTTAAGGATTTTTATTGAGCTCTTGCAAGCCATAACAATAGAGAAAGTAGAAAAATTATTCAAGGTGAATTTGTTAAATGTACTTTCCCAGAGATAGGTGTTTTTAAATGCCCAGCTGCATGTTGAGGGCTTCAGAGAAGAGCAGAGTGCTACTGGTATTTAACCAGGGACAGCTGCAACCAGGAACTTGTGGCAATATTCATTCTATTTTCTGTGCAAGGCAGTAGCTTGTATGCAGTGTTTTACAGATATATAACCAACTTTTAAGGTATGTTTAATGAGAATAAAAAAATGTGTATACTTCAATGTGCTCCAGGTAAGGGAAGTTCCATTCTTTATGGGAGTATTTGCATGTTTTTGTTTGTCTGATTGTTTTTAATTTAGTCTATTCATATTTATTAATTTCTTCCTTTTTAATTTCTGTGCAGGTTGGTTTTATTCAAACTTTGTTTTTATTTAATTTTTAATAGGCCAGATATAAGTAGCAAGATTTCAGGTAAATGGAAATCTATCTTGCCTTGTTTGGGGCAGTTTCAAGTGAAGTGTTATATTACCAGATAAAATTAATATTACAGCCTTCTGCAACTGCAATGTTGTGCTTCTTCTGCCATGTAAGTGACCAGAAACAAAACAAATATTGCTGAGATTCCCCTTAGAAAATACCTTACTTTATGCTTTTTATTACTTTGGAGGCTTTTTAGTTGACAGGTCTCCTATTTAAATTCAGGTTATCACTCCCAAGTACAGGTCTGGAATGTACCCTAAGGCAACCCTACCACCTACTCATCTGTGATTAATTTAGCTGCTTAGCAGATGTCAGTTGTACTACTAAAAGTCAAATAATCACCCACTCATTGTGAGCCCAGGTGACTCCACCTCAAGCCAGAGATCACTGTTTTTTGTTTTAAGATGCATATGGTGTAGACATTTTAAAAGAGGAACCATTGTAAAAAAAAATGTATATGCTTAATTAACAGGAAAGTGAAATCTCAGGACCCTGAACACTATAAATTAAGAGTGAATGTTCACGTTCCTTAGTTTTATACATTGAAATAACAAGGGAAGAATGAATTAGGACCACAAAGGGGATAGTGGTTAACTTACAGTGAAAACTGTATGAAGTAGAAAAGTTGGAGAGTCAACAGATCAAAAATAACTTGAGAAGTAGAGTAAAACACCTTATACATATTTCTCTAAAGGAAATATTGGCTAATTAAGATCTTATCTTTTTCTTTCCTATCCTTTACTTGTGCACAGGGATATTGATTTACTGCATAAGGATTCCTGAGCTTTTAAATATGAAGATCTTTAAAATTCAGCAGCTGAAGAGTTCATCTAACAATTGCATTACCAATGAAGTGAAATTAAAATAACACATCTGCCTAATAAGAAGAAATGTAAAACTGTCTACATGTTGTAATAGATAGGTATCAATTCTCCAGGGAAGGTTTGGACAAGAGCTCCTTCACTAAAGGAAGCTCCCCATAAAGCAAATGTCAGGGGCAAACTGGAAAGTGCCTGAACTGTATCTCTTTTCTTTCAGCAGGAGCAGAAGTTTTGAAAAGCTATATGTTAGTACTTAATTTTAAAAAGCTTCAGAGGCCTCTACACTACATAATTCACAAGGATGGGTTTCACTCTGCTGGAAGCTGCAGTGTGTTTTCCCAGACCTGCCCAGGAGCAGCCACCCAGCCCACATGAACTGCACCAATTCTCTGCTGTGGCCAAGGCAGTCGCCTTGGTCTGCAGATAGACCTTCAGAAAGGTTTCTCTGGGAGATAATACCACATTGTTGCTAAACATTGGACAATTAATTTTCCTCCAGGTCTTCAGTCAGGGAGTTTGCCTGAGGTCACAAGTTAGTCTCTGCAGTGGAGTTAAACTACAGAAGAGTAAGTAAGTGTAGCTAAGTTCTTGCACGCTGAAATGTAAGTACAAAACTCTGCATGCTTTACAGTGCAAAACACCCTTCTGTACATTTCACCTTTCCAGTTTTATAAGTGGTGAGCAAAAAAGAAAAAAACAACAAAAAAAGCCCCACCAAAAAAAAAAAAACCTCATGCTTTTTCTTATCAGGAAAAAGTTTTACTATATCATACCCTGAACTCAGTTGTTATGAGTGCTTGGTATTGATATACATCATTTGCTGTAAACTGAAAGACTCATGAAACCACAGGCTATTTTTTGTGGACATAATGCATCCAGAGATTAATGGATCAGGTCTTAAATTTCTATTAGCTTGTTATTAAGATTATGATAGCCTTTTTTTCTCCCTAGTTTATCTAAAGTATGAAAAGTGGCAAACATAATGAATTCCTATTTTCTGACCAGCTATTAATTTGATTTACAATTAATTTGTACAGTGCCTGATTTACACTAAAGTTTTATCACTGCTTCTCTGCAAAACACAGACAATTAACTAAAGATTTATACTCCTGCAAGCACAGGGGAAAGATCATAATCTTTTCTCCTGTCTGCTTCACTTCCAGCATGATCAGATGTCAAAGACGAATCTGATGACATGCTATAACATTTGGTCGACACTTTTTAATCAGAAATGCTGAGAACAGCCCTGAGTGAGTATACCTGTCACTCATGAGCTAGAAGTGTCTGTGCAAGCACAGCTGTTGATGCCCTTAAAGACTTTGAAAGGCATTTTATGTAGGATTGATTCACCATACCTTTACTCTCCTAAAAGTTGAGATGGTGAACTTATAAGACTTGCAGCTATACCTGAAGAAAATAAAATGTGAGCTTTCTCCTTTATTTCTCAGGATCTGACATTTTTCTCCACTGTTACAGAAAACACTGAACTTTATTCCCTTGAGACAGTATCTTTTAATAAAAACTGAAACATTTTTTGCAGTTGAAAGCAGAAAACCCCAAAAATCAATACTATATTTACGGTGTTTTCATGATACCTACCTAATAATCACTTTGACTCCAGGGAGAACCCTAATAGTTATGAAAGAGTACAAGACTAATTAACCACTTTAAAATTAAGTGTGCTAGTAAATCTTCTTCCTAGCTAATGAAAGCAACTTTTTATTCAAACATGGTTTTTTAATGGTTTCCCATTAAAATAAAACAAAACAAAACAAAAAAAAAAAAAAAAAAAAACCAAAAAAAAAAACAAACAAACCAAAAAAAATCAGCTAACAGGAATAATCAGCACTTTCTTCACCAAAATATTCTTGAACAAAATTGTAAGGATATAAATGTCTGAAACCTTAAATACTGGCATCTGAAAATTGCTGTTTATAAAAGTATGAATGTCAGGAGTTAGTGTCAGAATGCTACAGATTTTGCTTCAAAAGTTATGCTATGTTTGTACTTTATGTTATGACCTGGAATTAAATATCAATGACATAATGGCATAATAATTTAACTATTTTAGCATTTTTAAAAATAATTGAAAACATGTACCATTAAAAATATAATAATTATTGATACGCCATAACCTCTTTTCAAGGTGAAACTATTTCCTTTTTTTTTAATAATATAATTTGCTTCTTTTAATGCTACTCATTTTATGTACCAGCAGCTGAGAAAAAAATTTGCTGGTTTTGAGAATAATCTCTTTGATGTGATTTTCTTCCTCTACTGAGTACAGAGAGAACATAGAGCAAAAAATAAGATAGATAGATTCTTAAAATGCCTTGAATTCTCACAGGTAATTTCTCAAAACCATGTGCTTTCCTTCATTACAATAGGAATAGTACTATCAGCTTAGCAAAGCCTTGGAAAATCACTGTATATTCACAGCATCTTCAAACCATCAAAGGAAGGAAGGAAGGAAGGAAGGAAGGAAGGAAGGAAGGAAGGAAGGAAGGAAAAGGAAGGAGATCTAGATATGTAAAGAACGGTGTGAGGATAAAGGAGATAGGAAGCAATGAGACTCATGGGCTGTGAAGATGAGAGAAATAATTTAAAAAAATTACAGAAATAATAAAAAAAAATTAAACAGGAAGAGTTGATATGCAAGGATTTCTTATATATGTAATACCATTTACAGATTGCAATCCAACTCTAAGTAAATCACATATTCAACAGAATTTAAAACCTTACTAAGATATAGTGAGGCACAGCTTTCCTCCCCACAAGTATACCGTGGCATTTTTATTCCAGATATCAGTTCACCTACAGAATTCTAATAATTTTGATCATGTTTAGAAGCCAAGAAGAGTTGAAAGTAATCAGAACTTCACTGCATACATACTATATGCAGTCTAATGTCTAATGTCTTTCAGTGCTCCTCCGCTTTGAAACAACAAAAAGCAGCCAGCTTTTCTACTGGAGATATGATATAGAAATTTTGAAAAAATTACAGTGTTGCACAGGAATGCAAATTACTCTCTCAAAGCTCATTCTTATGGCAAATACCATAGAATCAAACAATAAAAAACAGGGTCTGTTATCACAAAATACTCTGTTATCACAGAATCCAAAAAATAGTGTGCTGTCAGCTTTGAGTTCTGACTATAGAGAGGCTTGCACATGAAGAATTTAGTAAGAGTCAAACAACTGCTCAGTAAGCAGATGTTGAAAATTTAGTGATAGGTACTTGCTGAATGCTGCACAGAAAATTTGGAAATATTTATTTTTATTATTTTTTTGTGATAGGCTGTATATCACTTTACAGCAGTTGATAATCCAGCCAATCCTTACATTGTATTCTGTAAATGTATTACAATTTTCTCAGCCTGAGACTTCTACTTTAGTAAGTTCCCTTTTCTTCATGATGATGTGACAGAAAACATCTATTAATTAATTTGCAAACTAAATCTCTTTTTCATTTGAATGAGATGTAATGCCTATATATTTGTGGCAAGATTTAAAAATTAAACAGCAGAATCATTTGTCATTTTTCTTCTATGCCACCAGAAACTAAGAGGGAAAGGGTATATGAAGATCCAAAGGAAAGAAATAAAATTTATGAGTATATGGTAAAAAAACAAGATATGACTTTCTAATGAGTATATCTGTCTGTTTAGGCTTAGATGCAGCAAACATACCTGAAATCAAGTCAAATCCCAAACTACTTAATCACATTTGAAAGGGATGATCTACAGGAACTATACAACCAGGTCTACATCATCTTCACCTGAATTACTTTTCTTAGGACTTATTTTTTTAATTAAAAAAACAGAATTTTTTTGAACTTTGCTTCAATGACTATGAATCTGGTTTTATTTAGGGTTCTAACAAGTTAAGATTTAATGGTGTCTAACTGCTTTATCAGCTTTCTCAACATAAATCATAACTTCAGTGCCATGAAATATGAACTTTCAGAAAATCAAGTTTCTCTATAGATAGGCATATGGAGCACATGAAGGACTGATGGAACAATAATTACATTCCCATCCTATTCTTTGTGTTATGGGAAGATTTTTTTTCAGTTTAAATCACTAAGCATTCTGCCCTAATGTGCTCTCTTTCTCCAAAGAGATGGAAAAGATGGAAAACTGGAAACATTCACAGGCATGGTCCTTCCACTTTGTTGTCCTTTCCTGACTACTTTAATGAATAACGATACAATAAATGCTTTTACAAATATTGTTTAACTGTTCCAAATAGTACAGATATAAAACAAGATTAAGGAATCAGAAATTATAAAAAATTACCTCTCTTCATTCCTTTTTCTCTTAGATTTCCTGTGTGGGCACAGGAGATTTCAAAATCACCACTGCTGTTTATACCCTAATCTTTAAAAAATAACCTAGAGTCAAAAACTCATCATAGAGATTTAAAAATTAATTTCCTTTATAACCACGTGATGATTTCACTCTGGGGCATTCTTTTGACATAAGAGATGGAAGCACTTTTCCTATGCTAAATTTAGTACTTTGAAATCTGGAAGAGGAGTAAGAAAGAGGACTAGACACCTCTCTACTGTGTAACTGTGACTTTCCCAGTTCCCCAACAAGATGACAAGACTCATAAAAGTCAGGAGAGGGACAATAAAAGGTTATCTGGGCCTCCTATGATATCTGGATGTCAGAAATCATGTGCCACTTTTCAAAAGAAACAAGAAAAATACTTGTAAAGAGAAATACTTGGGTAATTCCACTACCTGGACTCACATTTTGGTCACTAGTTAAAACTAGATGTTTTTGAGGAATTAAGCAAGAACAGGTGCATCACAGGATGGAGGACCAGACATACTGGTAAGGCCAACTTCTGCCTCATACAGTCTTAAAATTTTCCCTAAATATTTCTTCTGTTTTCTTTCTTTTTTGTTTTTCAAAGACAAACTCAAAGTAGAACTGAAATAACAACAGGAAAAATAAACAAAATAAAACCCATCACACTACAGGACTATCAGGTCATGTTGTAAGTCCTTCTACTCCAGAACTCCATAAAACATTGGCCCTTTGCTCACTTCAACACACAGTCTCTTGCAGAGTAAGAATTGCATGTCTAAGTCTTTGTGCTCTGCTAACAATCATTTTTCTTGTTTTCCATGTCCTAGCTACATTTCACAAAAAGTTCCAAGTTTTGTTCAAGCACAGCTTTGAAAGAAGACTGACAATGAGATGAGAGTCATTTATAAAACCAGACTGAAAACTTTTCTTGAGACATCCTTCTGGGACTCTTTTTGTCCTTGGGCAGGATTTTTGCATGTAAGTAGGAGATAATGCTGGCTGAAGAGATCTCTTTTTAAAAGTTTTCCTAATTTTCATTAGGCTGGTTCACATGAGTTCTCTGGGCCCCTCAGTGGAGGATTTTAATCACATTTTGTCTTTTGTGCTACAGTGATCACAATGCTAATCTCTGTAATTCCACATTTGGGAGCCCACTTTTCGAAGTGTGAACAACTGACAATGACTTCAGAAAGAACATTTTTCCAGAGGGAATGAAAGAGTAGTGTCACAGAGAAGCATCATAAGCCAAAAACTGAAAAAAAAAAAAATTCCCATGATTGGACAAGGAAAAATAAACCATCCTCAATTTCCTTCCCTTGTGCTGTAGAATGTGCATGAATAAAATACATATGAATAAATTTTGTGAGGGAGAAAACTTTGCCCCTTTGATCAACTCAACCATCCAGATAAAGCCAGACTGGGAAAAAAAAAAAACCCATGACTTTAAAGAAAAATGTAATTCCTAACGATCTTCAAGCGTGATAAATGGCAAGAGCTCTGAGATAGTGGTGGAGTTGTGTTTTAATGCTGTTTAATAGCATTTGCTATTAACATAATTTATACAAGGATGTTATTGACTTTTAATTCCTTGAAAAGCTGATCTTTCATAAAACCTCTATAAATTAAATCCTTTATACCATTATGCCAGCTTGCAGCTGACTTCATGGGATCTATTGATGCTTCAAGTGACAAATTGGTATAGCACCTGACTAAATTTAGGAAGAAAAAGAGAAAGGCAGACCTATAATCATTGTCCACACAAAGAAAAAAATGAAGGCACCATGCCAGTTCTTGCATTAGCTATCCCAAATATCTTAAGATATTTCTCCTACCTCAATAAGTTTACACTGCACTATTAACAATGGCATAACTCCTGCACTCTTGATTTCAGGGTGCAATACCATTATTGCTTCAATGCTCTAACACAGAAAACTTCTATAGATCTGGCAAACTTATGAAATGCAGTCAGAAAATGTAGCAAGGAGCTGAATTTGGGACAATGCATCTACTATGTTTGCCATGCTCCCATATTTCTTCAAATTCATACCAGAGGGTCACAGAAGGACTTCAATCTACAAGGCCAGAAAATGGCAAGATAATTTTTTTTGGTCCACACCAGAAAGTTACAGCATTACAATGAATGTAACTCTCTTAACCTTTTTAAAATTTTCCTACCTGCTCTTTGTACTTTTATAGAAGAACTACTATATATTCATTTGCATATTGCTCATCTCTTCCTCTAGTTTGAAACATGACATTAGCATTTCATGAACTATCCCATTTATTACAGAACAGTTAAAGCACATCAGACCAAAAGGAAAGTACTATACTTCAGTGACTGTGTCATGGTATGTTCATTAAAAATTTATATATATGTCACAAAAAAAATTATGAAATGCAAGGTTTTAGAATTATGGTGGTGAAAATAGTTCCTGGTACATCACAGAAATTTAAGGACTGGTAAGTTTTCTGATTGAGATTTTCTTTGGTGAATATATCTTACCAAGAAAATCTTTTATAAGCACCAAAAAAGCATTAGACATTTTGTGTAAAAACTTAGGTTTTAGCAACTCAAGACTTCACAATTACTCAGACAGCTCTTAGGACCCCTAGTCATAGCAACTTTAAAGATATGATCTAATCCTCACTGAAGTGCCTTAGCATTTAACAAGTATTGCTTCCTGGAGGCCTATTCCTCCAACAGGTTGTACAAGATTGGGGTCAATTTTCTTTCACTTCCACCGTTTACAAAATTTCTCAGGATCCTCTAACCTCAATACCCCACAGGCTTGCGGATCACTCTGGAAGGCATGAGGAGAATGGAGGAGAGAGGATTGTGGAAAATGCTCTTCTTCCCCTCTTTTGTTTTCCTCTGGACATGTAACCTAATCTTCCACACAGTATACCCAGTCTTCATGACCAAGTACAAAATGGCTATAGAGCGCACATATAATTTCTGTAATACTTTGCTCCCTCAGTATGTTTGCCACAACTTCTTGAGACCAATCAGGAAAATCAGTGAGATTATGAATGCCTTTGATATAATTGAATTTATTTAAAAAAAAGTTAATAGAAAAGCCCAACTCTACATTTAGCACCAGAGGCTAAAGTATGTGCTACAGAAGCTTCATCCATGCTGGTATCTGTACATTGTGGATAACAACTGTTGTCAGCAAGGGTAGTGAGGACTGAAGGAAAGAGAAGCCAAAATTTTAAGAAACGTGTATCTTCTGCATGTTTTTAGTATCACATATTCCAAGATCCTGCTTCTTATTTTGAGATGATGGCAAAAGAAACTGTTGTCCAGAGGTCATATATGGACTGATACTTCACTTGAATGGTTTACAATCACAGCAATTTTTTCCATATTAATATTTCACACTTTTTAAGAAGAGTACTGATGTGTGATTCATAAAAGGGATTTTACTGGCCCACTCAGTACACAAAGAGAAGATTTCCCATTTGGGCTTTAATTGTTCTCAAAGTTTTGACACATTGTGTAAGACATTAAAACTTAATTCTTTATGACTAATCAAAGCAAACTACATTCCCTTTAATTCTGTGAGAAGTAAAGTGAATGTAGGAGAGCCTCAATTCAGGGGTTTATTGCTTTTTTTCCCTCTTTTAACACCCTTAGTTAATTCATATGAACATTTTAGAGAATTGTTTTATAGAGAACACCTATACATTCATTCCTCTCTCATTATTCATCATTAAACCATTTCATTGGTGTCCCAAGAGTATTCAAACTTCACAATACCACACTCTTTTCAGGGTCTTTTGTTTCATTGTGGAATATCTGCAGTGCACCTTAAACCACTGAGAGAAGTATCATTGTAGTAGTAGTAGTAGTAGTAGTAGTAGTAGTAGTAGTAGTAGTAGTAGCAATGTGGTAATGGTGGCTGTAGTTAGAAGGAAAATTTAAATGTGGCCTAGAATTACAAGGAGAAGATGATCCTTGGGATAACTCAAAAAATCACAGTAGAATTACATTACTGTAGAGTTGAGATTCCAGAGATTAAGGAGTAGAAATTATTAAATGTTACACTCCAAAACCAGGAAGAAGTACTTGCATGGATGTCTAATTAATAAACAGGTAAACTTGTATTTTTACTTCATTTTACAAATGCAAATTTCACTCTGATATGCTGGTTTTCCTATATACTCTTTTCCACAGTATTACCAATCACAAAATCAGTATCTGTCTGATGTTATCTCTTTGTTTTGACTGGACCTTCAGAAGAATTAAGATTGTTGAAGACCTCATGCTCCTTCCTTGAGGATTTCTGAGGTTTTTTCAATTTCAATTTGGCTTGCTGATTTGCTCTCTACCATCAGAACTTCCAAATTAGATAAAATAGAAATGCAGAACATACCTGAGAGCAGTCTGCACTATGAGAGCAGGCAGCTGCTTACCTGTTTGACCGCATACAGGAGGCGCCCATAGCAGTACACCATGACTGTCACGGGGACAGCCAAGCAGAAGATGAAGAGACAGATGATGTAGGACGTGGACTCAGCCGACTCTGAGGACCAGCGTACTGAACAGCTCGTGCCTGCACCTTCTATCCCATAACTGCTCCAGCCAAGCAGAGGTGGCATGGTCCAGACCAAGGAATAAATCCAAGAACCACCAACAGCCAGCAGAGCCTTGCGGAAATCATGGCTACGCTTGTGGCACAGGGTGAGAGTGCTGTAGCGCTCATAGGACAGCACAGCCAGGGAGATCAGCGACACGACACCTGCAATGAACCAAGCAATAAAAATGCTTACTGCCATTTTTTTGCATGTATCCATTCCAAATCCTGAGAAAGTAGGTGATTTTCTTTTTGTTTTTATATATTTGAAGCAACAGTGAAAACTATTTCCTTTATTCTCTATGTGTTAATCCTCACTGTTCCTGGTTGCTCTGTCCATCCTGTCAAATTTTGTTTAACTCAGATTTATCTTACATTGGAAGATTTTTATACTTGACAGATATTCATCTTCTAGTCAGGTTGTCAGCTTTATCTGTTTTAGTATTACTCAGGGGAAATCCATTTTCTATCTGAGCTAATAAAATGGTGAAAGATTCCCTTGAAAAGAACTATTCAACTTTTTTAATCCATGAGCATTTTCAAATATTGTATTGACTTTTATGGGGAAAAAAAAGCCATATATTAAAGGCTGGGAACCCTAAACTGAAAGAAGATTTTGCTTCTTTTGCTCTCCCCATCAGCTAGATGAATCTTTAGTTCTGACCACTCATATATGGAAAAAACAGACAACCACATCATGACTGGGATATGGCAACTTGCAACTTTATTTACATATATATTACACAATCAGGTTTAAAAGTGATTTAGGTTAGTATTAAGCCCTAGGTGTCATAAACCCATTGTATCTTGCAGAGGAAGGCTTTAACATTCTGATTGCAGAATATTTCCATTCTCTTTTTCAAGATTTGGGACCCAACCCCCTCTTCAAAACTGTATGGTTTTCCATGGTAGGTTCTTAGACATGACACAATGGGGAGAGTTTTGTTATTTCCTATGGTTTTGTTCTCCTTGCAGCTTCCTTGGAATTCTTGGTGACACAACAGTGGGTACACTGTTCATTACACTTTGTTCCCAGCAAATCACTACACTTTGTTCCCATGGGTTCTAGCTAAAAGTGTTACATTTTCTCATTCGTTTTTGATGGTTTATGCTGCTCACTGATGTAGTAATTGGAAAGGGGATGCAGCTCATCCATGATCTGGAGGCTATGAAAAACTGAGAAACCCAGGAATTCAGCCTACATTGGACTTCCAGGATTTATGATAGAAGGAAATTGTTTGAAGAGCTTTAAAACAGTATTTTAAAACCATGTTTTCCAATATGCTTTCTAGTCCCCTTCCTTTTGCTTCTGCAAGAAGAAAAACCTGAATAGATCAATGTCAGTCCAGCTCTTTCTATGATTTTTTCTTGATCTTTGCTATTAGCAACAGCCAACTATACTGCAGCACTGAGATATATAACCTGCCAAAATTCTCTGCTTTTGAGTGGTACCTATTCCTAGCAAATGGGTTAAAAGAAAAGGTATTCTTCAGGGGAATCCATAGCTGTAATCCATTTTCCCCATTTAACTGTCAGCTTCTCCTATAGCTCCTTCCCAGGCATGGAATAGAGGTGAGTCAGAGACTTCCCTTGGGAACAGCACTACTCTATCCTTTATCTGGGGAAAAAACCCACACACAGACCCACACAGGGAACAGTGAGATATTTTCACCAGGCACAGCATTTTGCACCACTTTTCCTTACAATTCAGTGACTCATTTCTGAGTTAAATGGATGCAGGCACAGCTATTTCTGTCATCCTGACTACAATGTGCAATTACTTAATGCGGAGCTGGGTAGGCAAAGGACCCAAGGGAAATACAAGCACTTCTTTTTGCAATGGGATGCCTTATTTCTCACGGGGAAAGAAAGCAAAAGGGCATGAGGAGAAGGAAACTTTTGAAGAAAATATCTTTCTTGTTACAAGAGTCTACTAAATTATTTTATGTACATTACTGGGAAGTCAGTCCTAAAGAGTAGATACATTTACAGCTGCAATAGCTCCGCTAAATTTAGCTGACTTATAAACTTACTTTAAGGCTAGGCTGCTTTATTGACAGGGGACACCTTCTCATCATCCCTCACCTAATTTGATTTCCTCCATAACATCACTCCTGAAAGCCCTTGGACTCGAAAGCAAAGAATCTACTACTCTCTCTTCATGCTCCCAGCCCACACTTAATTATCTTCACTTTCTTAGCACTGCTGCTTTCCATGCTTTTATCTGCTCGACTAAGGATCTCCTCTCTATCAAAAACATTTAGCTCATGTAGGCACCTAAGGCAAAAATCCAGATTTTATATTTGAAACTTAGGCCTCTGTCTGGTGTTACAGATCTATTTCTGTTCTTTAGATTAGACAATCATGGACTAACAGAAAACTGTCTCAGGAACAAGAAACCTCTCCCTTCCCAGCTGGGTGCTGTACAGCAAGGATCTATTGTACCCACTGTTCCTCTGATGGCAATTGAGACTGCATTTTCCCTACTTTGATGAGATAGCAAGTGAGCTGTACTTTTATTGAGCATATCCTATATTCCTGCTTGTGTGGGGCTGCCTAGAAAGCCCAGACAGGATGTTCAGATTTCCCTAGCTCCAGGCCCTGCTTCCTGGATTTCTGCTCTCGCTGCTAGGCTCTCAGGTTCAGCTTGGCTGCCAGCTCTGCCTGCTCATCCCTGTGGCTGTGCAATTGCCCAGTAACTTCTTCTGGTTTGTATTGTCATGATTTATGGCATCATTTATACTTCCTCTTATCTTCACCTATTGCCAAAGGAAAATGCTTAGCTTTTCTCACACTGGTATTTATGATGGATAGCTTTATGGCGTGGCTCTGAAGACAACTGACCATGAATGGAGGATTACTTGTTTTCAGATGCAGAAAAGTTCTGTCTTACACCGGCATAGAATTAATGTTCAGAAATTAAATTAGGATCATGGTGATGTCAGTCAAGAATAAATCAAATATTAGCAACCAGACAAAGTCACAAAAGTTGCCTTTAAACTCTGGAAAACAAATTTCTTCTCTATACAGAAGAAAATTCATGACATTTAATTGCACATCTTGGCAGGAGCCAATTCATCTTTGCTCACCTTATTATTGAGTCCCACTGGCATGACACAAACTACACTTTTCTCTGGAGGACAAAAATTGTAAATTATGGAATCCCAGACCACAAAAGTTCAGGAAAAAATTCCATTATTTTTGAGCTTGGCACAGTAAGACTTCAAATTTTGAACTTTTTAATAGCACCGCAATTAATACCACTACACACTGACTTCTACTTCTTTCTAGAAAAGAAAAAAATGAGGAGTACACTGAAGAGGTAGTTCATAAGAGATAAAGGAATTCAACATTCTTTATGTGGTTCAAACTTAGTAAGTCCAACTAACTTTTCAGAAAAATTACAATTACTTTGAAAGAACTGGTACTTTGAAAGACAAAAATATAAATTCAAATCCAAAATTCAAATAAAAAATTAACAAGTACAAGTAGCTTTTTACAGCAGTGAGATACATTTGATTGAATTGGCTGCTAGTAATTAAAACACTTATTACCCTGGTGAGGAAGAAACAGGAACAACAGAGGCCACTGTAACCCTCTGTTTACTTTGTGTGACATTGGGCAGTGAACACAAAGTCACAAGATGTGCCCCAACACTGCAGCTTCATCCAACCTTACTGATAGAGGGTATTTCACCTTAACTCAGAAGCCAAGACTGATCAAAATTAAACTACATCAACAGTAACCTTGTTGCAATGTTGGGACTGAGCAGCTCCACTGTCCTTGGTTGCTAAGAATATTCTCAGCTTTTTAATTAACAAAAAAACCCAACCAGTTTTTTTTAATCTCACTCTTTTATTAGTTCAGTAACTGAATCCTAGAAATACACCACTATCCTTTCATCAATTATAACAGATACTCATGTGTTGGACTGAAACAACATTATTTCATAAAAAAGGCAAAAGCAGGTTTCATGTTCAGTACTTAATTTAACAATGGCTGGAAATAAAATATGAGGATCAGGTGTACATGACCTGTCAGCTTGCAGTGAATGAGCTGCCAGCAAAAAACTGATGATTGCCTTGTCCTTTAAATGCTTTTCTTTAGCACCCAGCGTCATCCTCTCCATAATTTTTCCAGGTACTGATTTTAGAGTAACAGGCTCTTAGTTTCCTCAGCCCTTCCTCACGCCCTTCTTGTAATCTATTTTGGCAAAACTGGAATAAAGCCTCCCAGTTTTCATTATGCCTCCTAGCTTTGCATACAGAGTTTTCTTAATGCCAGGTGCATTTAACTGTTGTGACCATTGTTAGAAACCCTGCAGCTATCTGGTATTCTATTTTATGCACTATCAGTTGCAGTCGGAGGAACTAGTTAAAATCTCAGCTTAAAAACAAAAAACAATTAAATACTTTAGGATTGTCTCTAAAGAAAAGACTTGAGTGCAATCTCCATGGCCTTAAAAACCAAGAAACAAGTTTAAAAAATTAATGTAAGTTATAAAAAGAAGAAAATAATTGTATTTTTTATGCCAGTGTTTCATTTATTGAGTAGTAACATTTATGATTGTGTAGACTGTGTATATTAATTTCAAATGAATAATTTTTTCTAGAACTGCAACAAAATTAGGTTCACAAATTGCAAATCTAAATGGAATTTGCTTCCAACAAATATTTAGAGCCTCAAGCTGATACCTAGACAAATAACTCCACAGGAGTCAATCATATTGAGAAATGTAATTTGCTCCCCCAACATTTCATGTACATATAGGAACAAAAATGAGATTCTCACTGAACAGTACTGAAAAACACCTAGAATTCCTGTATACAGATTGCATTACAGGAACAGAAAATTATTCAAAAGTTAACCATAGAAAAAAGTGACTTTGAGACTAGGTGGGTGTGGAATATAAACCTTGCTGTATGGCAATTAGATGCAGTGAGTAGAGTGCAAGAAATTAAATTTCAAGTCATAAACCAGGACAGACATCTATTAATAGGGCTATCATCTGAGACATTATCTATTATTTACTTTTATTTAAGGATCTGTGCATTTTTCCCTGGCAGCACAGCAGAGAGTATGCTGTGAAAGGCCCAGCAAATCATTACACTTTGTTCCCGTGGGTTCTAGCTAAAAGTGTTACATTTTCTCATTCATTTTTGATGGTTTATGCTGCTCACTGATGTAGTAATTGGAAAGGGGATGCAGCTCATCCATGATCTGGAGGCTATGAAAAACTGAGAAACCCAGGAATTCAGCCTACATTGGATTAACATTTTGACTACTAATCTAGACATATTTGCCCTCTTAAATGGCCTGTAGGTCATTAGACTACATCATGGTTAGAGTTCTGGGGCTTTCTGGAGCAGTCCTGATTGAATGTTGAAAGGAATATCCTGCACTATGTTCCAGTTATCAAGGACCAGGAGCAATGAAAAGAAAACACAGTTAAACTTTTTTCAACAAAAAATAATGGAGAAAAACTAAATCCAAGTGCTTGCAAAAACCCAAGACAAATTTCCCACACTGTGCCTCCATGAATGTGTATTTTACCCACTCACAGGTATTGTCTCATAGTTTTTCATTCACTCACACTCTCACACCCACAGGGTCTGTGCTTAAGAAGTCCTGTCTAGAGCTTCTTTTGTGCAACAGAGAGAACAAGAGACTCCAGCTATCAGAAATCCTTCATTGCTTACAAAAAATCCTGCCCGTATAAGTCTTGTATGTCTGAGGTGAGACTGCTGCTCCCTGTTGGCATTTCCTTGAGGTCATGCTCCTCTCAGTGGGAACAGGATCCTCAACCCATGAGTAAGAGTACTCTTTTATTATCAGCACACAATCCTTCAGGCTTGGCTGAGTCAATAATTTTCACAGCTGGAAACAGAATTCTCTGTTACCTGCACAAGCTGTTTTCACTCTTGTGCTGCGCTGTCTTCAGGACTTTACAACCCCTTTCCCTCCCTGCATCCTCTGTACTGACCTCAGTAACTATCTCAGTTTAACAAAGTCTGGTTTTCAGCTGCAGAGGAACCTCCATGGGTTGTGGGGGTGCTTCCCTGTGGGGATCTGGCAGAACCCATCAGCTGGCTAGTTTTGAAGCCTGACACCTGGTTAAATCACTTAAAAGAGTTGAAACGCCTCTGTGGAAAAGCACATTTAAGAGTGAACAAAGCCTGGGGAAAAGCTCTCTGGCTTCCAGCCTTTGAACAGGTAAGGGGGCACCGGCCCGGCAGGGCCTGGCTCGGCTCTGCTGCAGCACCGGCCGGGCCGGCCCCACACGGCCTGGTCATGGCTCAGCTGGGATTTCTGCTGCTGCCATGCCAGGCCGTGCCACTGGGACTATCCCAATGCCACAAGCAACCATGCAGCCAGGACCAACACCGGGAGTGCCCCATGGCTGGTGCTGAGGGTGGCCCTGAGACTGGGAGCAGCCACCCAGCTGGGATTGCTCGGCTGAAATCCGCACGGCCGGGGCAGCGGCGCACAGCCTCAGCTCTCAGCATGGCTCGCAAATAAACTTTCTTTATTCTGGTATCAGTGCCAGGAGTGGCCCTGCAGCCAGTGCTGGGGGCGGCCCTGAGGCCAGGAGCAGCCTGGGGTCACGAGTGGCCACTGCCGGCCCAGTGCAGCAGTGGCCACATGGCCGGGACTGGGCAGCCAAAATCACCACAAGTGCAGCAGCACTGCACAGCTGCGGATATCTCAGCCTGACTCTCAATGGACTTTGTTTGTTTAGCTGCTTTTAGCCAGCTATGTTGCAGACAGAAAACAAAGCAGTGGCAGCAGGTTTTTTCCTTTTTTCCCAGAGCCTCACACCAAAGAAAAGTGCAGGGTGACGTCGGGAGCCAGCGTGGCTTGCATAGTGCCAGCGGAGACCACAGGATTGGCAGCAAAAGACACAGAGCTTGACTGTGGAGCCTGGATGAGATCAACATTTCAGTGCTGCAGAACTCCATAAAAATTGTTTCAATTGATGAGAACAAACAAACCTACGAACACCAATTCTCTCCCAAATCAGGAAAAAGAAAGGGTGAAGACATGTAGAGGAAACAACATGGGACACTGAGGTCAGTGAAGAAGGAGTCAAATGCTAGATGGGAGGGGATTGAGGAGATGCCTTAGTCTTGGGCTTAAATTCTTTTGTAAGGCTGTGGTGAAGATATATTTTATATATCAGACTTTGTTTTTCCCAGTAATTAATGGAATACATTGGGGGGGAATGTAGTGTTCTAACTACACCTGTGAGTAGAACCAGTGTTGAAATAAGCAGATGTTGCAGCAGCTGTGATTTCAATGAGAAGCTTGAACAGAGAAAGATGAGAGAGATGAGAAACAGTGCCCCAGGGATAGGAGAAATCCTGTGTTCTCAGAGATAAAAGAAGAAAACTTTTGTTTTTATGCTAGAACAGCATATTCTTAAAATAACACCCCAATAAGATGACATGGCCCATGTAAACAGCTGTGGGAAAGCTGCAAGGTATGGGAGGGACTTCAACACAGCAAACAGAGTTTCCTTTTCCTGGTGGGTGATTCACTGTTACATTGAAGCCACGGGTGAACTTTTTCTTGTGGAGAAGTGTCCCTGGTATGGCAAGAGAGACTCCTCTCCCTAAGTGAACTGAAGAAAAGATACCCTAGAGATGGTAAACTGACTGAAAGTTCTAGGTATTGTCTCTATGTTGTCAGTGGGAAAGAAAAGAGGGTGTGGGGGAGGAGAAGTGCTCTAAAGGTTTATTCTGATTTCTTATTATCTTTTTCTTTTAGTTCTGTTAATGAGGTTTTAATTATACCCTTTAAAGTTCTGAGCCTGTTCTGCCCTCCTCCTAATCCATATCTCACAGCAGGAAATGAGTATATAATTCCAGTGGGTCCACTGGCATTTGGCCAGCACTAAACCCAGTACACTAATTGGTGCAATGTCCAGAAAACTCAGACTGGCAAACCAAAAACCAGTACAGTAACCCCACAGCAAGACCACACATGCCCCAGTAGCACCGCAGCCCACATCCAGCCCAAACTCAGCTGCTGAGACAGAGATAGGGCAAAATGCAGCTGAGAGCCTGGTACAAGGCATGGAACCAGGGTGTACCTGGCTGTTCTGCTGCTGAGCCCCACTGCAGGATGGTGCAAGCGGAGCACCCCTGGGGTGCATCTGACCAACTTTCAGCCACGTGCAAAATGCACAGGGGAAATCAAGGGGACAGTAAGTGATATTAAGTTCCCATATGGCATCTACTTGACCCTCTAATTACTCCAGAGAGGCCTACCAGTGGCAGAGGTTAACCAGCAGCTTCTCACACCATTGCTGCTTAAATGTGTTGCTGAATGAAGAGGAAACGATGATTCTTCACACATTCACTAGACTCCATATATGTATATGTGTGCATGTAATACCCACTCCTGAGGGGCAGATTTCACATAATATCCTGGTGTGGTGATTTAGCACCAGCCAGAAACGAATCTCTAAATAAGCCACTCCTCTTCCCCCCACCCTTCTGGCAAGAGAGGGACAAAGGCAGAGACAACAGGTTGAAATAAAAATTTATTGAAAGCAAACAGCAATGGAATAAGAAAAGCACAGTAATAGCAGCAATATTAATAACAAAAGTACATGAAACACACAAAGAGTTGTTTGTTACACACAAGGAGCTGTTCATCACCTCAGCTTAGTTCTGCATGGCCGCCAGGACAAAGTCAGGGTGGTGGCCGTTCCCATGCCCAGGACCACTTGGTTTCTCCAGATGAAGAAAAGCTGTTGGGCACTTCCTGCTGTCAGCACTCCTGTTCCCAAGCCCGAGACAACGAAAACTATGAAGGATAAATCCCCCAAAAGCTGGATAATCTGTGCTGTGATGCCTGTTTTTTTCCCAGATCCCTGTGCTCCACTGGTTCAATTCCATGAGGCATGGCCACTTTGAACTGTTCCACCCTGATCCACCTGGCTCCCCTCTGCTCCTTTTGGCTCCTCTTGGCTGGGACTAGGCTCCCCTATACCCCTCTGCTTTTGCAGATATTTCTTGCACCAGTGCTGCTCTTCAGCCCAATGTCTTAGAGCCAAGGCCACCACTTTTCCAAGCCATGTTTTGGAGGAACTGGGAAGAGGACAGGCAGTGGCAACAGAGGACAGGGTCCACACAGCTGATCCCAGCAATGCCCCCAGTGAAGAACGAGACAAAATGACACACTTTCAGAAGTGCACTCACCTTTTCTTTCCCCTGAAACCATGCCTGCAGCGTTGATGTGTGTGCTATGGAATAACAACCTGGTCACATCCAAACAGTGCTGAGCTGCACCCCCTCTCCACAGCCAGGACACCTGGGAAGGACATCATGCAGTCGAAGTGCAAGAGGAACATGAACCAGCAGCAGGCAGATTGGGACCACCAAAAGTTGCACCTTTCCTTTTGAAGTCAGGTTACCCTGCAGTGGTGAACAGTGAACTTGGAGCCACAGCCAGCAAGGAGGAGCCCTGCGCTGGAAGGACATTGGTAGAGGTGGAAGAGGTATGCTCTGTTCTCCAGTTACAAATGCTGTGCTGGTAATTACCTAATAGGAGCAAGAGGTAGGTCTCTCAGAAATGTTATTCATCCTAACATAGCCATGTTCCCTTCTTTCTAGTCCCTCATTTTTCAGCTGCTAAATCTGCTGTTCCATTAGCTGGAGAATATGCTAAAAAATTCTGTGGCACAACAAGATGGAGGAGGTAAGATGGAGATACATCCCAAGTTGGGAACATTGGGGAATCCTGTGCTGAGGTATTCTTCTGCTGTTTCCTCTGGGTGACACCTTTCATTGTGCTTGCCCAAGGACTTACAGAAGAACAGCAGTAAGAAACAGCTCTCTTCAAATGAAGCCTCTTAACACCTCAAATTTCAAGTTTTGATCTTAATTACAAGTTGTGCTACTGAATGGTATTACATAAATATGTTATTGAGTTATACAACACTAATTTGATCAGTGACTCAGTACTGTTTTCAAGGGAAATAACTTTCCTGAATAAATGAAAGCATTTCTGTTAGTTCTCTACAGAAATAAAATACTCCACACATGAAGATGAAACATAAAAAATTTAGGCAACTTTAAAGTCATGACATTTCCAGCATATTTGTACTACTGTATCTCCTTAGAAGTCTTTCTGAAACATATCTTAGTATCATCTGCCAGGTACTATGCACGAAATACAATTTGTAGGTCTAGTATTCACAAGAGAGGTTTAGAAGCAACAAGATGTAAAAAAAAGAAACAGTGTTTTTCTAATGGTTGCTTATTCTTCAGGAGCAATTTTGTTGCTCTGGGCCAAAGTATCTTACCTAAAAACTGCCACAACATCAGAGACTTTGTAAGAGCAATACATTCTATCATCACCTTTGTTTCCATTTTTATATACCACTTAATGTTAATACTTATAAGTAAAACTCTCGGGCTCTGCTTCCATCAAAATCAATACATTTCTTCGACAAAAATACAGTAGCTGCTGCCATCAGAGATTTCTTTGTAAGTGAGGAGGCAAGAATATTATAATGATAAAAGCAGAAACTTTCAAAAGCTGACTCAGTGATTGACTTGGTTTTCTCATAGCATATTGTCCTGGCGTGACTTCAAGATGCTGAATTGTATGCCCATTCATCTGTTTAGCCCAGTGAAAAACTGGATCTGAGAGCAAAGGAGGGGAGAAGGAAAAGTGGTGGAATTTTTTTTGCAGCTGTATCCAAAACACAGAGATAAGCAGTGCTCTCAGAGTTCTCTGCTCTGCAGACAGACAGGGAGTTTTCCCTCGCTGTTTTCACTGTTTTTTCTCTCATTAGCTGAGGCCAGAAGTTTTTTTTGGACTGTTCAGCCATTGTTCATCCCAGGAACACCAGGATTATTGTCTGGGGCCCCCCAAGCTTTAGTGTGGCTGGGACACTGGACCCGAGCTCCAAAGAGAGAGACCTGAGCCCCAGAGAGACTGAGAGAAAGCCAAGGACACATGCACAACAAGGACTCTGAACTACAAAAGTACTCTCTTTGAATTTGCCATCTCTTCAAAACAATGAGAGGTTCCATTATTTAATATTATTCCTTTTCTCATGTTTGTGAATACTTTGTTTGGTAAATCAATATTTTTTTCCACTTTTCTTGAAGGAGATTTATGTCTCCCAAACCAGCGTGGGGAGGGGTACCCTGAATTTGTTTTCTAGAGGGAACCCTTTGGAGGTTCCCCCCCAAATTTGGCCTAAACCAGAACACACATGCACTTTAGTAAAATATGAAAAACTCCTAAGTCACAGCATCACAGAGGAAAGATAAACAAAACCTTTAAACTGTTTAAACAAAAATTAAAATTCCATTTTGCCTTCTAGCTTTGAGTCTCATAGTAGATATTTCATTGTTAGAGAAAAATCTATGTCATATGCAGTCTCCAGTGAGGTTCTGCAAGTTAGATCTCTTTTTCCATTATATTATTACCAAAAAGTGACAGCAAGAATGTTGATTGGTCTGTGAAATCTAGAATAGGCAGCCTGGAAAGAAACAAATTCAGTTAAATTGATGGAACACAGTTAAGTTAGATAGCAACTTTCATCACCAGTAGGGCTAGTGGGAAGGTACCATAAAATAAGCAAATCTGAGAAAGAAATGTGTGAGAGATTGTGAACGTGGGATTTCACAAAATATTATTATCCAAGGTACTGGTTTTTGTTGTGGGGTGTTTGGTGTTTGGGGATTTTTTTTCATTTTTTGAGATGAGAAATACAATTGAATATTCAGAAGGGGTTCAAACAAGTCTGGAGAGTGGCAGACACATATGGCTACTGCTCCTTCTTCACTAAACCTCCAGAATTTTGTCCACTTCTTCCTTTTCTCTCCCAAACAAAACTAAAAAGAGATACATATTTTGTGAGCCCACATCCAACTGATTTTGGCAGAAAACCCCAAACCTTTCCAGAGCTAAATAGAAAGCCCACTGAACCTAGAATATATTTCAGAGTTAAGATGAATGGACTCAAAGTGAGGTCTGGTCTTGGTGGACAACCAACCAGTAGTAGTCTGACTTGCCTGAAGTTCAGGGAATAAAGAAATCACAGCAGAAATTTTATGATATAGCAAAACCACAATGTGAGTAGAGCAACTGATAAGTTCAGGGCTCATATAAAGGATATGAACTGCATAAGAGTGGATGGATGCCTCAAAAACTGACAGAAGCAGCTGAGAATGGGGTGTGCTTCAAAACACTATTGGCTTTATTTGGATGTGCCTATTAAATATTTATATGATAAACATAGAATAAATGGTAAAAAAATTAAAGATTCTTGAATAGACTCTTATTCTAGTTGCTGCCACATTTTAGTCATCAGAGCACAATTTCCTTTTGATTTTTAATGCATTAAAATCATTTCCACTTATTTGAAATTGAGAAAATATTTCCTACAATCATTTGTTGAACACTAGCAGTTACAACCATTTTCCAAACACAGGCTACTTCAGACATCAACCATTCACTTTGAATAGAAATAAATCCACCAGTTGCCATTTATCTAATGCCTGCAATTATCTATTCTCTTTTGCTAAGATGACTTCGAATCATGAGTCCATTAGAACCGGTAATCATTCCCTTCTCCAAAGAATTATCTGCCTGCTTAACTCTAATGGGTGTCACAGTTTAACATTTTACTTGAAAGAAATTACTGAAAAATATTTGCTGGATCCAACCCTGCTGGGAGAAATATGACAACAAGCATTACTGGTCCTGTTCAATAAATCTTGCTATTTTCTCAATGGTCATTTCTGTGTTTCATCCTTTGCACAACGTACCCTTTCCTTTGTGTTTGGTGGTATCTTCAATACAGACAGCATATATTACTTTTAATAGGAAAAAAATCTTGGGTTTTTCTTCTTTCTTGCCCCCCCCCTTTCTGAATTTTTGAAGGTGTTTATTTTTTGCTTTAAAGGTGGTCTTAATTCCTAGCTGTATCTCGTGACTTAATGTGCATCACTGAGTAGTAATGTATTTTTCTGCAATGTTATTAATATGCTTATCCATCCAAACAACCAACTCCCAGTGGCATAAACAGTGCAAAGAATTCCCTTTTGCATCTCAATGATACCAGCATAGTACAAAAACATCCCTGAACATACGCTCCTGTCTCACTTTTCATATGTTAGTCAGGACCTCTTTGCATTCTGGAAAGCAGGTTGGCCATGGCAAATTCAGTTCCCTGATTTGGCTGCCTCCATATCAATATATTTATTCTGCTGCCTTAAGGAATCAGAATAAGAATTGTCAGCACTAGATGGAGCTCCTGTACAGCAACATCTCGAGGAAAAATCTTCGGGGCTGCTGTGCATGAGAAAAGCAGAAATGGATGCGCAGCCCTGGTGTAGCAGGAGGATGATATCAGGGCAGTCAGGTTCACTGCTGCATCCTCATGCCCATGCTACCCTGCAGGGCCCCCACCTCCTGCCAGGACTGCTCCTTTTGAAACGTGGGGGCATCCCCAGAACCTTCCTTCCTGCTGAGGATGTGCACAACTGTAATACATAACATGCAGTCTCAGGGGGTTTCTGTATGTGGGACATGGCACCAAATCAGCTAAGAGGTGAAATGACAGTGTTAGCATCTGCTAACCAATGAGCCAAGCATCCACATAGCACACAACCAATGTCCTTCTAATGAGCTTCTCCTTTTTCACTGAACCTATCTGCTGATTTTTAATAATAAGAGTATATTTCTAATGATTTTCTATAATCTGTGGGGTTTCTTTGGCACTTAACATTCCTAGGGGTGGAGCACACTACAAATACTAACTAACATTAGACAAGTTTTTCACAATGTCTAATGGTCAAACTGATTTTTATTATAGTTAGATATTAACTGGTCAATAAATAGTCATATCTGATACTATTAATGCAGTCTCAAAATATGATGATCAGGCTTTACACTGCCTTTGAATCAGGAGTTTCTTGTGTAGTTTTACAACCCCACAACCTCATATGGTGTAGAAGTGAGCTGAAACATCAGAGAAGGCTGCTCCTGTCTCTATCCAAGATCACTGTGATGGCTGAAGGATGTGCAAACAGGAAAAGCAGCATTCTCCGTTCCTTAACCCCCTCCAAAGGACCTCAAAGTGGAGATCCTTAGCTACATCCATTAAAAAATTTAATACAACCAATGCAGACAGAAATCCTTTGCAGTACATTTTCACCCAAACAATAAGTCTAATCTTCAATTGGATAGAAGGGTGGAGATTGCTCTAGAAAGTGTAGTAGTGCAGGTGTGACATACTGGGGCAAGTGTGGCTATCATGGAGAGAAGCCATACCTTGCTTAATTCATCAGAGGTCCTTGACAGCACTGTGCAGACAGGGCTGATGCTGACTTGGGTTAAACCTACTTGGATTTTCAAACAACTTTGACTAGCCCAAAGGCTTTTAAGGATAGTAAGCTGCCATGCAATAACAGAAATCTTTATGTGAAAGAATAATTAAATAGAGGTAGGAAATAAAAAACAGGAGAAAAAAATTAGTTTTCTTAGTGGAAACTGTGGACAGCAAAGTTCCCCACACATCTGTCCAAGGCCTTGGGCTATTCATCATATTAACAATCGATCTGGAAAAGATGGGGAAAGATGAAAAGTTTTCTGATCATACTACACAGAATAACTCAAAATCTACAAAAACTGCCTGTGAAGTACTGCAGCACAGCCACATGAATTGGAGCCATCAAGCATATAAGATACAGTACTGATGTAAACTGCCATATGAAGAAAACAGACCTGGCTTTAAATACACAGCAATTGTTTCTGTCTTACTGCTCTGCAAAGCGAGTTATGATAGAGAACTTTAAACAAACCACTTCCACTAAGCACCAATGCTCAGCAACATTTAGAAAAGCAAACATCAGGACTTATTAGAACAGGAAAACAGAGAAAAGAAAGACAAAAGGTGAACAGGGAAACATTATTTAGTGTTTCCTAAAATAAGAAGGTTTTCAAATTAAATCATCAGATTGCAGACTCAGAATAAACAAACTGGAGAAGGTACTTCTCTTTGCATAGTACATAGTTAATAAGTGGAATTCCTTTATATATTATATTGTGCATACCAAAATTTTGCAGGTTTCCTGAGAGCAAGTGGAATGGGAGATAAACACAGGAAGACCTATTAGATTCAAAAGTACTGCTTCATGGAAGATAGGTGTTCATACACCACAAATCACAGGCTGTGGTACTACATATTGTAAAAATATCATTGGATGCTGAAAATTATCCCAGCTTTAAGTTTAGTATTCTAGAAGAATAGCTAGGCAAAATACTTTGATTGGCATATACTTGATATCTATACAAAAAACACTTTGCAAGGCATAACTTATTGAAATGATAAGAAAAATCAATTACAGCACAGTAAGAAGCTAATACCTGCTTGTATCTGATATCAGTATTTCTTTTCCAAAGGTCTGAATGCCACTACCCTAAAAAAGATATTAACTTGTAAAATTCTTACTCATTCTCAAATTCCTTGTTAAACACTACTTGGTGCACTGACCTATAGAGAAAAACTGCTCCATGAAGCAAACCAGATGGTGATATGCTACTATGTACTGCTCTTATCTCAGTGTATATTAAGCTAAGGCTTTATCTTGCCTCATAACCTGCTTTCTACCCATTAGAAGAAGTCTATTTAAATTCTGACTGGCATATTTATCTGGCAGCCTTTCATCCTACTCCTGTGATGTGGTCTTTGCCTCTCTCAATGATATTAAATAGAAACACATTTTCAGTTCTGAGAAGTACACATAGCAAAGCAATCCTCAGCAAGATCATGCAGCCACTGCTGGACCTTGTCCCTCTTGCACTGCCACATGTTTTTTTTTTCTCTGAAAATTGAACAGCATAAAAACAGTGCAAAATTTCAAAGTTTGGATAAATTAGGGCAAACTGCTGTGATTTGTTACAAAGAATTACATGGAGAAGATTTACTTGGTGCACCATAGTCAGTGTACAGAACATATTGAAAAATATACAAAAATGCCACATACATACTCCACTCTTTCACTGAGAGACAGAATTTGTAACTTGCCCTCACTATCATATTAACTCCTACCCTAGAACTGTCTCTAATTAACTCCTGCTGAACCCGCTCTGAGGCAGACAGGGATGGCCATCAGCCTCCCATGCAGTGCTTGCTCTGCTGCCAGCAGTGGAGGGGAGAGCAGTGCCTGCCCTGCTCTGCCTTGGGCTGCCTGCTGTGCAGTGCCCAAACAGCTTAACAGTTTGCCTAATTTCATTAGGGTGATTAAACAGTCAGTCTAAAGAGGTCCCCTGGTAACTCCACAAACAGCCTGAACGCAGGACAAAAATAACCCCCAATCTGTAAATCTGGCAAACAATAATGCTTCAGTGTGCACATGCACATAAGGGTTAAGTCTAAACATTGTGCATCCTAAAAATCTCATAAGGTCAAGTTAAACAGAATTATCTATGGTTTTGTAAAATTTATACCACTTCTTAGATGAAAGCAAATCTTGCCAGATGTTAATGTGTTATTCCAGTATTCAGAGGTCTATACTAGACTCAGACAACTCTCAGATATTAAGCAACAAAATGCCATATAAGTGAATTAACTAATGGTTTTGAATTTTTGAAATTACCAAAGTCCTAAGCTAAGCAAAATTTTATATAGCTTTTATTTGTAAAGATGATCTATTCCTTATGAAATTTTTGTCTTCTTTTTGTTACCTTGTTTTCTGATAGTCGCTTGGTCCTGAACAAATTTCTACTGTTACAAATCTCTACAAAAATAATTCAACATAAAGAAGTTTCCTTTTTTTTGATTCATCTGAAGCCTGTTGACTTTGATTCATTCTTGCCATAGTTATCTACTATTTCTGCTCTTAATTGCATTAGTGAAACCAATAGAAACAAAGAATAGGAGCAGGGAAAAGAAACAATAGAAGATATAATTGAAAAACAACACTATAAAATTAGAATGTCTGCCTCTAATAAAACACTGAAAAATAGATGCAAAGATTTACAGCTTAGCCCAGTGAGTCCCTAGCCTTCTGCTTTTTGGCTGCTATACTTTCTTAAGAAACAGCAGAAGTTTGTATCTGACCACAGGACAAGACTGCACTTCATCATATCGGAATATTTGAATTAGGCTTAAGAAACTACAAATAGGAGAAGTAACATAATTTACAACATGCTGGGAAGACTTGCTGGCAGAAATAGCCCAGAGCAATTGAGCCTGATGCTGACAGCTGGCACCAGAAACCTTCAGCTGGAGCAGGTGAAGTCTGGTATAATAGTAGAAAAGATGGTACCCAGGTGACCTTGATTAGAGGCATTACCATCCAGACACGGAGAGATGCCTGGGGAGTCAAGCAGCCCCAAGAATCTGAGGTTTCACCCTTGCATGGGGTGATCCCGTGATTGCATCCCCTGATCCTCGCTGGGCCAGCACAACATGGAGGGGAGAGAGGGGCAAACAGGTCCCATACTGCTCAAGAAGGAAAGCACAGGGACATTTCACAGAAATGGGATGGGGGCACGTCATGGGGGTGAAATGTCTACTCAGAGTGGAACTCTTCACGTTTGCCGTCTGCAGATTCCAAATGTTCCCCCTGCCTGCATCAATTATGGGAGAGTCTACAGCAGACAGAGGTAATTTTGAGTTAGTTTTGAAAAAACCCGAACAACCCATAACAAAACCAAATCCACAAATCTCCCAGTACTGGGAGGCATTTGGATTATTTAAGAAGTGAATAATGTTAGCTGAGAAATCCACAGAAGCAATTAAGTGGTCTGCAACTCAGTAGAGACTGTAGTTTATTGACGTTACTGAATCCTCAATTTCAGAAGCAGTTTCTTAGTTAGTGTTGAAATGTAGAAAATCACAAATGTAAACAGAATAGTTTCAGCTTTCAAATAAACTCATGTTCCTTTTTTAACATCAGCACACTAATTCAATAAAATTATTTTCTCACTTAATACACTTTTAAAATTAGAAACATAGCAGAAACACTAATATAAAAAATCCCCAAGCAATAGGAAACAGAATACAAACCCTAATAGCTACTTTTAAGTATGAAGTATTTGCCACAGCTGAGGGGAAAAAAGAACTTTATAGTTATCACCTATTATTGTGTCATTATTTGGAACTATGCCAATGGTTCTGTAACCTTTTTATCACTGAAAAGACTGTAAATTTCATTTGCTTACTGGATTGGAAGACTCTGCTTAAATGCTTCCTAAAAAGAAAAAGATATAGAAAAATAATGTCTTGAGTTAAGAAATAGTCCTTAGATATATAACTTGAATGTGAACACCCAAAGATAATACTCTCTCTCTGGCATACTTCAGGAGCTAAAAAGAAAGCTTAAAAGTTTTCCAAAAAATACTGAATTCTGTTCAGATGTGTCAGCATGTGGATGGTCTTAACAGTTCCTAGATATTATTAAACACTTAATTAAAAAACATTATTTAATAGCCCTTCACGAGCAAAGTCCATTGCTTTCTAATGTGGTTTTATCTTGACTGAATATTGCTTATTTACTGGCCTCTATTTTATTTCATTATACCCACTGGAGGACCAAAAAGCCAGCTACATTTTTATGACATATTTTTTCACATGCATGTGACCTGACTAGCAAAAGAGCTGGATTCTACTTTTTCCTAAATTAAAAGAAAGCCAACATAGCCATTAAAAGAAAGCCAGCCTTGTCTGAGTTAATGCCATGACCCAGGATTAGGAAAAAGGGCCTGGAAATATCAACGATTAAACTTGAACTCTGATAGAAATGCTGTTTCATTATCTCCAGCAGGGCTTATAGCCATGACCTTTTAGACTCAATTCACCATCAGGATAATTCTGCAAGAAATCCAACATGGTCTTTGCCTTTAAACTCCTGTTTGAGGTGTCCATGTGAACTGACGCTGTTTGTATATTTCTTTGCATAAAGTCTCCACCATTCTGCAAAGTGTCCATAACACAGAACCAAAAGTAAGCAACTGTGCTGCAGGATGGCTGCCCAATTAAAAGGATCAAACACCTGCAGAAATCTGTAGTCACCTGCACATGCACAGAAACAGACTTTGGGCATGAGCAGAACAGTTTTTTGCATTGACAGCTGACATCTGTACACAAAAAATGCCAAAGGGGTGATCAATTTCCTTACAGAATTCTTTCGTTCTTCTGTCCCCATTTTCAGGGACACATACACACAAACTGTTGTCCATTCTTCACTGTTATTATTCCTGCATGTTTTTTGATCTTTTCTTTTGTACAAGCATTAGGAAAACAGACTCTAGATTCCTGATCATACAACAAAACATGTCAGAAAACATTAAGGATGGCAGCTAAGGGAAAAAATGTTTCCATCTCCATGTGGCTGCCTGCGCCAACTGAGGGTACGTGAGGAGGTTTTCAGAGCACTCTCCAGCTCCTGTTTGAGCCATTGCTTGAATTTCTGCAGTGATGAAAGATGAGAGAGGGGAGGAGGAGGGAAGTGTAGGGGTTCTTAACCACAGGATCTTAAACACTGTTAGCATCAACAGCTATAGTCTATAACACCTTGTAAATGGGTAAATTGAATGATACTGTCCTGCTTTTCAGCTAGAGTAGAGTTAATTTCTTCTCAGTAGCTCTCATAGTACTATGTTTTCTGTTCAGAATGAGAATGGGGTTGATAACACACTGATATTTTGGGGGTTTTTGCTAGATGGTGTTTATCCTAGGTCAAGGACTTTTTTTTTCCTTGTCTCGTGGTCTGCTAGTGAGGAGGTATACAAATGAAACTGTGAGGGAGCATAGCTGGATCAGGTGACCTAACCAAAGAGATATTCCAGACCACAAAATAACATGCCCAATATATAAGCTGAGAGGAGTTACCCAGAAAGGCAGCTGGTAAGTGTCTGACATTGATCAGCAGGTAGCGAGAAACCACACTGCGCACAAATTTTTTCCCCTCTTATATTGTCATCATTGTTATTGTTTACCATTAGCATTTCACTTTATCTTCAATTATTAAACTGTCCTTATCTCAACAAAAAATTTTGCTTTGATTCTCCTCTCCTTTCCACAGGGAGAAGAGAGGAGGGCTTGAGCAAGGGGCTGCACAGTGTTTCGCCTCCAGCCCAGCACACATCTTGGGTGATACTCTGCCATTAGCAAGGCAAAACTTTCTCTTATCTCAAGAAGGTGTTAAAGTGCCTACCAGAGTGAAGTCTCTGATTTCAGGAATAACATTCAAAGTAAGACTTAAGGCCTTCCATTTTCACTTTCTTTTTCAAGGCATGATTCCTTCTTTATCATTTTTTCCAAAATTTTTGCCCAAGTTGTCTCCCTGCTTTAAGCACGTAAATTGAATGCAGAAGTCAAGTACTCATGCTCAACAAATTACCTGCAGAAAGAGCTGACAGCATTTTCCCTACATTATGAAATTGGGATTGTAAAATTGGTAAGAGGACTGGGACACCTCTTCATGGAAACACATCTTAAAAATGCTCACTCTTTCACAACTAATTTAGGCGATTTCAACTTTGTACAGTGTTTAATGAATATTTGAATTGGAAATTCCTGGAAACATCCTGGAAGAAGATACTGAAGTAGGGAGGGAACTAGAAGCAAAAGTAAGAAAATTAGAGGAAGAAAAAAGAAGAAATTAACATCCCATTTTTGAGGGGCCTTTTATGATTTCATAGAGGTACAGAGCAGGGATCTACCCCTGAGTTTGGGTTCCTTGCATAGTCCATGGAGATAGAGGGTGCAGGGAGGACATCTCTTATATCTCCCTGAAGAGAACACCTCAGATATGTTGAACAGTGTTCATGCTGGCAGTACACATTTGGTTTTCTATTGATTATAAAAAAGCCTTGGGGATTGGAAAATGTCTGGTTCTAGTCAGACGATTCCCATCTGTCTCTAAGGGGTTGAGCATTTCATTTTTTCCAATGTAAGTATGGCCTTGAGAAGTGTTTTTAATAATATACCCTTACATTATTGATTAGTTATTTAAATAAAAAAGGTATAGCAGGCTAACTTCCAGTTCTCTAAAGAAGATATGCCAAAAGAGGAATTCAGATTACATATCTTCTTAATAACTACTTTTCTGTCTTTGTTTACTATAAAAATTGAATGCATATCAGGTGCTGGAAATTACATAGAAAAATTCAGGATAAACTGTCAATTGTTACACTGTATCAAAATAACTAAATCTGTCTAGGTCATGACAGCATTTTCTTTTTTTTTTTTTTTTTTTAGATAAAGGGACTGCAGGGACTGCAAACACTTTTGACTTTTTCCCATGAGTTAGACACTGTTTTTCTCCCTCTGTTTGAACCAGTGGATTATTTCTGATACTGACCAATTACTGAGGAAAGCTTGCATGGGTCACCATGACTGTATGACTGCAGGCATACAGAGTCTGTGCATCTCAAACAGAGAATGTTTTCAGGGTCTGTTGCAGAACTATGTTTTCCTAAGCAATACTGATTAGTTGTGTTTGCTACCAACTTTATTTATAGAAGTATCACCTTTAATGCCACTGGAAAAGTAGCAATCAATGATAAGTAGGCAGGGGAGGAGCTGCTAGGAGTGGTTTTGCACTGGAAGATGAGTACTTGCTGCATCAAAGGTCAGAAAACATCAGATGGCCCCTTGCAGGATCAAGCCAAGTGAGATGGTGTCTTTTTTGTGGAAAGAACCATATCTTTTCACAGAAGAGTTGTTTACTACATCTGAGATCTCAACTGCATCCCATAAACAGAGAGTTTCCAGTATGTCAGAAGTTAGTGCTCTAAATGTAAGTACCTTAGTTTAAGGCAGTAAATCTAAGACAAGGTAAAATACTAAGAAAATTATTTGTTTAAGGTCACGAGGCAGCTGAACTTTAAAGCAAAATCATGAGCAGCTCCATTTCTCATTCATTGTGTTCTCTGGCAGTTTACAAGGGAATAAATTGATAACTGCTTTAATATGACTGAAAAGATTATCTACCCACCAAGTTGAGTACAGGGTTTCTAAAAAGATAAAATTCCTCCTTTAGGTATGACCTTGAGTTATCAATGGACATTAGGACACATCTACATGCCTTACTTCAGTTCAAATAGGACTGTAGCCTTCTGCTGCACCCAGGACTGACAGGATGCTGTGTGGGAAGACACAGACGTCAAGTCACACAGCTTTCGTATGACATGGGCATCTCTGGCTCCTCTAGAATAGTGATGTTCTTCTACCCAACACTGATCAGAATTCATTTTTTACAATGAAATATTGGAAGCAACTTCTCAACCAAGCTGCCACGACCATGAAGGTTAGGAAAGACAAAAACGGCCACATAAAAACAAGAGTTAAGAGTTCAACAGGCACAAAAATTTCCCTGCTAGTAATGTGCCTTGGAACTTTTCCAGCATTCGAATCTAGTGTTGGGTTTCTGTAGCCAGAGACAGCTTTGTCTTTCTCATATGTATCAATCTACTTAATATTTAATCCTGATATGACATGGCATAGAGTAGGGATTCTAAAAATGAGTCATCCAGGAGTCATCTGAGCTCAAATTCTGCCTGTCCTACATGTTTGGGAAGTTTACATTAGTGCAAATATCTTGAGAAAAGACAAATATTTTCTGAAAGTTTGCAACTGTCTGGAGATTTGAAATGTTTAATAAGGCACTGTGCAGAGATTACATGTGAGATGGTCAAAACTGCAAGACAAACCAAATCTTTGGATGGCATATCACTTCCTGTGTATGTGGTCTCTATGGGAGTGCCTTAAAAATAATACACTTTTCCTAAATTAAAATCTAATGCTTAGTAATTTCATTATATATTTAACCACCCTTTTTTCACCTTGCCTGCAAAGTTTACTGATAGTTCAGCTGTGAAAATAGATTCCATCCCTGTGTCACTTTCCATGTTTGCTTAAATGTACTACCATGAGCCTGTTGAACCGTGATGAAGTGGTAATGGCAGCAAATTTTAAAGTGTAATGGCAGCAAATTTTAAAAATCCATCCATTTCCCCAACTCAGTGACATGTGCAATTTCCACTGCAGTGACCTACTTAACAGAGCTGCAATCAAGGACGAGCACCAAGGTAAAATCATTTACTCTGGGAACAGACCATGCTGTTGCTCCTTTAACTCCACTCCTGGTGCTTCCCCAAATCAAGACCAAACAGCTTATACTTCCATAGCAGATCTCAGAGTATTTAATTTTCTCCTTAAATTCCCTATTACATGCTTATTGATCAGCATCTGCACTTCCCATTAGCTTCCAAACTTTTTGCTTTCCACATATGGTTTGAAATCACAAAGCAGACTTTGGGATAGAAGCAAGTAAATAAACCAAAAAACCACACTTTGCCCATAATTTTTCTCCACTGTGCCCATGGCAACCCCCTGGTAGTTATTCTTGGGTAATGGTTTTTCAGTGCCTGGGGCAGGCAATAGATTGCCTGGTAAACAGCTTACTCAATTTCCCACCAAGTGACATCAACATACACGGCACTGTCAATACTGCTTGAACACCCACCTCTTTCCCCTCCTCCCTCTTCAAATGTTATTCCCCCCTCCAACTGGTAAATAATAAAAAGAAAGCTCAAAGTATGGAGAAAAAAAAAGCAGTCCTGAATTCTTTCTGCCTGAGAAAACTACTTACAGAAATACTGGAATATATAAAACACACAAAAATGGAAATAAAATCTGGAAAAAGACATGTCATTCTGTTCAGCACAGACCAAACTGAAAACAACCTACCAAAGCAAGCCAAGGTACTATTGACCATAAGGTCTATTTTTGGATGGCCAAAGTGCTCTTATGTTACACAGCATTCCTAACTCCTGAGACTTCACTTTGGGAAAAGCAGCAGTTTCCCAGAGGAAGCTGCCAGGAGGAGTTAACGGTCATGAGTGGAACACACATTTGAGGAAGGGACAGGTACCAGAGACCACACCACTGGAAGTAGCAAGGAGTTTATAATTCAGGTAGAGAACATGTGTTTGAATTCACCACCTGATTTTATATCAAGAGCTGTGGGAGCACTTCTTGGGTCAAAGGGCCTACACAAGACGTGTTGCAATCCAGGGTGGGAAAAGAGCCAGGAATCTGTTTGTCCTGTCCTCGTGGCCTGGAGGCACCAAAGCAAGGATGCAGAGCAAGAGGGAGCTGTGCCAAGTCCCCTGATCTGGGTTAGATAAGGATCACATCTAGAAATGCACCCACAGGCCAGTTCATGCTTTAGTGGATCTTTGAATGAATGTATCAAAGGGTCACTGCTTGGTGATGGAACAGGCATCTTCAAGCAACAGACCTCATCCTTGGAGGGATGAAGACTGTCCTCTGACTGTTCATTGCCCTTTATATTCTTTCAATAATTAAAAGAATCCAGTTACAGCACTTACATCTAGCAGTGCAAAAGATGGTTGCAAAAAAATTTCATCTGGAGAGGAGAACAACACCGAATACTTTTCCCGTCACTTCTGACAAATCTATTCCTTCAACTTAATTTTCTACTGAAGCTGCAAGCCTGCAAGTCTAAAATAAATATTTTGCTTTACAGAACAGAAATCATCTGATGATAAGAACTCACTATCTGGGACATGAGTAATTCATACTATAGATTAAGAGATAATTAAAGGAGGCTTTGTTCATGACAGAACAAAGGAAGGGACCTGCAGCTAAGCAATGGCACAGATTTTCCTAAAAAAGAGGGAAGTATTATATATGTTCATACACTTAATCAAACTCTATTCAGTGGCTGACTTTTTTTAGAGTTCATTTTCAGCTCTTAAGAAATAAGTAATTTTGAAGAATGAGATACATTAGGAAATATTTATTAGATCTATGTTAATCTTTCATAAAGTCTTTTTTTAAAATGTTTTAAACTATGCAGGTCACTTGTGCTTGACCATAACAAGGCAATTAAAGTATCTTTCTGTTCACCACAGAAGAGCATTTAGCTCCCTAATCACATTGCTTAGTGCATCAGTGCTAAAAAGAAGAATAGTAAAGAATCATCATTGAACTCTTACCAAAGCAGGAATTGACAAAGCCATACCACCTACAAGCATGGTCCCCTCCAATCCATTTTCCACGGATGTTGGATGCAAAACTGAGGGTGGTGCCCGAGATGCACACTAACATGTCACTGACACTGATGTTCAGTAGAAGCATGTTGACTGGGTTACGCAGGGTTTTGAACTTGCAGAAGAGGATGAGGACAATCAAGTTATTCAAGAAACCAAAAACAAGATTAATCCAAGAAAAACAGCCACTACTGTGTGCCCACTTCGTGAGAGTCCAGCCCTTGGCTCAACAGGATGTGCAGGTGCACCAAAGCTCAGGTTATACATCCAAGTATGGTTCATTTTGGACTTTGTCATGGATCAGTGAGGGCACAGATGCTGGGTGCCCTTTGCTGAAGCAGTTTCCCAGAAGTCATTCCATCACAGATGAAATCGTCTCAGGAGCCTTGTGATCTTTGCTCAGATGAGATGGTTACACAGGTATGAAACACTGTATCACAGCACAGGACTATTTTCCTGTAGGGTGTCTTTCCAGGGGTCTGCTCTGCAGTAAATTCAGGGCAACAGAACCAAGAGAACAATCACCTCAAATTCATCTTTCTTGTTCAAACCTAGGATAATATTAGATGATCTTTTCTGATGTTCAGAGTGGAAGGTATCTTAAAAAGATGCTTCAGCATGGTCTCCTCCTTCAGAGTAGATGGACAGCCCTATCAATGGCAGCTACCTTCCTTTCCTCTGACAATGGGTGTCTTTCTGAAAATACAGAAAAAACAAATGGTTAAAACCAAACAACTTTTTCCACACAAAAACCAAAAAATAGGTACATCATTTACTAACAGTTCCTCCTGTTTTGAAGTGTAACAAATATCTCTCATTCTTTTCAGTTTTTACTCTGATTTTTACCAGAAACATCAGTTTGTTTCCTCGGATGTTTTAAGCAATTTTTCCCTAGCTCACAGTTTAGCATAGAGAAGGTCGTTTGCACCTTCCTAGCAAAGTTCCTCACGTGAGAAAATGCATGCTGAAACATACATTTTGCATTAGCTTCCCAGAGGAAGAACTCTGTCTTCCTCCACATTAAGTCAATCTACACCAAGTGAAGTTTCATTCTTGGCTTGGCTTTAATTAAAATGATGACAAATTTAGGAGGAGAAGGTATTTCTTTACCCAGAAAGAAAAATATCAAATGCTGTCCCTCAAGTTCTCATGTGCACACAAAGGTTTCCAGATCTGTGATAACGAGATCACTCCTCCCACATTTACCAGTGAACAGATGTCTTCCTTTATTATTTACAAAGCAGCCAGACACCCAAAGCCCCACATGTCTCCTATCACAGGCATAAATTTTACCCACATGGAGTGAATACATTGCTTGTGTGTTTTGTGAAACAATAGTGTTTACTGTGAATTCACAACTACATAGCCTACCTTCTCTGTGGTTGCAGGCAAATCCTGCACAGAATTTTCCATAAAAATGGAGATGTGTGTATATGTATATATATGAATTTCCACTCCTCAGTGCAAAATACATGATAGCCATAGCTTGCTGGACTAAAAAAATTTGAAAGCTTCTCTTTCATGTGTCATATACTGCTAGAATGATTGCATGTCAAAATGGAGCATCTCCTATATTACTCCTAACTGTTGTTTTGTGGAAATTGTCTTGTAGAAAAACATGTATTTAGCAATTGCAAAATTGCGAGTTCAGTTGACTGAAGATTCAGAGTTTGCTTTGTGTCATGATAAGAATTTAGAATAAGTATTTTGTCTTTCTATTCTCTACTTTCACAAATTCACTGTGCTAAATGTTACAGTGATTTTAAAGTCTAACATATACATACTGTCTTAAGGTTTTTTTCTGGTGAGCAAATTATGTACACTTCACAGACCTTCTACTGTTTGGTCATTGAGAATCTGAAACACTGATACTTTCTGATTTTTTCCTCCCCCTTTAGGAGGTACATGATGATTTATGTTGGAAAGGGTCCCAGGTAGCATATCTAAGAGACAGAAAATTTTAAGTCCTCTTCCTACAATTTTGGAAAAAAAAAATCTCCTACCCAGTTCTGGTTGCAGGTTATAGAAGGAAACTAACTGGGTCATAGAAGGAAACTAACTGGGTCTAACCATCAATATACTCTAAATTGTATATAGTGTTTAAAAGAACCAAGTGAAAACTTAGTGGAACAAAACCCAAATCTTACAAATACTCTTCTGAGCATTTCTCCTATGCAAACAGGCTGAGAGAGTTGGGGCTGTTCAGCCTGGAGAAGAGTAAACTCTGGAGAGACCTTGTTGCAGCTTTTCAGTACCTAAAGGGGATTTTAGAAAAATGGGGAGAAACTTCTTAGCAGAGCCTGTAGCAAAGGGATAAAGGTTTAAAACTAAAGGATGGTCAGTTTAGGGTCATTAATGAAGAAGTTTTTTATGACAAGGTGGGGTGAAACACTGGAACAGTTTGCCCAGAGGGGTGTTAGATGCTCATCCCTGGAAGTGTAGGAAGTGAGATTGGACACGGCTGTGAACAACCTGATTGAGTTGAAGATGTCCTTGCTTATTGCAGGGGGGTTATACCAGATCACCTTTAAATGTCTGTTCCAACACAAATTATCCCATGATTAAAAATTTAGCTCAAAATATAAATAATAAATTGTAGGTATATTATACAGGCATCCTGCATTCTTAAAAACATATCAAGAGTTCATATTTATAGTATTTATAAATGGACATTTACTCCCTGGATGGGACTCAGCTATCTAAAATTAGCAGTGTGACACCAGGTGTGGTGGTGTCAGATCAGGTGTGCAGGCACAGCCTGGTGTCCAGGTCATTTCTCCACTGACCACCAGTCACACAGCTTTAGCTGGGCACATTCTGCCCTGCTGTGTTGGGATATTATACTTTAATGCACAGGCAAGATGAGCAGGTCCTGAAAGTTCAGTGTAAGACACATTTTAAAACTATATTACTCAACATCAAAAGATGACAAACATGATGCACAAAGATGAGCTTCAAAAAGTTTTGGGTGAATTTAAGAGACAGAGGTCTGCAGAGGAAAACATCTGAAGATCAGAGCCATATAGTTGTGTCTTTTTAGGAGCTCATGTATAAAGTGCTAAGTTTTTTACACTTATGGATGAGGTAAAAACTAAATTCAGATTTCAAAAAGGCCTCTAAACTCTGATACTAATCCCTTGAAGAATGGGTCCAAGTTTACCTAATGTTAGCATTTAATGAATAATACACATTATTGTTAAAAAACACTTGCAGATGAGCTTTTCTGCTCAAAGCTTTTGGGTTCATTTAATTTCCTTTTTTCTTTTTTCCTCCAGAGAGATAGCTTGGTTTAATAGAGGTTACTCTGGAACTCTATAAACCCTGTAATAGAGGTTACTCTGGAACTCTATAAACCCTGTCTTACAGGTGACACTCTGCACCCCACAGGGTTCCATGACCTAGAAGGACAGCCTGAGCCCTCCCAAATCCTAGCAGGAAGCTAGGAGGTTGCCGAATTGCCAATTCTGCGTCTCAAAAACTGTTAAAAAACCCCAAAACAATAAAATCTGTGATTCCATCCAAGGCAAGTAAATGAGCATCCAGTTTGTCCCCTTGAATTTGTCAGAGCTGACAGGGAATGGAAAACATACCCAAAGTGATACAAAACATATGGCCAGGTGAAATGGGCCAAAAGTTTGTTTAATGTCAGCACCGATTAAATCCTGCATCTGTTAACTGGTTCTGGCAGTAAAAGTCTAAGGATACAGCAAAACAGACACCCGTCACTGCTTGTATTTTCTCTGAAGTAGTCTGTTGGAAAAAAAATAAGGCTTCAGAAGATGTTAGATCAGCTTCTGGAAGCACAGGCTTTAATACTGAGAATGAGAGGCTTCTTTTCACACTTGACACCATGCATTAGTTTGAGCAGTGAAGCTGGTTTGTTTTCTTTCTCACTTTTCGACCAAATAACTTATTGAACACATTAGCTTCACAGGCTTTCCAGCTGAGAGATTCTTTACCATCTTCTCTTGCAACATTGTGCAACGTGCAAAAGTTGATGCTTAATTCACTTTAAATATTTTAAATCTGAAGAAAATGCATATAATAAATAAAATCAAACTTCATATTACTAGAAAAAACTTCTCCTTTTCCATCATATCTACATTGTTCTCTTGGGATATAAAGGAGCTATAAAAACCCTCTTATATTTACATATCCACACAACCTAAATCAACTCGTTTCTCACTTCATACAAAAATAAACTTTAAAATAGTTGTTTTCCTTCATTTAAGAACTTGTATTTCTAAGGAAAAGTTAAATTAAAAAACAAACAAACAAAAAACATCCAAACAACCCCCCTACATAACATTTCAAAGACAATCCCAGAGGAAATTTTTTGAAGGATCACTTTTTCGACCTACTAATAGAATTATGACAGCAATAGTGTATTTTTAAGTTGACATGCATTCAACCTCATCTTCCAGATGAGAAACTGAATTGTTTTTAACAGAAAACATCCAAAACTAGAGGTATCATCTGAAACAATTCTTTTAAAACACAGCTGAAAGATGGGGGGACCTTCATGGGACTTCATAACACTGAAGTCAGAATTCCTGTCTGTTCTGGACTATTTTTCCATGCTCCAAGCCACACTGCAAGATTTCAAGAGATCCAGGGAGATCTTTCTAGCTGAGCTAGAAGACTGAGAGGAGCTTCGTGGTTCAGAAGTTTGCGTACCTCCCAGCTCCCAAAACCTCCTGTCTGTGCAAGAGTCTCTTGTATGCAGATCAGCAGACGTACTTTCAGCAGTTGACATTCACGACAGAGACAGACATTGAAATGAGGACAACGTAAGTACAGAACACATGTGATGAAGTTCACACGTTTGAATGCCGTACTTTTTACTCAAGGAAAAAATCTAAGTATGGCAAACCCATGCTTTTGAAAAAAAAAAAAAAAAGCTACTTCCATTTAGTAAATTGAAAGTTAAGGAAAGCCCTCTTATGTACAAAGAGAAAGTTTATGCACAGAAATGTCTATGGTACGAGTAGATGAGACAGACCCACTCCTGAGCTTGACTAAAGCCATCAGAAGCGTCCCAGAGCCCGAGCCGGGATGGCAGCGGCAGCGGGGATTGAAAGCACCTCCTGAATGCCCGGGCTCACCCCAGGCTTCTAAACATTGCACCAAGCAAAAGCCTCTCCAGCCAGCCTCCGCTTCCTTCACAAACTTTTTTACGCTTCTTTGGGAGGGGAGGGTGGCACAGTACACTGGGAGATAAACCCACCTGTATCTTTCATCCACAGCAAACCAAAGGGAAAACAGGCACCCAAGTCTGCGGCAAACACGTCCCGAGCGGCGGCACCAGGAGCCCCGGAACCCGGGTTGCCCTCCCGGGCGGTGGTGGCCGGCTGCCGGGAGCGCACCGCCCGCTCCCCGCGCCCGCGGAGCCGCAGGGCGCTCACACTGCGCGGGATGGAGGCGGCGGGCTCGCCCTGCCCGCACACTCTCTTCTCCCCTCCCTGGTGAGCTGCGAGGACATCCAGCTTCGAGAGGGAGGGGGAGAACGACCAGATGGTTTTGTTAAGTTAAAGAATAGGAGCGAGGAGCATCTCGTCCCGCTCCCGTCCGCGGCTCCTGGCACAGCCCCCCAAGCTCCGCCCGCTCCGGGGCGGTGCCGCAGCCCGAGACCCCGGGACGGCGGGCACCCAGTGCCCAGCATCCGCACCCAGTGCCCAGCCACCCGCACCCAGTGCCCAGCATCCGCACCCAGTGCCCAGCATCCGCACCCAGTGCCCAGCCACCCGCACCCAGTGCCCAGCCACCCGCACCCAGTGCCCAGGCACCCGCACCCAGCGCCCAGCCACCCGCACCCAGCGCCCAGCATCCGCACCCAGTGCCCAGCCACCCGCACCCAGTGCCCAGCCACCCGCACCCAGTGCCCAGCATCCGCACCCAGCGCCCGGCACGGCGGGCACCCAGCGCCCAGCGCCCCGCGGTCCGCACCCTGCCCGGCCGCCCCTCCTCCGGGGGTGTTCCCCCTGGGCATCCCTGGTGGTGCCGCATGGCTGCACAGCGAGCTTGGGCTGTGAGTTCTTTTCACGCTTACTGCTGGGAAACACTTTTTCTGGTTTTGTTAAGCAAGCAGGCAAAAACACCTGCTCGGCAGCGGTCAGGAATGCAGTTTAAACACGTGTCAAAATGTGGCGGTTTTGCCTTGACAAAACTAAAACCAGATATATCTTAAGTGTAACTTATCAATAATTTGCTTTGTCCGTGTTTTACAGAAATCTTTACATTTTAAGCATTTACAGACTAAACAAGCGCTATGGCTGCTGTGCGCTGAAACCAATGTTTTCAGAAATACTTTTGTGTATCACAGAAATAGTGTGTGGCTAGAAAAGCTATGTAGTAGTCTGTCTTCCTGTCACTACTACTGCCTACTACTATACTGCTCTTGGAGACATACTGCTCTCGTCTTTCTACAGAAGAAAAAAATGTGCCCATGGTGAATGAATTGCTGGATAAAACCACTGAGAGAAAAACATTCTAGAATAGACTTTGCTTTGTTGAACATCTCTCAGCTCTGGTTCTTGCTGAATTTCTAATGAGTCTTTTAAATTTATAGATCACAGTTAAAGCCTGTAAAGTGAACATCACTGTCATATTAGTCTACCTAAATTTAACCTCTTATCTGATCACACTAGCAGCTTTTTCACCATCTCTGCCTTCAAGACAGACCAGCCAATGCACTTATTGTTATAGAAAAAGAGTCCAGCAAAAAAAATGTGCTGTGAAGTTTACTCATATAATCTTTCCCCACTGAAGTCTAAGCAGCCCTTGTAAGTTGTACTAAAAACAACATTTTGTTCCACAGCTCAGCCTAAAGAAAACTATTTCATTAAATAAAATAAGAATTTTCTGAAGAAATAGATCAAGAAAATACTTAATACCATCATTTTCAGAAAACACATTGTATCACAATTTTGCTGATTAGAATTCTACTGTAAACTAAGAACTGCATCTCCCAGAACAATAACAACAACAACAAAAAAAAAAACAAGTCCAAAATGTTGTGCAAATGTCACATTCAGAGATTCAGAGAGAGAGCAGGAGGGTACCTCCTTTAGAGATGCTTACTTAAAATTAAAATTAAGAGTGTTCATTTTTTAAAATATCACTTGTAAACTTACTTAAAATTAAAATTAAGAGTGTTCATTTTTTAAAATATCACTTGTAAAATGTCTACCTCTGAAATTCTCCATTATGGTATCTAGTTACAAAAACAACCACAGTCACTAGTAGCACGTATTTATAATAATTTTTCAATAGCATGAAAATATGTGTGGTGTTAAAGTGAACTTCATAAACTGATGCAAAGTCAGACAAAACTGCTTGCTAAAAATACTATAAAAATCAATTTGAAATACACTTACCTGCTATGAACTTGTAAGAGTTTAAAAAGTGGATTGTAGTAGCAAAAAAAAACCCAAACCCTTGTCAATACAAAAAATCATCAGACAGTTTACATTCATTGTATCTCCTTTTGTTTCAGAGATTCAGAGCAGTTTGGCAGTGTTGCTAATCACCAGGGTGTGTCAGTGAAGAGTTGTCCATTTGAGTTGTAATTCTGATGGTGTCTATTTGGTTTGTAATTCTGACATCCTGGTGGTGCTTCAGAAATTAAGCATGAGCATTTGATTTTAATTTCTGGTTTGATTTATTTAAATAAAAAAATAGCAAATTCCAGCATCTTCCATGAATTTCCTGCTTACCTCTTGCTTTCAAACAAATCTTGTGACTTTTAGTGAAGTCTCAAATATCATACAGAAGAAGGGAAAGCAAATTAATCAAGTGGGGAGCAGTACTGATAATACCTGCTGTTGTGTTCAGCTACATGTGTACAACATGTGGGAAACGGAGATTGTGTCCAGATACCAGCTGCCTGAAAGCATGTAAGAGTTCTTGAAGTTACTTTCTTATGCTATTATGGAAACTGCTTTTAGTATCCTCATTTATAATCTCTCTAATTCTGCTATTTGGGGAAAACCAGTTAATCCAGTTTAGCTCTAGGGGTTACCTCTGTTCTGGTGTTCTAAAAAGAAAAAAAAGTTTCCTGACTCTTTCCTTACTTTTTACAAAAAAGACATCAGCCATCATGGTTTCATTGGCTCAATATATGATGTAGGACAGTTCCTGGACTCAGTGACATGCTGTGCATTCCCAAGATCCTGAAGAGTGGGCGTGCATTCCATGGTTTAGTCAGGTAGTGACAGTGATAACATTGAAATAATTTTGTTTTGCATGACAGTAATAAAATAAGGAGAAAACATAGGGAAAGGGATGGAAACTCTTCCACCTTTCCACAGCTGCAAGCACTATAATTCTCAAAATCCTTACTGTGATGGCGTTTGACAATGAAGCAAAACCAAAGTATCCTCAGATTTATCACAGTATCCCACAGCCTATGCCTAGGAAATCAACTTATTGATTGCTTATAAAGAATGGCAGCAGATGACAAATGCATTGGCCTGGATTACATATTTAGATGTTTTGGATGGCACAGATTCCACACTTTGTGAATTTGGAGAGAGAACACTAGATGTGAGTCCAAGATTGAAATTGCTCATAATCTCCTTATTCTGCAGAAATCATATGAAGGCAAGACTGAAAGCAGCTACTAAAATTTAGGATTATATATAAAAATACAATCGTTCCTGTTTTGGAATTAAGATTAGAACATGTTACATCATATTAAAATCACTATTAAAAGATTTTGAAATGCCTTCTGAACAGTGTGGAAGAAGATAATTTTATTTTCATATACACTAAGGAAAAATTTGTGAGTCAAAGCCAAGTTTCTTCACCTTAAAACAATTTTTAGGTTCAGTTACCTAAACAGAGGTATCTAATATATTTCAGACATCCTTGAAAATCCCATCCAACTCTTTTTAGGAGGAGATAAGCCAGAGGAGTGTGGGTCTCCATAAAGCAGTCTAATAGAAGATATTATTTGTAATAGAGGCTAGAAGCTGTATGCATAAGGCTCATCTATTTTTCCTAGTATATTATCTGGCCTAATAAAAGATGCTAGAAATTTCGTGTAGAAACTTTGCCTTACCTGCCTTTTGACTATCACAGCAAGAGCAATGTGACCATTCAGGGAAGCAGTTCTTTCAGTTCATGTCTTATTTCTGGGGGATGATTTTTCCTCGGCTTCTGTGAGGCTCTGAAATGGCTTTGTGAGCTTCTTTCTCATTTTTGGACTTCCTCTGAGTTTATAAATGATGATCAGCTTGTATTTAATTTACCTAAAGATTCCAAAGAAGCATCTAATTTGTGAGACAGAGAAGTATTTTGCAGAGTCTGGATCTAGACAATAGATCCATACTTCTCCCTGACTCCATAGTTTGGGAGCAATAGTTGTGGTCATGTCCCCTCTTCTTTCTCTAACCAATTCCATTGCTCTCACTTTCAGTGTGGCTGAGAGTTACCCCAAAGTCCAGGTACCACACAGCATATTTAATGATATGACCTAATGTCATCCAGAAAGAACAGAGCTGACCAGAGCCAGACCAGGGATGGGAAAGCTTCACAGCCTGGTGTGTAGCACAAGTTTCATCCTCCAAACCACTGCTAGCATCTCTCGTGCTTTCCCATGGAAGCCAAGAGAGGGCACAGCCTACATTGCTGACATTGGTCCTCAGAATACAGATATTCAGTGCTGATGCTGATTGAAAATAAAAGAGCAGAGGAAAAAAGCTCAAAGGATTACAGAAGACAGGTCTGACATTCCACATTTTTATACTCCTCATATATGGATTTATCTGGGAGAGCCCTTCCCCAGCAGAAGTCCCCCACAGGTCTTCTCCATCCTGCCTCATTGCCTGCACATACCCTAGCAAAACAGATTACAGGCACTTCTCTCTCCTCTCTGTCATCATCCCCCTTCCCAGTACTAACACTGGAAAACAGCCTTGACCACAGGCACCTTCTGTTTCCTTTGTTGCCTGGCCACAATAAAGGTGGCTCAGAGACAAGAAGAATTTTGGAACGTTATTTTGCAGTATGCCAAATAATAAAGATTAAAAATCATCAAGACTCGCTCTGACAAAATAGACTTTTTAATGGCCTGGTTATTTAAGGCAGGTTTCAGTTTGTACTGCCCTGCTGGGACACCACACCTTCAGGTGGGTGTCTGAGTAAGCATGTGAGTGACAGAAACAAAGAGGAATATTTGTGATGCTTGCCCATTGCATATTTAACTCTTGCAAATACATCTGTTCACTGGGTAGCCAGGAATTAATAACAGTATACAGCCTCCTTAACAGCCTCTGCTACATCTGCTTTTTTATAGTCACACTATAACCCAACAGTTGTTTTCATCAACCATGTCTACTTCCCAAATTCTTGTGTCAGTTCTTCTTTCACCTTGAGGAATTATGCATCCATCTCATCAAAGCCCAAGGGGCTGCAGAAGCCTAAGACACCAATTCAGAGCTCTTCACCCCTGAACCATTTTCTGATCTGATTTTTCTTTGAGGAAGGGTTTTCTCCTGGGCAATAGAAAAGGAACAAAACTTGTGAGTTTCCTGATTCTTATTCAGAAACCACTGCTTGAGATGAGGAAGGCAAAGCACTAATTTTCTCCAAGTTTAGTTCTGTTGGGCCATCCTACCCTCCACCAGTAGTTGAGACAACAAGGTACCAGTCAGAGCTTGCAGTAGACAGCTGAGGCAGTTTGCTTTCTAGCATTATCTCCAGCTCAGCTGAAATCTGTTATCTCCCTACTTATGACACAAACCAGCAGGAATGTTAATGGAAAATACTGAGCAATTTGTCAGTTCAAGCTAGCAATGCACACAAAAGTCAGATCTGCCACAGGGAGAAGGGAGAGCCCTGAGCTGTTTTGTATTTCTGAACATGCTCTTGCCACAGTGCTACATCTTAGCTTTCTTAGCAACTGCTTAGCTGTTCCTTTTAATCAAAGTTGAATTTTTTTACAGTAGATACATTTCATACTGGATGTGAGACTTGCTTCCTTCAACTGGCAGACTGTTTTCAGCAAAAGGAAGGAGGCAGGTGTAGATCCCATCAAGATCAGATGCACAGAAGAATAGACCAGGGTGCAGAAAAGGATGAGGGGTCACCACAGAGGAGGATGAAATTACATGTATTGAAAGATTGGCAAGAGTCTTCAATTTGATTCACAGTATGGAGGTTATCTGGTAGATGGAAAGTAATGTTTGTATTAGAGTGGGAAACTCAGTTGTACCCTGTGGATAATTCCTCTTGTTCCTGAACATTCTTGGTAGCAGCTTTTTGTAAGAGACACTGATTTGGGCACCAACCATCTGAGCCATGCTGGTTCTGTACAACCCTGAAATATCTGATGCCGTGTTTTCACTGCTGAAGGTACCTGGGCCATGCACTCAAAGTCAGTTCTGTAATTTCTCTACACTGATAAGGTACATTTTAGAGCAGACAGCTGCTCTGTTCAATTTCAGTAGTTTTTCTCACGTGTATAGGACACTGGCTTTGTCTAAACTACAGACCCATAGACACCTTCCAAGAGTATAAACCTTGCTTAATATCCACACAAGATTTCAGCTCACAGCTCCTGCCTTCTCCTGTACCTTGGTTTGGAAGGAGAACTAAGCATAAAAATCAGCTGCTTGTCCTGACTTACCCTGTTCTTATTCCTGGGCTGGACATCCAGAAGCCACAAGGGAAGCAGTGATTGGCTGAGATATGGACTGGGGCAGGTCAATACCATGACTGGGTAGTAATAGAGATGGTGAGATGAAGGGCACAAAGGTTTTGGGATCTGTCCCTTAGAATTTATCAGCAGCAGTTACTGCTTGTGATCTGGTTGATATAAAGGGTCATGTCCATGTTCAGGACTTAAACTGGTGTAGAGGTATTGCCCTTATGATCCTTGTGTTCTTGATGATGAGTACTGTACTCTTTTATCATTATTTCCTTAGTAAGAGGAGATGCTTATTGTTAGGCTTTTTTCTTCCTTTCTTTTTTTATTATCTAGATCTCTAGTGTCCAGCTTAATTTCATTCTGTGACAATCAAAAATTTCATTTTTAAAAGCTTTTAAATATTTGAAGATGCTTCAAGCATGAGACCAGTTAAAACTGACATGAAAACTTCAGAAAAAGAGCTTCAAAATCACTGGGTTTGTATATATTTTTTTTTTTTAAAGCTAAGTAAAGAAAAAGTCAAATTATGTAAATCTAGAAGCCTCAGAAGTTAAATGAATTTGAAATAACTAAAGGTTTTAAAATGGAACAATGTGCAACAAGCCCAACAGTGGAAATACTCATTTGATTTATATAATATAAAAAGACACATTATCTGTCATTCTGAGAATTTCATTAATATTTAAAGACCTGGCTAGGGACTCAAAATCACCAGCTAGTAAATTTTCCTATATAAGTCAGGAGCAGAATCAATTTTTCTAAAGGGCTGTCCCATTCTTGCCTCTTTCTTAGCAATTGGTCCTGAAGGGGTAATTTTTCCATCAACACATTCTGCTTTCTGGAGGATGAAAATTATTTCCACCTGTTTTCAAGCAAAGCATAGTCTGTCAAAGCAGAGTAACAAGATTTCCAGTGCAACATAAACTGAACTCCTTATGACCTGGTATCTCAGAGAATTTAAAAAGAATATTTTCAGCTCCATAATTGTCATTATTCTGATCACTTCCAATTCATGTACTTAGCACTCCAATCTATCCTTATGGAAAAAAAAAAAAAAAAAGGAACTACTTATGGAAATCTTCCTCCTTTGCTTACAATTCCTTGCAGCAAAACGCTTCTCTGCTAGAAGATATATGTCCTAGCTGGACCAAGATTTCATTCTTGTCTAAAACATAAGTAGAATTTGAAAATGCATCTCTCAGATGTCTTTTGGTTGCTTTACCACTGCCTTTTTTTTCTCCTAGGGTCTCTCCCAAACTTTCTTTTCGTTACTCTTTCTGTGTTACTCTTCTTCAGGTAAAATCTCAAATCTTATAAGCCTGTCATGATGGAGTGGAGTACATCTTGACTTTCAATTTTCACAACAAAATTTTAGTTTAGCTTAACAAAAAGATTTTTTTTCTCTGAAAGTTTAGTGGTAAAAATATTAAGTTGGTGCAAATGGAGGACAAAGATGGTTTCCTTCTCAGAATGTTTTTGTCAGAAAAGATGTATCAGATTATGTTCTACAAAATCATCAATTCCATAACATTTTCTACCACTCAAGAAAAGCAATGGTTGTCTTGTTTCTGAATCACCTGTTTGAGAAGATGTAGTAGGTGCTAGCTTTGCAGCTGGTTTGTGAAGACATGATGAGCAGTGAAACGAATGGTCTCTTTATTTTTATTAAATTAAAACAGTTTTCATTGGTCAATTCAAAACATGCATTTTGTTCTATGAGAAATTGAGAAAACTGCTATTTCTTTGATTCCAAAATTAGAAATCTACATCTCTTACAATTTCATTAAATGCCTATAAAACCAGAACTAGCTTTCATTCTTCATGAAAAATATATCTAAGCATCAAGTTCATCTTTTGACATAAAATTGTCTATCAGCATTTACCCACACAGTTCACATCAATATCTCAGATCTAGCCAAGGCATAATTTGTGCTTAATTTACAGAAAAAAAAAAAAACCAAAACCAAAACATGTTACAGGCATTTCAGACTGTTACACATTCAGAAGCATGTTTTAAGCAGACATGATTTGTAAAATATTTATTTGCTTTCACTTCCCTTTAGATCTAATTGTAGAACAAGGCTTTGCAGCAGATGTAATACACGCAGCCAACAGGAGCAGCTGTGTTACGTAAGACAAAGGTTTCTTACGAAATTCAGTAGATTTTTTAGCAAGATGACAGCTGTTTTTTCTTGGCATTAGTGATCACTAATCCCTAAGAGAATACTTAGGAGGCTTTATGACAATCCTGGCCAAAAACATAATTGAATGAGATCGACATTCACATTTTGCAAAAACCAATTTGCTGAATACTTGTCGTGTTCCATAGTTAGCATTGCTGCTTTCTGAAAACAAGAACAGACATCTCTATCAAATGTCTGCTGAGCCTGTGTCATAATTTTAACAATAACCAGCAATCCACAGTAGAAATGGCTGGTTGAGGAAGCCACGTGATCACCTGTGTGGCAAACACCATGTGAAATGCCCAACATTTCCCTCCTTGTCTCCTCGGTGACCCAGTGGAAGGCCAAGACACGCATCTCTTGCACTGGGATCTGCTACAAGGCGTGATGGCAGGCTTGCTCTGATGTTTCAGGATGTATCCTCAGACTAAAATTCCTCTCTTAACCCAGAGTGATGACCCAGATGGCAAGTATTAATGGGTACTCCAGCACCTGGACTGGGACTCTGAGGTTTCTGAAATTCATCTCTGTGTTATATCACTTTGTTGATTTCTGCCAGTGATGGAACTCAACTCCTGTCACCTGATGGGCTGTTGAGACTTGAGAGAACAGGACTATACCAGAGGAAGGTTTACTACTGTGCCAACCACCACAGCTTCTGCCATTCATTTCAGTTCCATGACTTGAGTGCTGCAGAGCACTAAAATGTCAGTGTCTTTAGAACTTCAAGCATCAAAGAAAATGGATTTCTTTGGGGTTTGATTTACACTCATTCTATTAAATGAGGAGTTTATCTCCTCTTTGAGGGTTATACTAGAAACTGAGCTGTGCTAGGGGAGGAAGTGGGATTGGGCTCTGGGACTTGAAGGAAGAGCATCTTCTATCAGCCAAGTTTCTGCCAGGAGTATGGAAGCACAGGATCTGTGCTCCCTCCTGGAACAGAGTGTTCCTTGGATATAGCTGCTCATATGGGTTGAGAGGGATCATCTCTTGCTGACATAGATTCAGTGGTAGAAAAGGTAGACTTTAGCCTTTATGACCAAGATAAGGCTGTGTTTGGTAAAAATATGAACAAGACCAATATATACCTGTGCAATAATACCTGTATAAATCAGAGCTATGTGTATTTAAAAGGAATACATTTTCTAGATGAGTGTTATTCTGAGTGTCTCAAAATATATCAACTTACCCTACAGGACACCTAAATGCTTGCAGGATCAGTGATAATTTGCCAAAGCCTGATGCATTCAACCCAACCACTAGCAAACTAAATTTTTCAAAACCCTCAAATACAGGTATATGCATGTGGAATAATCCTTAACCTAATGAGCAATAATCCTTGCAAAGCATAGGCTTTAGTTTTTCTGACAGAGTGAGTCCCTTGACAGTATTAGAATGTAAAAGCAGAGTGGAGAAATATTTATGTGCTGGGTAGGTGTTAATTGCTGCTGAGTTTACAACTGACAATTATATTTTAACAAAATGTGGAAATTCAATTTTTTTCTATCCACTCCTTTGCAAAGAATAACAAATATCAAATGGCAGTGCTTAAATATCCCCTGAATTTATAGATTATTGTGTTCTGAAAACATATTTTTGCTGTAGCATGTTGCAGATCTCTGAGAGGGAGAAGTGACATAGCGTGCAGTAGAAAAGCCTTACTTAAGATAAAAGAAATAGATGTTGGATTCCAGAATCTAAGGAGAGGAAACACAGCCTTGCATTTTTCCTTATGTCCTCGGGTTTTCTGCCATTAGATGAATTCTCCCATGAATCCATCCCCCCCTGCCCTCATTATTTGGTTTTGTTGATGGGGGTTTCTTTTGGGTTGTTTCTTCGGGTTTTTTTTCATTATGTGGAAAAAGGGACACTTTTTGTTCACTGCCTATGAAGTTACAGACCATGACAGTGACCATGAACAATACCCTTGGGGGCTGCAGAAGTAGCAATGGTTTCTTGTGTTTCTGAAGGTAAAATCTTGTAGCAATTTTCCTACCTGTTCCTGTCGAGTGCAGCCAAAAGATGGCAGCATTTTACTCAGCATCGGGGTGTTGCCTTGGGATTAATCACGGGCTGCAACACCCTTTCTGAGAGGAAGAAAAAAAACAAACTAATGGAGTAGACAGAATTTCGTTTTAATCCTTCCTGAATATTAACCATACCAAAATGTGCTTATACTGTAAGTAAGAATAATTGCTATTGTATTTTTTCAGTAGTTTAACTTAAAATTGTTGAACTGTTATTTGGAGAGATTAGAATCAGATTTATTTTCTACATACTTTTTTCTCCCATCAACTCACAGCTGTGGTCAGTCCTGAAATTCAATCTGGGAACCATGGGAAAGGAGAGGTGTGGAAAATTTTGATAACTCCATAGGATTTTTCTCAGCAGTGAAACCTATATAGATTTTTTTTGTTTGTTTAATAATCACTTGCAGCAATCTTTCCATTTCCATGAGATGCAGATCAGCATTATTTCAGTCACAGAAATGTAGAAAGTGAGGCCAGTTGTTGGAACCCTGGATGCTGAGAATTTTAAACTTTCTGTTCTTAAAGGCATAGACCCACAAGAGAACCCCCAATTGACCTGAGGCTGTGGAGAAGGCTTCTAAAACAGATTAATAGCACTGGGATTATGGGTGTGTAATTGGTTAGAAGTGTGTAATGTCATAGGGTAGAAAACTTAAAGTTTGGGATTTTAGAACATAGAAATAAATATGAGGCAAGATGGAGGTTTTAGGGTGGAGGCAGGTTGTTCTTCTTTACCTTCTTCTTCCTTCTTCATGGGTTTGGGTGATGTTTTGTAATTGGACAGGAAAGTCCACATTGTGGGCTTCAAGGGATAGAAGTTACATTGTCCACATGTTACTAGTCTTACAAGTCCACATTGTGAGCTTCAAGTTATTGGGTTAAAAGGGAAAATAATCTAGGTGTCATTTCTTAATTGGATGGTTTAGTCTTAAAAGGCCTTGTAACAAGAGATTGTTAGCCATTTTGTGCCTTGCTAATGAAAGGCTGCAGAACTCATGGTTGTGAGGCTGTTTCACTGATAAGAAATAATAAAAACCCGAGTCCAAACATGAACTACCATCTCAAGAGCCTTCAATCCAACCTCGAGAACCCACAGCCAAAAGAGTTACCCAGCTTCTTAACTGGTGCTCTCTTGGTATTCTTTACTTGGATATCTGCATAAATTTTTCCAAATGCCACAAAGCATTCCTGCAAGTGTGGAACACATTTGAAACCCCAGCCTGAAGTGACTCATGATGTACTAGAACTTTCTGTACATAATTGCCTTTGACTCTGGACCACATTATAAAGGGAGCTCAAACCCGTGCAACTAGCTTTACAAAACAGGTAGCTTAGCTGACACTATAAAACTCATCAGGTTGTTTATATCTTCATTAGTAAAAAAATAATTAAGTCTTTTCTTTTTCCTCAAGTTTTTCTTTTTTCACCCCCAATTTTATCAACACTAATGGTTTTGCTAAAGTCCTTGCAGTTACTTTCCAGATGACATCTTGCAACCTCATGTAGGTAAACCAGCTAATCAATGCCTGGAATACATGCACTTCATTAGTGTACTTAGATTTAAGGGTATTAGTGTGCAATAGCTTGTCTAGCTTTGTCTTAAAGCCTTTCAGAGTGGCTTGGCTAATTCAGACAAAGAAAACATTCTTCTCAGGTCTGTTCTCTCTTTGCCTTGAGGTTTCAAAAGCCTCCTGGATACTGATTGACATTTTGAGGCCGATCAAAGTAATTAGGAAGGCTGAAATTTCAATTTGTAGATGCAGCCCTGGTGTTGTGTGCTGAATACTTCATCTGTGAGGCTGGTAGATGTCTGCACTTGTTGATATTGGATCAATACACCAGTGCATATGCCTGCGCTTGCAGCAATGGCACTCAGATGAAAACTGTTCAAGGAGTCTGGAATTCATAGATTATCCATTACCATCACTACAGAGTCCCCATAGGGACTGTGGGCAACAGGTTGTCACCAGCACCATGCAGAAAATCTTTTTGTTTGCTGGTTTTCATCATCTTTTAAGACAAGGGGAAAAACGCTTTCAGCTTAAAACAAATGGCAGGCTGTTTTGCACTGGAGAAAAAAAAAATTATTGCATGGGAATGTAAAGATCTACAGCTGATCCAGACAGTGTGTGAGAGACCAGCCAAAATTGCTTCTACTAACAAACAATTGGTTTCAAACTTTTCAGGAATTCATTTTATAAGATGCTACTTATAAAATGAGTATTGAAAAGGTTCTTCACACTTTATTGATGACAGAACTTTATTAAATATGATCACTGTGTGAAAGAGGCTTCTCAACCCCTCTTATCTGTAAAACTCGTTCAAGTTTACATGATCATTACATCTTGGCTGTAGAGAAACTGAAAATAATCAAGGCAGAGAGGACCAGTGGTGTGAACAATCATTGTTCTGAGGTATAGAAGAAGTTAAGGGGTCCTGTTAGTCCTCATCTTTTACCTGTGACCTAGCCAAGATGATATAATCATCTGCTTCTTACTCCTTGAGGGGTCTGACTGCAACCCCCTTCTTCTTTGAGACAAAGGAGAATAATATCACTCATGCACAGAGCTTTGGCCCTGTGAGGTTGAGCAGTCCAACCCTGAGCTGCTGAGGGGATGCCAGGGTAAACAAGCAAGGTTATGAGTTCCAAAAGGTTTAATAAATCAAACTCAAGCAAAGAGATGTTAGGAAGTTTTCTATGCCATCCAGTGCTTTTAATTTGGTTATTTTTAACTGTCAAAGTAAATCTGAGAGTAGCTGCGACTGTTAGTGACACTGAAATAACAGTCTCAATGGAAATAAAGTCTTGGCACATGGAATGAGTCAATCCACTTGAACATAATTCTAAACACAGAAAATATTGTCTAGAGATTTATTTATGGGCAGTGAGCATAAAGAGTCTGTCCATTTGGCCAGCCAGAGCCTCCAATGGGAATGGAAGTGAAGCTGAATATTAGAATTTTTTTTTTCTCCAGTGAAGCTGAATATTAGGGTCCTAAGATCTCCAGCCACTAAGAGAGGCTTTCTTTTCAGAAAAAAGGCAAAGTTCTGGACCCTCCTCTTTCTGAAAAATGAAAGAAACATATTATTCTTTCTGCAGACTGGAGAACTGTTTTTCTTCAGTGTGGTTTTTCTTTTATTTGTAACCTAATTCCACCCCTTCCTGAATATGAATCACACCAGAGTTGATGGAGAACACATACACACTTGATGCAATTTAACTCAAGTTTCTACACACATAATTATTGGGAGTCTTCCCCTGGGATCCATTGGCATGGTAGGAACCTGAGAAGGTAAAAAACTGAAAATAAAATTATTCTGAAACATTTTTCTATGTCACAGTTTTGTGCTCCTATGTGTATACATATATCTCCTGAATTCTATCATTTTGATTTGGACACAAAGTCCTAAAAAATACCACTTATGAAAAAATCCTTGGTATGTTTAGTTGCAATTTCAAGCCAAAGCAACTGGACAGAAAAATGAAGGAACTAACTTGCTCTTTCCAAGTTTTCATGTCACTCAGGTGTTGATTTAAGAATCTGATTTTCTTCCATCATCTGGAAAAAATAAACTAGGTTGATGCACTTCTTCTCATTCCCAAAGTTTATAGCGTATGTTTCAATGGGTTGTTTTGTGACAAGCACTTCAATTTTACACATCTCCCAGAACTACTGGAGAAAACTGACAGACATCTCTGAACATTCATGAAAGCCAGTAGATTTAATCCAAGATTTTCAATGATTACATATTCTGTTCCTCATTTGCAGGCATTTGCACCTAGAGTGTTTTCCTCACTGGAACAGAAAGCAAGCCACCTTTTATTTGTGTGAAATCTGAGTGCAGGGTGTCATGGGCATTACAAAATTTCACTGTTGGTTCTTGTTTCTCCATTACTTTACCCCTAATTATATTAGACTATCAAAGAAAGAGGTGCTACAACTCTACCTCAAAGTTCTACTGACTTCATTAGCAGCCTGAATATCCATCAAGGACAAGGTTTCCAAGATTTCCATTTCTCCATTATTCCATGAAGAATAATAGCTGCTTTCTCCTGGTTGTCTCAAGAGGACTGCCAGAAGAACATCTGCAGTTTCTAATAAAAAGTGAAAGAGTACTGCTCCAGTTAGGTTGAAAAATAAAAACTGGTAAAAACCTACTATAGATTGCTGAATTCCATCTGATTAGCAAGAGATTACATTTTCTTTTGCTGTCTCTCTGCATTTAGCTTTTCTCACAGTGTTCGCATTAGCAGTACAGCTAAAATGGGTACTTAACCAAATTACATGGTCTCAGTCATGCAGTTCTATTAAGGTGAACTTTCTATAAGTTAGTCAGATGTACTCTGATGATTTTGTGTGACTCCAGCTGCTAATTAAAAGTGGTGGTGGCCAGCAGAGCAGGGTGAGATCACATCTCTTGTAACAATCGATATTCTCCTCCAGAAGCACTTTGTCCCTCCAAGCCTCTGCTGGAGTCATTGCTGCCACTTCCATTGAACTGGATGGGGCAATTGAGTTTGCTTTAAGAAAACAAAGTTTACATCCAAAGAAGGCTTGACAGGACTTAGGCTGCAACAGCCAAATGCATGAATCTGAGAGCTTCACTCCATATCCCCCAAAACCAGAAGGTTTCCAAACTTTTGTTTGATGGGAAGTTTCTCAAGCCCTCTCTGGCTCTGTTTCTGCATGCATCCAGAGCAGTGCCTGTCAAGCAGTGAGTGGCTCACACTGGCCAGTGTCTCAGAAGATTGCAGTCCCTGCGCAGAGTGCAGAGATAGCGGGCAGAGATACTGAGCTGCTCATGGCACCAGCTGCACTATCACAGCCTGGTTAGCATCACTGTGCCATGGAGACATTCACATGGACGTCCCTTCTGAGACAAGATAGTTGTTCTCACCTGAACAAATTCAGCTGGAGGAGCCTTCATCCAAGCTGGAACTGTCCTTGCGTTCCTGGATTCGTCCTGTAGGCTTGTTTTCCATTTACATTGAAGGGAGCACTGTTTAAAACAAAAGCAGAATTTCAAACCTCTCCTCCATGAAATGTGCACTCTTCAAGCACTTTATCTTCACAAGTCCTGCTCCTTGTATCCCCTCTGCACTGAGGCAGAGTTCCAGTGGGAAGGGGGAGGTGCCTGGTGTGGTAGTTGTTGCCACTCTCCTTGGCAGTAGAGGGCTCAATTTCAGTGCTAAACTGGAGCTTTTTACACCTTCCTTCCCTGTGATTCCTTTTTTTGATAAATAAATTGAATGAGGTCATGCCAGAGCAGGTGAAAAATGTTCCTAGATCTGTATTTCCCCTTTTTCTTGCATGAGCTGTAGCTGCTGAGTCTGCCAGAGGCACACACTGGCCTGCTTTCATCTCCTTTCATGCCCTGCTGGCAATGTCACCTATTTGGCAGCATCCTGCTGCCGTGACAAGCAGGTAATGCCAGCTGCTCTCCTGAATGCTTGGTGCTCACTCCAAGGCACAGCACAGAAACATGTGCTGCTGCTCACAAACCTCCACACATCTGGCATCACATGGGCATTCAAAACATGGATAACTCACAGAATACAGGACAAAGAGAAAAAGTATACCAACACTTTCTCTTTTCTAAATTTGAAAAGAAAACTTTAGACATTCCTCAGTTCCTACAAATGACAGCAGTGCGTGCAGGAGGTCTGTGTTTGTGTTCCATTTCACATCAGGGGTGTGCTTTTGGAGGAATTATCTCAACTGTCACTACTTAACTGCACTTCAGTTTACATTTTAGAGGGATCTCTCTTGATGGTGACTAGCATATCTAGAATGCCTAGTCCTCAATAGCCCCCCAAAATGCAAATGGTGTGTAAATGAGATACTCAAATCCAGCTGTTTCATTCTACAGGAATCTTTTCATTGTCCTCACTAACACAAAGCCAAAGCTGACTGCTCCCAGCCCTGACTTGGCACCTCAAGTGTCTTCAGCCACACCAGTGCTCAACCTTTCCCACCATGCAGCTCTGACCCTTTCTGGGCAGGGACTTCACACCTGGATTCTGCTGGAGCCGACTCTGCATAAGGAGCATTTATAGCCTTGAAAAATAAAATTTAAGAAATGTCACAAATGCCTTCATGCTGAAAAATTGCAAAGTTCTCAAACCAAGAAGATGCTTGTATGGAAAACAATCTTTGTAGGAACTGGTCATCTGATGCACACTGCACTTTAGCAGCGAAAGTCTTGCACATAAACTAAGTTTTGGGATTTTTCATGATGAAACAGAAGAAGGCAAACTTTAGGAACTCTGTTTGGTCTTTAAACAGCAAATCTCATAGCTACTTGTTGAAATAACATATGCTAAAAGTATATTTTTCCTGAAAACCAGTAAAAAAATGCATATTTTAAAATCTGATAGGCTGTAGACATTTTTTCTCTTCTTTGTTGGATCCAAAATAATGTGTTGCTTCAGGTTTTTTTAGATAGTGCAATACAATACTATTGTTAATTTCTTCTGTCTAAAACAAGCCACCCTTAATTGAGTTGTAAAATTTTTCCACTAAACTGTGGGAAACTATTTAGAACATAAGATGATAAATAATGCTGTAGAGACAAAGAAAATCAATTACCAGTGCAACAACCATCTGAAAATGTCATTCTGGAATAACTCAACAACCTAATAGGTTCCATTTCTGCTTTCCTTAGAAAGCCTATTATTTCAACTTCTCTCACAATGTGGTATAACTCAGTCTTCAAATTGTTTGTTTTGACCCTTTCAAAAGGCTGAATAGACTTTAGGACTAGGCATCTGTGCATTTGGTCATATGCCAGCTTTCCTCTTTTGCATAAATATTTCATCTTCCCATAATAGCTACCCCACAGAAGCAGTTTAACAGAGGAATTGGATCCTTCCTCAGCCTTTTCTTACTAGACTACATAAACTATGGATATCTATCCCTTCAGTGGAGTTTATTCTGAACTGTGGAACCTAAGAGCAGCATGGATGCATTTATGGGTTGCTGTGCCTGACCTAATATGTCTCTCAGCTGGCACTGTCTCCCATGTTAGATTAATTTCTGCTGGGTTCTTTTGACATAACACCTTCACACCTTCCCAAGAGTTTTGAAGTTTTCATCATAAGCAACTTGCAGCATCGACACGATAGCTTTGATATCTCACTTCTGTTCACCTTCCTGGCACCTCCTGGAGGTGGGATATGGATGCAGACATGGATGGGGATCAGAATGGAATTACATCAAACTGATATCTGAAGTGAGACCAGAGGAGCACACAGAGCTTCTGAAGTTCTGTGAACTCTCATCTCCTGTGATAAATGTGTGAACACACATATTCTGTTCAAAAGGGCTGAACAGATGGCTTTTTTTACCATTTATCCCTGTCAATATGAACTTAATTCTTCAAACGTGCAATAAAAATGTGTCTGCACTGTAAAACACAGAAAAATTTACCAGGATCATGTAAATAAGAGCAGTGATAACAGATGCATAAATAAACATGATATCATGGCATTCAATTTTCATTTGGCAGCTATCTCAAAAGCTGTTCCTGTGGGAAAGTTATCACACATAACAAGTCTTTACTAACCCATATAAATAAATTTGTCTGGTTCCTAATTGCCTTGTTACTGATCTAAGTGTAAAAACTGCTATCTCAGAGAGCAGGCTTGGGCTCTCAGCACTATTACAAAGTTTCTGGCTTTGCACTGAGGTGTGTGGTGGCTCCTGAAGTCAGAGGCCATCCATACACAGATCGACAGAAGGGGTTCGATGCCTGAAATTCACACCACGTCCCCTTCTGATTGTCCAATGTTTTCACCAAAAAACCCCAGTTTTCTGTACCATGTCTTGAATGATGGTGAATTCTCTCAGATTAATACATACACATGAAATTGAGTGTATTTTTTCAGTTAGCTGTCTCTGTTTAGAGTATTAGGTAGCTTTACTCAAGACAATTCATGCAAATTGGTGTTGCAAATGTGACACCGAAAGATTCAGCTGCAGTAAACATGCCAGCAGTATCAAATAGTCATATCAACAATGTGAGAACAGTGTAGAAAATTGAGAAAAAGCAATAAATACAGAAAAGCTATCATGACTTCTTTGTGCTTATACCATTGTACTCTTGTGGCCAGAGTTTTCAGTTTTTGTATTTTTCCCAACAGTAAGCATTGTAGGAGAGAGTCTGTAGGTATGATCTTACGTGAAGTGAGAAACTGAAATATTCAGGCTTTTGTTTCCTTAGGAAAGGAGGGAAAGAAACAGAGAAACATCTGGATTTCCTCGGTAAGAAGACATAAGGTATGCATGAAACTGCAGCTTATGGGCTCTAATGGTGCCATTTACACTTGAGCATATAGGAAATGGTGACTGGAGAAGAGATTGATTGAAGTTCATTTAAGAGAATTATGAGAGCCTGGAGCCAGGAAAGAGAGAGGAGGTCATAGTCCATCTCTTGTTATCTAACAATATCTGCATAATGATCTAGCTTTGAAAAACAAAGCCAGGACCTCAGCTGAGAAAGATTGCAGAGTTTGACACAAACAATCATCAGCATCAGTCATTATTCAAGATCTTACTTTAAGGACACAACCCCAGTTCAGAGAGAGCTGTGTGAGGCTGGAGCTTTGGGTAGCCTTATTATAGAAAGAAATTTGGGAAGTCACTTGGAGCTCTGTCTCATGAGATTACCTTTGCAGAACCTTGTACCAACATGCAGGAAGCCACAAATGTGACGTGGTGAAAAAGAGAAAACAGACACTTTCATGAAATAATAATTCATTAAAAGATCAGTAATAATTTAAAAATATTTTACCAATTCTAATAATTTCTTGTCTTCTTTCCTTTTCACTAATTTTTTTCCCCTATTTTTCTCTTGTTTTCTCTCCAGTTCTCTCTTCACAGAATGGGCTTATTGGAAAGACTCATTAAGACAGTAAAAGCTTGTGGATACTTGTATTTTTTCATTTGTTAGAGCAAAGTCAGTATATGAAATCTTATGAAAGATAAGATCAGTAATTCCTGTCACTTGTTACAAAGAATTTCCTGCAAGGTTTTCCTTTCTAAATTAAGAGGAGTACATAGATGAAAGAGTGCAAGTCAAAAAATATAGAGACAATTCCAGGAATATAAAATAGAAAGTAAAAGTTTATCAAACATTCTTAAATTCACAGGATGCTCTCTGTCAAGCATCAAAATGTCGAAGTTTGTAATTCATCTGTATGCTTATGCCCTGAGGGATCTGTGTTCAGTTGAAATAAAGAAAAACAGATGCTAACTCAAATATAAACACTGGCATGAAGAGCACCTGTTCTAAAAGCTAATTCTATCCTTTGCTTCTCCTTTGGGTAGTGTAGCTGGGACCACAAGGAGCTCAGATTGAACATTAATATATTGACTTTTTCTACTCAGCTTGTCCAGCAGTGTCCTCTTCTCTGACTACATTGCTTAAAAAACATCCCTTTGACTTGGAACTTTAGAGTTAGCATGATAATCTACATGAGAGCACCCAGATAAGGTGACACCTCAATTAAATAAAACTTTTATGGGGAAGTTTAAGAAACTGTCATACAATTAATCCTGCCAAGCTCAGCAAAGTATCCTGAGAAACTGGTTGGTGCAAAGACAGGGCCCAGCTGGCTGAAGAGAACTGCATCATGGCAGTGGAGCTGGCTGAAGTTTAGCTGCTGCCCAATTATGCTTTGTAATTTGTAGTGCTGTGAGTCAGACACACAGAGGATAGATGCTGCATCCAAAGCTGTGGCAGCTGTTGGAAACAAAGACTGGGATGAATTTCTTTAGGTCTGTCACCCACTATGATAAATTCAGGCAGCTGAACCTGCTCACATTCCCTTGCAAATGACAGCTGACATTTCCTAACACTATTACATGGAGAAATCATGACAGATGGACAGTCTTGTAAGGAGCAGCATTTGCTCATTTGCTTTCTGTGCTACTGTGCTGAAATTCAAGATAACTTGAAAAAAATAGCTGTATTAAAAATGTGCAAGTTGCAAATCTGAACACTTCAGAAGTTTCTAGTGTCCTTATGGCCCCTTCCACATATGAACCACTATAAATCTTTAATTACATGCTCACACACTGTTTTGCACTAAACTTTGTGTTGGGCAGTAGCTGGATATTCAGTGTTTCTCTTTCTGTCATTCAGAGGGACCTAATTTAACACATTTCACCTAAACTGAACACAGAAAATTGTACTTGATGAACCTGTGATGTTCCCACCATTGTCACTGAGAGTGACAGAGAATGACATAAGCCTTAACCTTGTTTCAATGATCCTTTCCCTTATTTAAAATGGGGAAATGAGCTACAGACAGAGAGTGGTCAAAGTTGGCAAGTGTCCATCCAACTGCAAAAGTCCAACCTGCGGTTAATCCTGTCTTGTAATATTTTATTATCAAGCCCAGTCTACCCTTTCACCCCTCTCTGGTGAAAGGACACATTAACTGTACCAGCAAAACCTATCTTCTCTGCTGTGGTTCCCAGAACACTTCAATTATTCATTGAGGGACTGCCTTAATGTATTATCTTGTACCAATTAATGTCAACAGCTTGTCAATAGCTGTTGGAAGTTGCTACTTCTGTTATTCATTTAAGAGTCTTCCCAACAGTGCTTTGCACAAGGTCTGCATCACCTCCCTCCTCAGTCTTAATGGCATCTTCTATGAAGGGCTAAGAAATAAATGTGGACTGACTTTTCATGACTGTCACCCTCCAGAATGGCAGCAAGGAAAAGCAAGCATGGTATACTTCATTGCCACTGCCTGCCTGTGCCAGATCTGCTACAGACATGTGCAATCCCACAATGTCAGAGTCTTGTTTTGACACTACAAAATGTTTTCAAAGGGTGCTTTGCCACACACTCACAATTAGTCTTAAATGAAATTTAGAATCTCTGGTTTGGAAATTCTCACAATGAAAATTAAATATAATCTGAAAGTTAGCCAACATTTTAAACTTAAATGGCTAAAAATTTTCTCTTATCCATTAATGGTAAGACACTCTTATGAAAGAAAACACAGAAGCATTGTGAAGCACAGCTTCTTCTGAAGCTGGAATTCTTCCTTTTACATTCCTACAGAGCATGCTGCCTGAACTACCAACACTTTCTGTGCTGCAGAACTGAGCCTGCCCAGAGGCCAGCTTCTCGAGCACAGCTTCTCAAAGGATCTATGGTTTCTGTTTTACTCAAACTCAAGCACTGGGAGGTGGAGTTCACTTATTCAAACACAGTATTCTATTTCAACTTTCCTGCTAGCAGCCTGAAGCATTCCACAAGGAAACTTTAGCCATACTATAATCTTTTCAACTCAGCATTTTCTATGAATTAATTTCAAAGGAAATTACTCTCCCATTATTAATATTTATTATCTTTCATTTGCGTGTTTCTCCCATGTTTTTTTCTTGTAAGAAAACCTAGTATGGTATCCTTCTCAATCCCTCAAGAAACTCCAGTACCTTCTAACTACACCTGTTTTTCCCATTCCTATCCTTCCTGTTTTTGACTACTAAGGCCTTTGAATGAATTAAATCACATATGTGAAGTTTTTGTTCTCCTCTTGTGGTTTCTGGTATAAAGAGTACTGTACCCCTTAATTTAAAAGAACTCATACTCTTTGTTTCCAGGTGGTTTTTTGAGTATTCAATTGCTGCTGGAGGAGGAAAGTCAGACAAGAAATCAGGGGCAGCTTGACAGTGGTTGAACATGAGGCACTGTGTGCCCAGGTGGCCACGAAAGCCAATGGCATCCTGGCCTGTACCAGCAATAGTGTGGCCAGCAGGAGCAGGACAGGGGCACTGATGCCCCTGTACTCAGCACTGGTGAGAGCTCACCTCAAATCCTGTGCTCAGTTCTGGATGCCTCATGACAAGAAGGACACTGAGGTGCTGGAGTGTGTTCAGAGAAGGGCAGTGGAGCTGGTGAAGAGACTGGAGTACAAGTCTTATGTGGAGTGGCTGAGAGATCCATAGGGCTTTCTGCAGGTTTTAAAGAGATGTTGACCATTAAGTCCCTAAAACTTCTTTGGAGTCGTAGAGTATGAGAGCTGATAATTGTGTTGAGCTCATCTTAAATTCATCCTCACGTACTTGCAAAACACTGGTACAATCTTTAATTTATATTTCTCTTTCATCCTCTGTGACTGCACAAATTTGAGACCTCAGTTTGCAAAGTGCTGCAAACTGGGAATCTTGCTGTGGTTTTTATCAAATTAGAATCCTGGTTTGAACTATTAAATTCATACTCCACACTTCAGTGTCTCCTTCAGAGAGATTTTCACAGTATTTAATTTGGCAAGTACTTGGAGATTTATTACTCTTAAAAGAGAAAGCCCTTACTTTCCTAAATAATTGTGAAAACCCCTACCTTTTCCTGTCCAGAGGGCAGCACTCTGGAGCTGTCTTTGCATGTATTTTTGCAGCTTCTAACAAAGGACTGCTGGATACAATCCCATAGGAGCATTCCCTAAAACGGCAGCTTAGAATGGATTATGCTTAAATTGAGTAAGTTCAACATTTAAAAAGCTTAAGGACTCTAGGAGGGTCAGTGGCATCACACTGTCCATTTTGCCCTGACTGTATTCACAAAATGGGACTTCTTGCCATGTGAACAATGATCACTTTATTCTTTACTGTCTTATCATGGAATAGTATTAGCAGTTGTGCACCTTTTTTTTTCCCCTTTGAGTGAAAACAAGAGATTTAGATGAATTACTGGAGTCTGTGGGGCATGACTTCAGCCTAGCGTGCTAGAACAAAAATCAAGAAACAGCTAGAAAATGGCCATTTTATTTTTCATTGTGTAGTATTGATTGAGGGGAAAACATTTTAGAATTATGCCAGTGAACATAATAGGAAAAGGCAGAAACATTGCCAAGAAATCTTCAATATTATTAAATCTGCAGCATTACCAAGAAATCTTCAATCAACAAGAAAATTATCTATCCATTTGTTAGGGAAATAAAGCCTTAATATGACTTGTCAGGATCACTGTCCATGAAGGCAGAAGGCGAATCATGGAGAAATGGAACAGAAGTGCAAAAGGTATATTGACAAGCTGGACAAGAAGGTGAGAACTGGGGCATCATACCAGTCCCAGTGAGAGAACTGGGCATCTACAGAGGTTAAATGGAGAGCAGGAAAAGCTGGGACTGCAAAAGAGAGAGAAGAGGTGAGGAATAACAGTGGAGAGGGGCTAAAGAGAAGACATCAGGAAGACCTGGGACTGACTGAGACAACAGTGTAGACAAGGCAACAAAAGAGGCTGAGATACCTTCTGAAGGTGTTGGTGAAAAGAAGAAAGAATAAAAGAAGAAAATGTGCATGTGAGACAGAGGGGGCAGGCAGAAAGGGCCTGAGAAGTGATAGGGCACCTGAAAAAGAACTGGCTACAAGAGGACACAAGAACTGGAAGGAGTAGAGGAGAGGAGCTAGAAGAAGACTGGAGCTGGATGGATAAGAGCAGCATGGCCAGGGGAAGAGAAGGGCATGGCAGAAAGGAATCAGCAGGGGATACCTGGATAATAGCACACCATCAGGTACAATCTAGAGCTGGGCTGTGACTAGAGCATGTCCTGTCTCCTGTCTGTTGAGTGCTTATGGATTGCCTTCAATGAAAGCCAAGATGTGATAGACAAACCAAAGCCACATCCAACAGGAGGCTACATCTTAGCTGGGTGAACTCCTGGATCCAGGCAGTTGGAAGTATTCCGACATCCATGATTTAAATGCAGCCCCTCTATGCTCGAATGGCCAAAGTCCCTGTTGTCAATCTGAAGGCTCAAAACTGCTGCTGTCACAGGTGAGTAGAAAAACTTAGTAGAAAGAGGTAAAATATACTGATTGTTTTCTGAGAACATGATTGTTATGGCAGTCAAATATCTTCATGCAACCTTACAACAAAATTAATGTTTCTCATGGAAACTCATTTTGAGTCCCTTGTATTGGGAACAAAATAATAAAAATTTATTGCAGTAAATTTTCATATCATAATTATGGAAAGTGTTTAGTGCATTCATAGTGATGAGGTTTCACACTGTTCAGTTCAGCCTGATCTAAAGGACTGACATTTTTTAGTGCAATTTTCATTCAGTTTGTTTTTAAACACAGAATTCAGCTCCACCTCAGTACATCAGCTCAGAAGAAAAAAGGCATAGGTTCACAGCATCCAAATTGTATTGTTACACTGTTGGTCTCTGCTGTCTAGCTACCTTTGTTTGAAACCGAAAGTGCAACGTGATTTTAAGGGATCAGTAGGTTCAGTGAATAAATTGAAACTCAGTGTGATAAGAAGCTCTAAAAGGAACACATTATTCCAGCTACTTGGATCACAGTCAACAACACTCTTGAGTGCTCCTCAGAGGAACTCATAATCATAGAGCACACAAAACCACCCAGGTGAATCGATTGTAGTTACCTCCTAGCTTCTCAGGAGGGCAATTTCTTAACATTTGAAAGATTTTGATTCAGACAAGAGGTCAGTGCCTATTGTCTCAATTTAGACATTAAGTGGTAACTTAGGTGCTGAATGAGGCATAAGCAGGCTATAGCCACAGCTCCTGTCAGTATCTGAAGTGCATCCTGGTGCAATACAGACACACAAGACAAGAAATGAGCTCAGCAACCACAATACCTGCAAGCAAATGCCAGCTTTGAACTCTGGCACAGTGGTTCCCCAGAAAAGGTAAAACCTGAGCCTGAATCACTTTTCAGAAATGGACCCATCACTTGGTTAAAAACTGCAAATTCAGTGGATAACCTGAAGCACCATCTCATAAGCAGCCACTGTTTCCTCTTTCTGCCCATCCTTTTCTCAGCATCAGATCAACCAGCCTAGGGTAACTGAAGCAGAAATTGTTCTTTATAGAATCCAGCTGGACAGGCTGTGCAGCCACTTGCTGACAGTGAATTTAGTTGCAAAATTAAGCTAAGACAGCTTCTGTGATGCCCTGCCCATGCTAACACAGAAAAATCTTATACTGCTTTGCTGACCAGGGTGACAAAATCATTGCACACAAATGTGCCCATAACCTTCCACATGTTTCTTCTGAAGTCTGGCTGCCTTTTAACATGTTTTTTCAAGATTTATGGAAAATAATCTTACCTCTGCTTGTATAAATAATCTGAGGGATAAACACATCCTAGGGATAAACACATTCTTCCATGCCTTGTGCTCCTCTGGAAATTAAAACAGATATAAAGCACTGTAAATGTATTTCTGTACACTTCTGTATGATCTCCCCAAATATGGCAATCATTATTTTCCAGTTCTCTTGTACTGAGACTATTAAGAATAACTGTAAGATAATTTGAATTGACTATTCAAGATGTGGTCTTAAAAGTGGGGAGTTTTTTCCCCAGAATGTCTGTTATCTTTGTTTTGTAAAACCCTCTGGGCAAAAGAGGCAATTTTAATCAATCAATCATCAATGGCAATTTTAATTTAGATCAGAGTTCCCTCTAATGATTTGTCTAGATGACAAATCTAGTCATAAAAGTCAGAATTTCTGGATTTCTGCCTGATTCTTTTCCAGTACTCATGCAGAAAAAAAGGGAAGACCTTGAACATTTTAAATAGTAGTTAGGGGCCTTGGAATGGGACTTGCATGTAGGAGAAGAACAATTTACTCACGGATTAACCAGAAATGTGCAGAGGTGACCAAGTATAAACTTGTATGTGTCAGGTATTTACATGGACTCATTTCTGTTCTTGACATACTTCTACTTGTTCCACTGCTTTCATACATTGTAAGAATTCTCAGTGAAGATGATGCTTTCTTACAGCTGTATAAAAATGAGTATAAACTTGTTCTGGGGAAAAAAAGTATTTTAAACAAGTACATTGTGAGCTTTCTCATGGAAACAAAGAATCTTGTAAAAACATACTCACCAAATATCACAATTTTTGTGACAATTGGAAAGTATTTAAATTCAGAAGAATAGTGATTCAATAGCAATTTAAAAAGCAATACAGCTTTTTGTGAGAGAAGTGGGGGAAATATTACTTTCAGACAGAAGGAGGAACAGATATGAATTAAAATCTGCAGTTGAGAGTAACAGGCTGTCTGTATGCAGATACAACCCAAAGACAAGGCCCACAGGTTAGAAATTTGAGTTCCCTCAAGCCCTTGTTTTGCTGACACTGTAAACAGACTAATCAATATGTCAGGAAGCAGCAGTAAAGCCATGGGATGTCAAAAAAAAAAAAAAAAAAAAAGTGACTTTTTTTTCCCTAGGAGGACAACTTCAGACATCTGAAGATGTCTACCAGTTTCTGTGGAGTCTGAGGATTATACCCGAGAGGGAAAATTAGCAGTTACTATTTGAGAACAGACTCTGGGGACACGAAATATCAAGTCACATATATATAATGGAAATGATTACCCTTGCATTTATTAACTTTTCAAGCACTGTCAAGCATAGATGCAGGTTAGTGGTGTAATATGGGGTTGGCATACCCAGAGAGAGAGCCTTGGATCCCACCACCAGGCAGATGAAATCATCATGATGAGACCAAAATGTCCCAGAAAATTTATAAATAACCTCATTTTTATCCCATAAAAGAGACTGGTGACTCAGGTTGTTCTGCTAGGTGATTTATGATCTACTCTAGCTAGAAGACAGAAAGATTCTTTATGTGTATGCAATAGATTCTTAAGGCAGGAGCTGAGCTCCTTTTTCAATATCTTTTCCCGTGGTTAGACAAGACATAGGCTGTGCATTTAATTTCTGCTGGATTAATACCACAATGTGGATTACATTAGACTTCTCTTTAACAGCCATTTGGTGTCAGAACATTAAATCATTTTAAATATACAGGAACTGATGCAGACAAGACAGGTTTCTTCTCTGCTTGAAAAATAAAGCGAAGTTCATGAGAGGAACTGAACCAAGATAATGTCATTATTACAAGAGAATTAATGAGACATGCAGGACAAACCACGGACATAAAGACAAAGGACTTACAGACTGGATAAAGAATTGTCAGTCACAGATGTAACCTGGCTAGCAGTTGAAGAAAATAATGAAAAGCCAAGTGCATTTTGCTTTAAAAACCAGATCCAATATTAATATATTTTCAACCCCTCTCACACATTTTGCAGGCTTTATTTTGCCATGGGCAGACCAGTGTGATGCAACCTGACAATGTGCACAATACCTGAAAAAACACATCATATCAGTGGCAAGGCATCCCATTGAAGAGAGAGACAAATATCTGCAAGGGGTTGTTTGTGTGACTGCTTGCTCCATTTAGGAATGTGCTGTAAGGGATATAGTCATTATAGTTCAGCCTTAGAAGATGTAGAATTAATTGGAGAAAAATGAGAGGTTGAAGACCTTTAGTATCTAGAGATGGCATCAGGAGGCCTGTACTGTTGTCAGACAGCATGAAATACAGATGGGGGGAAACCATCTGTATTTCAACCAAATACCAAACCAAAGTTGTCACTTTGGCCACCTTTGCAATGCTAAATTTTACAGTTTTTAGTGCTTCTGTGGGCTGCCTGAAATGTCATTGGGTGAATAGTTTCCATTTCTTGAAAGCCTCTTTTTGCTTGGGTCAGCTCTTGGTAGAACATTAATACAGCAGAATGATAAATCATTCTTAAAAATGCACTGATTTTCTCAGACAGGAAATGCAGCAACCTGAAGCAAACAGTGTAAAGCACAGCAGTACTGGAAATTGATGCACTAACTGAGCCTCCAAACTCCTGTTGGAAACCTGGCATTTTGGTGCTGTAGTCACAGAAAAAGCAAAACCTTGATTAGGTCTAAGCAGCAGGATACGAGGTGGTACTTGCAAAAAAAAAAAAACAAAACAAAAACAAACAAAAAAAAAACCACCAAACAAACAAAAAAAACCAGGCGTACTCTCATTGCCAAATCTCCATAATGCTCACCCCAAAATACTAATCCTGGAGTTGCAGAGCTGATAAGAAATATTCTCTAGCTGTGCACAGAGGTGAATATATGCTAGAGCCATGACTCTGCTGTGACACAGGGAAAGAGACTTGACTATGGATAAGCATCAACAGAAAGCTGATTCTCAGGGGGGTGCACAATATAATGAATTGCTGGCTCTGGGCTCCTTAGAGCACCCATCTCTATTGTGCTCCTGGTTACACACACCCACTCTTCCCTTAACAATCAGCACAATTTAAATAATGCAGCCCCACATATTTTCTAAAGGAACTGAAATTCTTTTCCTCCAAAGACAGATTTTCCTCTCTTCCCTTGTACTGAGTTGTTCAAATATGGGTTGGCTCACAGGAGCAGAGCACAGCCCAGAGGCAGGTCTTGTGAAAGCTGGGTTTACAGGAGGTGGGAAAAAAAGGTACCTGCTCAGCAATATCTGGGGGCAGAATGCTTGTTTTGTTGCCCACTCTCCTGCTGTAGTAGCTGCCTGCTTGCAGGAGTTTAGCTATATGCACACAATTCTCTGAGGCATAGAAAATTTCATCTGTTGTTACTGCTCATGTGCTCTTATGGCACATTTGGAGGCAATTCTGCTTAAAACTGCTTAGATAAAGCCAGATGCATTTGATGAATATTACAGGGAAAAAAATCCTCTTTAACAGTTTCAAAATAAGGCTTTGGTTTTTATTGCCCATGCCTGGTTACCTACAATATTTCTTATAATGTAATGGAATTAGAAAAATAAAAGTTTATACCTTCTAATTTCGACTCTCAGATGCTTTGAACAGAATTGAAGCTAAAAGCATATCCAGGAGCATCTTGTCAGGGAAGGGGACTGGGATGAAGAGAAAACAGATATGCTGTGGTTCTACATCATCCCATGTTTCCTAATGACATACAGTTGTATCAGAAAACTACTCAGAGGTTATAAATGCTTATTTCATCAGTATGCAACACTGAAAGCATGGCTACATTATAATGAGCCACTAGGGAGTGCTGGAGGAAAACTCAATATCTAAGAATATAATAGAGTTTTCCCTATCACAACAGTACCATATTTTGCCCTTTAGTTTTAGGTTGTTTAGTTGATTGTTTGGTTGGTTTTTTTTTCCTTTTCCCGGAGCTAGGCACTAATTACCTGAGCCATTTCCTGCACAGCTGTAAATGGGTAATGTATTACTCCCTCAGAGCAGCACTGCTGTAACACATCTGTCACCCACAACAACTGCAATTGCAGAAAACATTGCAGATATTATTGTTATTACTCCCAAGTTTATAATCAACAGTTGATCTCATTTTCTACATCTGAAAGCCTATCAGGTAGAGGACATCTGTATAGAAAAGAGATTTATTTACATAAGTACTAATTGTTTTAATGCAAATATCAGTAGCAGACCAACAGTGTGGAATTATCTTCTGCTTCATCTATTTCAGAGGTCATACATCAGCCATACATCTTCAAATGCATATCTCTCCACTGCCTGGCTTCCAGTCTTAAAACTAATTGTGTGTTTTAACTGGTTACTTAGATGCAACAAGCAATATTTCAGGATTTTATTGCCTCTCCTTATCTCTTAAGCTTTACAGAGTAGTGGTAGTTTTTCAGGACAAAGAGAAAGCAGTTTTTTGTCAAGTTGAGCACAATGAGTAAAACTGAGTACATTGGTTCCTAGACTGAATATCCACTGCCACCAGCTGAGGGAGAGCTTCTGTCCCCTCACGTACTGACATCCAAGGCTCATGCCAACCTCAGCTTACCCTATGAATCCTCACAGAGTGTGTTTCATACTGTTGATCCTTATGAGGCATGTATGCTTCCCTGAAAGCCAAACTCCATCTCTCTGACCCCGCCAGGCTTCTCTACTGTAGGCATTTGTAGCGAGCAGAAGAACACTTAGCAAAAAATCCCACATTTCTTTAAAGGTTCTAGTGCATTTCTCCAGTTATCAAGTGGGTAAAGCAAAAGCAGTACAGGGCCATCAACTCTTCATATACAATTTTTCCTGACAGAAGAGAAGCTTAGAAATATTTAGAGGTATTTTCATTCAAATATGTTCTCAAATATTTTCATTAAATGTTTTCTAATTTTCTAGAGCTTATCTGAATTATTCATATCAATTTTCACTACCCAAGCATAAAAACGCATGTTTTGAGTTATTAGCACAGTGTGAGAAAGAAGCCTTTTTGAATTCCAAGAAGATTGACCTGTTTTAAACTGAAATGTCATTTAATTTCATTTAGAAATTAACTTTCTCAAATGAATGTATTTATTGACATGATATTATTTAGGTTCTGGTGGGAAGTACTGTGCATTTCCTTGAAACAAAAATAAGACTTTTGCAGGGGCATTTAGTGAGACCACAACTTTACAACTGGTACCAAGTAGTCCACAAGAAAATAGACAAGGATTGCATGCCGTGCAGTGCGAAGGGCCGAATCATGCCACATCTAAGCTCACAGATGTTACAAAAAACAGGGGAAAAGATCAAGGAGGAAAACACAATTTTGAGAGGAAGATACAAGAGACATGGCATGAATACTGGGGGAAAAAAAAACATAGCCAAAATGAAAGCCATCAAAAGTCATGGGATGCCATCAAGTGCAGGGACATGGACCGAAGATTACTCAATCAGTTCCCATTGAAATCGCAAGATTCTGTTTCCCTTCCTGAAAGGAAATGAAAAGTCATGCCGAGCAGAACACAAAATTGCCACAACATGGCTTCCTCCACAGCTTTTTCCTTTGAACCAGTCTTACTTCCAGGCTGGTTTTACTGCCCAGGCTTAGGGTTATGCCTAGGGTTAGGGTTTTGAAAGCAGAAAGCTCAGAGCTCCATGCACACTGCAGCTGCAAAAAGCATGCCAAGGAGAACAGAAACCTGCCACAACATGGCTTCCTCCATAGCTTTTCCCTTGGAACAAACCTTAGCCCTAGTCTACTTCTACTGCCTAGGCTTACAGTTCTGGAGACGCCATGGGTTAGGGTTTTGAAAAGGAAATGGAATTTCTTGTCCAGAAGGGAAACAGAATCTTGCGAACCCAAAAAGAAAGGCTTACAAACCCTCTGGAAAGGGGATAGGATCAAATGAAATGCAACAGAAAAAAAACCCAGAAAATTGGGACATTTAGTGACTTCCAGAAAATGGTCTGGGAGGAAATGAGTTGCAGAGAAAAGGAAAAAAACATGCCAAAACTAAGCTCACAGCTGCTGAAATGGAAGGGGAAAAAGCAAGGAGGAGAACACAACTTTGAGGGGAAGAGAGGAGAGACATTGCATGGATACTGGGGAAAGAAAAATTCATTGTTAAACTGAAAGCCATCAAATCGATTGGGATGCCATCAAGTACAGGGACATGAACCAAAGCTTGCCAAAATTCATCCTCACTGAAATTGTGCAAACAGAAAAGAAAGACTTAAACACTCCGGAATGTCTGGAATGGTGATAGCATCAAAGGAAATGCATTGAAGAAAAACAAAGAAGAAAATTAAGAAATATAATGACTACAAGAAAAAGGAGCAGGATTACAGCAGGTGCAGTGCAAGGGACCAAAACATGCCACAACTAGGGGGAAAAATCAAGGAGGAAGACACCTTGGAGGAAAAGACCTAAAGGACAAGGCATGCATACTTTAAAAAATAAAAAAAAAAAAAAAAAAAAAGGAAAAATCTTCCCCAAAGTCAAAGCCATCAAAAGGCATGGCATGCCATCAACTGCAGGGACATGCACCAAAGCATGCCCAATTGATCCCCACTGAAATCACAAGATTTCCTTTCGGGAAAAAAAAATTCCTTTCGGGAAGGGAAATGAAATCTTGCGGAACAGGAAAAAAAGACTTACAAACACTCTGGCAAGGAGATATGATCAAATGAAATGCAATTGAAAAAGAAACCAAAAAAAACCCTAAAAATTGAGAAATTTAATGAGTACTAGAAAGTTGTCTAGGAGGAATTGAGGTCCAGTGCAAAGGACCAAATCAGGCCAAAACTAACCCCACAGAGGTTGCAAAAGCAGGGGGAAAATCAAGGAGGCAGACACAACATGGAGGGGAAGATATGAGGGACACAGCATGGATACTTAAAAAAAGTTTTAAAAAAAGAAAAATCTTTGCCAATGTGAAAGCCATCAAAAGGCATGTCATGGACTTTTTTTTAATTCTTGTTTCTATATCATAAACTTAGGAGAACTCATTAATTAATAAAGTTTAAGCTTTAAAGTATCTGTTAATATTTTCACATGGAAAAGTCCTGCCTTGTGAGGGATTAACAATGGATAACAAGCATTTGTCAGCAGATTTTCACTGGCCTCCAAATACACTCTAAATCTTTGATTCGGTTTAGTGCAGGCAGCTTAAGCATTCAGAATTTTTATGCATGATGTTCCTGGAAGAGATGTGTGTGGACAAAGAGCTGTGCTCTCACACATTTCACAGAAAACACATTTCTTGGTGTTTTACTGCTCTGGGAGTGTTCCATGTTTGTTACAGCTGCTAAGGATGCTCCAGCTCCTTCATCTGTGGAGAAGTTTTTCCAAGCAGTGGCTGCTGGCACTCTGGACTAAGTCTTCTCCTTAGATGGATTAAAACACTTTGGCAGAGAAACTTGAGTGTTGACTAGCCTTCCCATCTAGTCCTTCTCTCCACCACCCATGGAGCCTACAAAAAAGCTCTCATGGTGGTGGCTGTGCTGTGGAAGTCAACATTTGGGCTCACATAAAAGGAGCACAAGAACCAAAAAGAAAGCACAAGTACAAGACAGCCTATGAATGTGAAGAAGACAAAACCTGCAGCGTATAGCTTTGTCTCCCTGTGATGGAAGGTGGAGTAGCTACCCCAGTGCAGCAGTTTCTTATATATGGCTGGGAACAATGAGCTTCCATAACTCAGATCCTGCCATCCCTGAAATCTGCTTCACCTTATTTGCACATTTTTCCAGCCACTCCTGATGTCAGGTGTGTGACCAGTTGTCCTTTCCAGTCTGGTTCTCCACCAGCTTGTCCTGCAACCTCTGGCTTGTGGTGTCTGTGGCCCCAAATTGTAACTTCCCACTCATGTTTATGGAAACAGGTGGGGAGCTGGGGTTCTTGAGAGAGAGTTCAGTCCTGGATGTGCAGATGCCCACAAATCCACAGCATATGTGTCACTTTAATACAGGTATTGATTGAAGGGTAAGAATCAATCAAGGTTTAAACCTAACCCACAGCTATACAAGTGATGTCTGTGGCACACAAGGGGATTGCTTTGGTTGGTTTTGATAGCTTCTATGGTTGTTTCATGCCACAGCTGCCCATCTAAAAGAGCACTGGTTTCCTCTATGTCCTATGTCAGGTCCTAAGGCATCTTAGACCTACACATGGCTCCTACACATGGCCAACTAAGACCCTAACACAGAGAGTCAATGAAGAAGACATCAGATGAGTAAACATGAGGTGCCTACTTCAGAATTAATTGAGTTGTGCTCCAGGCTACTCTGGCTGGATTGGCAAGAACTGTCTATATGGAGAGAGCCAAACCAATGAGCTTGGAGCTCTCCTGCTCAGAGGTTGTTACAAAAAATGTGTTAATCTCAAACCAATCTCAAAGAGATCTCTCCAAACCTGTGCTACTGGCAGTTAGTTATGATTGGAGCTGGGGCATCACAGTCCCGCAGCTGAGCAAGTCACATGCATCCTGTGGTGTGCTGTGCCCCCCTGGCTGTCCCAGCAGTGGCACGAGGCAGAGATGTGATGCTGTCCTTTGGAAGTCAAGCTCGTACGAAAGTTATGTCATATGGAGTTGTGAGGAACAAGGTAATTCACTTGACTTTGCTAGTTCTGTTGATACTAGAAATGCAACCAGCTCTGCAAACAACTGGGATCAGCCTGAGATGTGAATTTCTAGGCTCTGGAAGTAAATTTTTAGCATGTCCATTCTTGTAGAAATTTCCATTTCATCTGCTGTATGTGACACAAGTGTTAACTAGGAAATGAGGTAACACATAATGGTTCAGAAGTGCAGTGGTGGAACATGAATGCTATTCTATACACTCAACAGGAGGGTTTTAAATATAATCATAATGGCACATTGTGAAACAAGCCATTAAATTGTACTTTAGCTTTCAAGTGCTTCAGGATAACAAGTTGCCACCATCAACATCTGGCATCGTAGCATTTTATAAAAATATAAAAAGACAACTTTTATAAATGGTGAATAATTATTAGAAAACCAGAGTGACAGTTTCGTATTCTACACAGTATTTCCATGCAATCAAGACCACAAACAAAGGTCCTCCACAAAACAAATGAGAAACATGAACAACTTTGGCAATGGTTTCCTTTGACCTATCAGTACAAATGCTGTCATGCCTATTTCAATTGCAAATCACAAGTCTGTAAAATAAAGAAAAAAAATCTATTACATGTGACAATGGAACAGTGCTGTGCACTTAACAGCCAAAGGATTTATTTCCTCTATCTAAGAGCACTCCTAAAAACATTATCCATAATCCTCCTGCATTGGGGACCTACATTTGGTGGGATAATCCCATAATGCATTTGTCCAGCCATGTGATGTCAATACTTAAGGCTTAATTTATGTAAGACTTTAATACAGCTCCCATGCAAATGTGTGAACCAAAAGATTTTGGGTAAGTATATGTATATATATAAAATACACTTAGTCATACTTGAAGTAGGTATGTTGAGTTTAGGACTGCTGACCTTAGAAGAATGCTTTGTTTTTCTGACTTCTCATGTTAGACTAGGAAAGCACTGGTATCTGCATAAGAAAAGTATTTTGACCTTAGTATCCAAATGCAATATTACTGTATTTCACTTTTCATAAAATTATCAAACCCTTTAGACTTGGTTTTCCATGGGAACATCAATATCAGTACTTTAAGGCCAACAGGTATTGTAGGATGCATGCATGCATGTGGGGACTTTACTAAGGAACCAAGTAAGCCCCATTGTAGATAACACTTGCATTCAATGCCCCACTCTGGGTCATCTCAAGAGATTAAAAAGCTCTGGGCTCACCTCCTGTGTAGGCACCTGTTCAAATGACAATCGCCTGGAGATCTGCTGCAGTCCCTAGGGATGAGGGATCCTTCACACATGCACCATCAGTCCTGCCCTGTGCACACAGGCAGCTGTTTCTGTGTTTCAGGTGTTATCAGTGGCCCACAAAGGGAGAGCAAAGCTCTGCAGCAGTGAGATTAGTGAGCTGGATGCAATGGCACAGCAGACATCAGGTAAGATCAACAGTAAGTGCAGTGTCCCATGCAAGAAGCAAGGATACATGAGACAGCAATCCAAAATGCAGAATTTGGTGGGAGGATTCCCTTGTGCTGACATGCTGTTTTCTCTGGGTGCCTGATTACCCATTCATTTTCATTCTGATTCTTGGTCTGTGTGTACATAGCACCAAACAGTGAGGTGCTTGTGTTCACTGGAGTACCTGGGTGCTATGGAAACCCAACTCAGTCTAAACCCAAAAATCTGCAAATTTCTAGCTATTGATAGAAGAGCTGTGGCCCTCATTTGTAATACAGTAAAAACATTATCTTACAAACAGTACATTATCCTAAAAACAGTACAAAACATTATCTTACTGAGAAAGCATTATCTTGTCTAACCATAGAATCCTTCAGCTCAGTGAACGTTCAGGTTTTGCTATAGGAATAGCCACATTTACACAGTCCCTATTCTAATTACTTTGATCCTTTCATTTTCTTGAAGTAAAGAGCCAACTTCCAAAAGCAAAACCAAGCAACCTCAGTGCTCTCCCAGGTTAATGTACTTGTCCAAGGCTGTTGTTATTATACTGCAAAGGTTCCATATTGCTAGAGTTTGGTACCTCCTCGATGTTTCTCGTAGGCAGCTCCTCTAAGCACTGCTACTTCCTTCTCACAGTAGCCAACAGACTCCAGTCCCCCTCAACCAACCAATCCACTCTTTTATAACATTCTTCTTCTTATTGTCTACTGCTATGGCCTGTTAAAGCCAGGCCTGTTCCTAATCTCTAATAATTGGCTCAGCTGCGACTCCTTAGGGGTAAGATTACTTTCTATACTACCTTTAATTTCTTATATTGTATCCCCCTACAAAAGACATTTCAAATCTTCACTAGTTGAAATATAGTCGCTGTCATGAAATTTATGTCAAAGAACTCAGTTTGGGTTTTGTCTCTTCCTGATTCAAACTAAACAGTGACAGTTTATTGTGGTTTGTTGGTAGACACATTCTTAGAAATATTTTCTATATGTGGAAAAAAAAATTTGGTAAATGAACATGATTATACATTTTATAAGACAACACAATAGCCATTTAAATATAAATAAGCTATTCTTTACATGTCAAAGAGAAAACATGAACAATAGTAACACAGTCCAACAGAAACAATGATCTTTTGTTCAAGTTATTACCATTACCTGAGCTGTAATAACCATTTAAGGATATACACAACGGTGTCAGAGATATCTACTGCACTGGCCCAGAGCTAATAATTGTGCAGGGCAGGAGCATGTAATAGCTGAAATTTCATTTCAAAAGAAATTTTTTTCCAGAAGAATTTACCATTTTGTGTTTATTCTCCCCCACTGAGCAAACTTCACTTGACGAAGTCTAGGGAAACTGCTGGGTTTTCTTTTTTTCAGGTAACATTTCTCCAGTCTCCATGTGCACAGGCTCAGAGACTGATGGCCTAAAGTGATGGTTAGAAAGGGGGAATTGCTGGATCCATTAGGTATTGTTCACATTGACATTGCTACAAGAACTATACTAATGATTTTCAGAGGAGGCAGGAGGATGGCTGGACGGCTTTTATCCTGGGGAATATAAGACAACATAATTTCATTGGCATTGCTTCTCTACTGCAGAGGAAAATTAAAAAACTTCATCTTGTGCAGTTTGCACTACTTAGCTGTAAGGGGAAACTAGGGCAGCTCTAAAACAAGGCCTGTGAAGGTCAGCAGATGTGCCAGACATTGTCCTCTTCATCCTAATGCATTAGAGAGTTGGATGTCTTTTGATCTGATACTTTAACACACCGAGGTTGGTTGGGGTTTGTGGTTACAGGAAAAAAACATAAAACCACAGAGCATGAAAGAATTGATTTGGAAGGAGGCTGATTTTCAGTGTCTTGCCAACACTTCAGTAGCTGGACAGTTTTACAGCTGAGGGAAGGCTTTTGTCACCATTGTCTTTAACCATCTGACTTATTTGCTCAGCTCCATTCAGTAATCCACCTACCCTCACAGAATTTGGAAAGACAACATTTCCAGGTTCAGCTGCTTGTCTTAGGATGGAGTGAATTACTCTACAAGGTAGCCTTATTCTAGATTACTATCTTATAAGAGCAGCCTGTTTTTCAGGTGAGTGGCATGAATCCCACCTAGAATGTGAACATCTAAGTCAGTTGTAGCCAACAAGAAATCTTCTGTGGATTCCAGTGAGGACTGCTCCACCATCCAAATATCTGAAAATCCTCTCTCTGTATCTGGCTTAAAAATACTGATGTAGAGGATTCTTACAAATTTAAAAGTTGATACTAAAGCTATCACTTGGCAGGAAGGGTCTCTAATGGCAAGCAGAAAAACTGGAAACAAGATGAATAAGACAGGAAGCAAAAATATCCTTCTTTTGGGTCAAGTCTGTGTCTTGTGCTAAAATGGAAGCCTGCTCCTGGAAGTGTTGAAATTTTGCTCCTGAAGGGGCTATTTATTCACTGAAAAAGATAAAATCTCCACTGAGTATTTTTTTTTCTTCACTAAACCTCCTTGGAGTTCTGTCCCCACTGTGGGCATCCTCTGCAGTCCTTGGGGTGAGTTTTGTCATTCCTGTAAATCATTTCAGCACCCAGAGAAGGCAGCTCTGCTCTCTGCAAGTACAGCACTGAGATGTCTCCAAGAAGAAGGAAAGAGGAGAGCAATATAAAGAGACAACCTTGTGATTGCATGTGGTGTTTCCTTTCTCTGACTGCAAAGAAACAAAACAGCACTTGGCCAGCTCAGCTGGGGACTGCATTCACCTCCTCAGCACATCTTCATCCCACTTCTGAGCTCCTGCAGGGCACCAGTTGTCTAAGGATGCAAGAGAACACAGCAACTGTGACACCTGCCAGGGACAGGAGGGATGTGTTAGCTGCCCTTCAGCAAGCAGCTCCCATTCCTACATTGTCCCTCTTTCCCATGCCTCAGTCTCCCACCATGAGCAATGTTCACACCTGGAATAAGCCTCTTCTTGGCTCCAAGATTATCTTTCCAGCCTGATAACCTGGTAGAGGTCATGCAGGAACAACTCTGCTGCTGTAGCCAGTGCATTATCCCATATCTGAGCTTGAACCTGAGCCAGGACAAGCTCCCAGGGCAGTTTCTCTGCCCTGGCTGGCAATAGGAAAGTCACAGGACTTCTCTGATGAACCAATGCTCTCAGAGTAGAATAGTTTCTTACAAAAGTAACCTGAGGTTTTTTTCCCTCTGCTTTCTTGAATTTCTGTCTCCTTCCCATCCTTCCTATCTCTCCTTAATTTGACTAGGATTTTAATTTATCCAACTGTGCTTTTAAGTTCCAAAAATACATTTATAATATGTGTACCATTTAAAACTACTGCTTGAATTATTTATGTAGACATTATTTAAAAAGGCATAATGTGACTTGGTTTTTTTTCCCTTGCAAGTACAAATACAAATAATTAGGTCATCAATCTTCTTTTCATAATAGAAATGATTGGGTGATTTACCTAAGCTACAAGGATGTTATAAGATATCTCTGACTGTAAAACTTTCAGTCCCCAGTTTTATAAGAGATGTCATGAGCTTTTCAAACTGATCAGATGTACACACTTGAAAAATATAAATCTTGAATATCCTTGGCTTTTGAAATCCATTTGGAGGTCATATTTTTAATGGCTTTTAATTTGAGGGTGAGTAAGCAAGCTGACAGATAAACACTCTAAGGGCCTGCAGGATGCATTTTAATTAGTCATGAACTGTCATGCTTCCACACAAAAATTATTTCATATTTGAAAAGACATTTGAAGATTCTAGGAACTAAAATAACTTCAGTCTGCACACTGATTTCTGTTCTTATGCTTGCCTTCAGCTCTATATTATCCCTGATAATTTAGAGACTTTTAGTGTCTTGGACATAAACACAGTAAGAACAATGGCAATTCAGCAGCTGTTCCTGAAGTAAGGAGGAAATTCTAAGCAAGAAGTGAGAATAATATTGATGTTACACACACACACACACACACACACACACACACACACACACACATATTAAAAATAATACAAATACAGAATTATAGAAGAGAAAGGCAAAATTCCTCTGCCAACTTCAGAACATCACAACAAAAATACATATTTTTTTCAAGAAAAACTGCATTTTTCTTGACATTATCAGACATCTACTATATATTTCATTACATAATGAAATATATAATAGATGTCTGATGATCAAGAAAGGAACAGTGAAACTTTCTTTTGAATGAGTTGCATCTTATGCTGAAGTTTACAACAGAGGATCTAAAAGTCATCTGGAATATTTGGCCTTTTTTTATTATTATTAAGTAAAAATTTGTTTGGGAGATTATTTTTGTTTCAGATACAGAATCTGCATATTTAGGAATCTCATTAACTCTCTTCAATAAGATTCTTTATCCTCTTTTCTGCACACACTTCTGTATGACATGTATTACTATATATAAATTTATCTTATAATAAAATGTGTAGTTTTACTAACGTTTTTACTTAATAGCTTCTGGCAGCAGAAAAGGAAAAAGGACCATGGTGAGGGGCTAGAGTCAAATTCACATTTTCATTAATATTGAAAAATAATCATTACATATAGCTGGGTCACTTGTATTATATGCTTCATCTGTATTGTATCTAGTCAAATAAATTTATTCATTGCACTGTGTTACACTTGTCAGCAGATACAAAGAACATTTTCAATTGACAATATATAATTTTCAAATTTTTGGAAAACTAAATTTTTCCAAGCTGTGTCTCTGAAATCCCCTTGACTGAGAGCAGAAGTCCTGTACTCCTCTTCAGGAACAATATGACCAAAATTCAGAAGGAGCTCTCAATAACTGATTTAGAAGGAAAATAACTTGGATCTGATTTTATTACAATGAGTTTCTCCAGAAGAATGTGTTTTAGCCTAAGATGCATTACAGCAAAAGTCAAAGCTAAGTATTCCATGTACCTGATCTAATTTATTTTTATAATTATATTCCAGTTATGTTTTTCCTTTTTTTTTTTAACAATGTTTCCCATTTATCTTGGCTAATAAAAACATCACTGTTTAAGTTTATAAACTACTGCTTTTACTCTGTGTGAAGATGAAATATGACAAAATAATTTGGGTTGATCCAAAAAAGATGTCTACTGGATAAGAGATATAGAGAGGAGCCAGTTTTATTTTATGGAAAGAATAATAAGAAACGTTAGATAAAAATAATATTCTAGCCAAAAAAGGGCAAGCCAAAATGTTCCTTTTGTGTTTTGAATATTTTCAATGACTTTTTACTAGCCCTGCACAGTATACAAATCTGTTTTCTAAATACCAACCCTGTAAACTCAGGACAGGATTAGAAAGCCAAGTTGTGGTATTTGTTGGCTTCTATACTGTCAGGAATAAAATAATTTTTTAAAAATTAACATTTTGCATTCTTGCACAGATCAGCATCTTTAAAATTCCAGTATTATTTGAACTCTGTGAAGGCACTAACTTGGTAATATTGAAAGAAATAAAATATCATTATTGATGCTGCATTTTTAGCTCCTTGAAAAGCACTAAGAATTTCTACTTATCTTTTCTCATGTAATTTTTAAAAACTATTTTTGTTATTCCAGGTACATTATACCATCTATCATCACTGATATAAACAAAACTCCACTGTAGTGAAAACAGTAAACCCTGTGGAGGTACAGACAAATATATTTATATATTCTGTACTATGTTTTGCTCTCTCCTACTATTTCAAAATTGCAGAAATGTACAGATAGTTGGGATTTCTAATCTCGATGTCCACGCACTTATTTTAACTATTAAAGAGTTACAATATCTGTGGTTGTGCCTGGAAATTCTTATGACTAATAAATCTAACTTTTATGAAATGGATAATGTTTGAGGAGGCTAATGGGCTGTTGTTTCAATAAAAGCATTATAAAACTGTACTCACTTCCTTGAAAATTCCTAATTTTTATTATTTCTCTCAGAGGCTGCAAAAAAAAGACATTCAAAAATCTTTCACCAGTACATGTAGCCTTTTGTGCAATTAGGATAGGGTTAGATTACTGTTGGTTTAGCTGTGATCAAAACTGAATTTTTGCCTGGCAAAACCAAACTAGTTTCTATGATTGTTTAGAACCACTTTACACCACTGAACCACCACTTTGACTACAGTCTGTCTTTTGTGATTATGCTCCTTCTGTCACTGAACCACCTCTAGTCTTATATTGCTGAATGACCTCTGCTGAGATATTTAACCTAAAGCAATTAACTTCAAACCTGTTCTTAAAAATCCTACCTTCCAGTTCATGCCTTGAACATTTATGCAAGTCATATGCTTTGAATGGGCCTGACAGAGCTAGTTCCCAGGAGTATAAAATATGCAAGAAAGAAATTCTGCATTCAGAAACCCCTTTTCCATCTCTTAAACCAAAATTACATAGGCTTTTATCTTGACACCCACCCAAGCTTCCCAGATGCTGCTATATTATTCATAATAAGAACAACATCCCCTTTTTCAGTGATTTCGTTATAGTACTGTAATTCACGCACACAGAAACAAAAACATGAAGATAAATGAATTCCTAAATAACACCTCATTTATCAATATACATTTATAAATGGATTTGGCATCCACATTTACAATTGTGATCTGAGAGATACCAAGAAAGCTGCAGATTTCTTGATTTTTTCTTTTTTTTCCTATCAGAAAAGTGTAATAACAAAAAATTTTTATGGGGGAAGGGGAAGAGGAAGAGAGTCAGTCATGAGCATTGCTCACACAGATATAATGATACAGATTTTTTTCAATTTGATCTTGGTGGGTACAGAAAACATTCTGAACAGTGAAAACTGGCTAATAATCCAGAACATGTGCTAATAACACAGAAAAACACAGAAGTGCTGCAGTGCATTTCTATGGCACTTTTAAAGGTAGACAGTTTAAACATTTTGCTGTTTTTACATTCAGAAAACTGTCTAGTGTATTATTCTTTAAAAACAAATTCAGTTTTCTGCTTAAAAATGTCAACATAAAAACAAGGTTGGGGACTAAACCCCAGAAGAATGTGACCACCAAGAAACTCACTCTTTAAACAGATCTAAGATAATAATGTAGCAATGTAGGATACAAAGGGAATTTCTAGCCCACAGGTGAGTTGACAGCTGGCCAGAAATTGGGGAATAGAAAAACATTTGTGTCCTGCCTGTCTGCTTCTGCCACCAAGCTGTGAACAGCCTGAAATAAGGACATGGGGCTCTTATGTACCCAAGTATTCAGTGGATCACAAAAATGTGAATTACTGTAACCATCATTCCTTTGTTTGCATGAACCATTTTGGGAACAAAGGAGTGACAGGCATTCATATTCATGCCCCATCTATTGTCTACCCTGTTTTCAAAGCATTGCTACTGCTGAACTATAAGTTCTGCACCCCTACCTCTCTGTCCCCCTGGCTCTCTCATCTGAAGTGTCTGATTTTTAGAGTGAAAAATAATCTCTGACTCATAGAGAAGCTGGAGCCGGAACTTTTTAGATGGATTTACCCTGACCAATTTGTCGCTTAATTCTTTTTCCTGTCACTGAAAACAGGTCCAGCTGACCTACTGCTGTGGAAAGCCTCCTCAGGGCCTCTCTTTCTTCTCTCTTTTTAACTTAGCTGAGCAAACATCTTCCAGATAATTCTGTATTCCTAACGGAATTCTTTCTCTCTCCTTTATGTGTGTGTGTGTATGTTTAGGTTTTATATGTTTGTTGGGGTTGTTTGTTATTGTTTGGGTTTTTTTCCTTGGATGCTTCCACACATGTATTATTTTACTAACAGAATTCTCATGAAGTCAGGGATCTTCTCTCAATATAATTTCAATGTCACACATCTGATTTCCCTTTGGCACCCTCTTGCTGTCTCTACTTTTTGGAGACTCTTATGTCTGCCTTTAAAAATTCTTAATACACTGAGAAGAAAGGAAAGCCTTATGGCTGTGGGGATGGATGAAAGAGGCATAAACACACCTCCTTTTCCAGATTTTTGTATCTTACATTTTTTTATTCACCTGAACAATCGTTGCTTCACTTTAGTTAGATACAGCTATTTAGAATATGATCATTTGAATATGTTCTTCTGTGTTTCTGATCAAAATAACACTAGACAATGGGCTTTATGGTTTGTTTGTGGTTAGCATACCACTGAACACATCTTATCAGAGATATATTACATAGATAAAAGTATGTATAAACAGTTTACTATGAACTGCAGACATCAAAGATTATGCTTTGTTTTATTTGAAAAGTGCTTTGATAAGCACTTTTCTTGGCTTTGGGTTCCACCACAAACAGTGAAATAATAATGAACTCTTGGCTTTCTCTCCAGCTACTTAGTCTAATATATTTTCTCCCCTTTATACACTATTAAGACATACTAAACTTTTCAAAATAATTGTGTTTTGCTTTTTACACATTTGCCATTGGGAAACCGGAATTTCTGAGTGATAAAGAGATGTTTTTCAACACACAATCAGATTTAAAAAAATGGAAATAAAAGAAAACAAGATGGAAAAAAGAGAACTTCAGAATCACTTGCATGCCAGGCCATGAGACAACTACACATGGATGCTTTTTTCAAAAGACTTCCAAGTGTCTGAGTTTATGATATCACAGAATTTTTACCAAATTGTACCAAGGACTGATGGCTTTAACCACTTTAAAATTACATGTGTGAAGTGAGCTACCTTCCTGGGCTCACTAGGAACAGATGACTACTTCTGAGGACTGGTCATCTCACACTTAGGTGTCTGAACTGAAAAGGTTCAGTCACTCTCTTGATATTCTGTCAACACTGCATGAAACCCTAAAAGGTTCAAAGAGTTGAAAGAATATGATGTGCTTAAATGACTAATAAAGAAGTTTTATCTCACACAGAACATTAAGGAATGGCTTTCTTCTGTCCAAGAAAAAAAGAATTACACAAATAATGGACTCACTTAGAAATGGAAAATATTGTTCCCAGGAAAACACATTTATTTTATGTCACTACCAAGTGGAAAAATTGCAAAATTGTTTTCCATGATTGAGTTAACCAGGGTGGGTAAAGATCCCCACCAACCTACCACTGCTGTTTACTTCTACTGTAAGAAACCACCCCCTGAGTCTCCGTGCAGAGAAAAAGCTGCCCATAGGTGGGCAGAAGGAGTAGGAATCAAGATGGTAGCACTCATGACAAAGCCACCACACAATTAAACCATGACCTGAAATCTTCCTTAGAGCTGCACTGCCTGATGTTTGGTAAACTGTGAGATAAAATCTAGCACTAGGCTCAAAGCTGGGGAGCAAAAGCTTAATTAAGTTGACTAACCCAATTAATTCTTTTAATTCTCAGTGCAAGAGACTTCATGACACTACAAGCTGCAGGGCTGGACACTGCTTGTGTATGATTTTATGCTCTGCAGCAAAATGTCAAATGTCCTAGATATTTCCATAAATTGAATCTAGTGCCAGTAGTGCCAGATGTATGTTAAGAATATATAAATATATAAATATATTCACTGTCCTAAAACACTGGTGCTAATTTTGTTTATGCAGATAAAACTCTGTAGTGATACAATTTTTGATACTTATGGAGATTTTTTAGCTTGAGGGGTTTTTATTTCTCTGCTGCTAGTCTGTGATTTATCATTCATCTAATTTACCAGTAGTGATATATAACTTGTTCCCACCTGCTGGCTTTTTCTCCATTAGATGCACTTAATGTTTCCTTTCTGCCAGAGCATCTATAACTGTAAAAGCTCATATTTCAGACCTATTAAGGGGTGGAAAGGTGATTTAATTTTCATTTCTTTGCTTTTTTCCTGGAACATAACAAACTTTTTCAAAATTAAGAGAGATCTTCCTTGGTAATTATCAATTGTTCATTTCTCTCAAGACAATGACAACTGATGCTATTAGCTTTCTTTAAACACACTGTTAATGCCTATATAAACAAGCACAAAAATTCATGCTGTAGCCACTGTAATGTCCTGATTTTTCCTGATGGCTTGCAAAATATAGAGTAGGAGGAGCAGCACTAGAAGGTGTACTTTGTATTATGAAATCTAATATTTGTGCCATGTTTTCATAATCCTGTTTTTCTGAACAAAATTAAAATAGTTATAAAAATGTGTATTTGATATGCAAATAATGCCTTGCACTTCACTGAATTACTGTAATGGTGACATAGAAATTATAATTCTACTCAGCTGAATACTGTAAAACTAGTCAAAATGCTTGATTGTGGCCCTACATTATGAAGAGATGATTAGTATATATTTTCATTCTATTCTTTAGGCTATTCCCTTGAACATGCACTTTGCTTTCTGTAGGCAATACAGGCTCAATCCTTTTCCCATTGGCAGCCAATAAACCTTCCCAAGAGATGCTGTTATTGTGGAAGGCTTGTAGGGTGTTTGTCTGCCAGATGTTTAGAAGGCTGGATTCTATATCTGACTATTTTTTACCACAGCCAGAGAAAAAATAATCAATTTTTGAACTTTGTAATAAGCATTGTCAGTCTGGGTCAGCATTTTTGACAGTTGAGAAGCTCTATTCAACACAAGGTGTTGAGATGATTATTCTTCTCTGAATAGGAAAAGGAAAGTAAAGGGCAAAGGAAAAAAAAAAACCCAAATGACAGAGGTTTGATGACCTCCTCTTGCAAAATGTGACATGAGTAACAAAGACAGCACTGTGCCTAGTAAGATTAATATCATTGTGCCAAAATACAATTCCCCAGGCAACTTCACCCACAGTTTAAAACAATTTGCCTAGGAGCACTATCTTCTCAGCATCTTTGGGACAGTGATGTTTACAGACACATAAAGCATTCCCCCAAGTGGTGGTTTAACACTAACAATCCATTAAGAACATGCACTGACAAAGCCTGTACAGATCATTACCATCACCCCACTGGCCTCTAAAAGACCTTTGAGTCCTACTCACAGTTCAGCATCTCCAAAAGAAATACTACAAAGGAAGGAAACAGGAAAATTCACTCAAAATTTCCAAGACATATGAAGTTTTTTAGCCTCTTCTCTCACAACTCCTCAGTGAGAATTTGGTTCATAGGAACAAAGCCACAAGCACCTTCCAGGGGACTGTGTGGTCTCAGAGACACAGGAACACCAGCTACATGAGGATGTCTGTCCATACCTCACTTCATATCAGCTTCTCTAGAGGCCTTATTGGAAGGCCAAGAGGGTGAAGAGGAGTGGGGGCAGATCTTTCTGGTGTAATGCAGGAGATGCAGGCGGCCCAAGAGGCACCTTAAGAACCAGATTCTGAAGACCTTGTTTATGAACTAAGGTGTGGTACTGGTTGGGGTAAGATTATAAACTCATGGTGCTGCCCAGTGGTGAGCAGGGCCACATTACCACTTTGAGCTCACCTCCAGAAGCAGTGACACAACTTCTTTCAGAGTACTTAAAGATCTAATTCCAATTTACTCTTTTTTGCAAAAGTCCTTTTAAGGGCCCCACCTTTTGAGGAGTGGTGAAGAGATGACATAATCTGCCCTTTTTGTGTTGCTCAGCATCTCTGAGGTGGTGCCACATGGAGGTTTTCTGCAAGAGGGACAGTTTTATCCCCATCTGAATCTGAGTAAAGGCACAGCTTGTCACCCAGCCTCCTTTGCATCCCTTGCATCTTGTGTCCCTTCTTCTTAATTCCCTCTGACACTTGGGGTGTCTATCAGCTTTTTCTTTCAATCTCTTCAGGACAGACCTCCTGCTGGAGACTTCCCATCAGGTGGAAGAAGATTCACAGCACTAACAGGAACCTTCCTTGGAGGGGCTTTGACTGCTTTTTAGGCTATGCACTGTATGCACTTTCTGGGTGAACAGACAATTTTTCAACAAGGGTATCCTGCAGCATATGATGGAATTAGAAGACATCTCACATATTAACATCATGATTTGAAGTATAATTTTGTGCCATGAATAGGCCATCATTTGTCATTAAAAAGAGAGAGAATGATTTGCAGCTGAAAATGTTTTAATTATTTCTTCTTGAAATTACTTGGTCATTCAGCATCTCACACTATGTTGCCTATTTGATAGAAGGAAACAAATAACATCAGTAAGATCTTAGGAAGCTAGATAATGAGATCTCCTGGTATCAGTTCTTTAGTTACACTCATCTTACAATTTCTGATCTAATGTTTAAAGCTCACCAGTTGGTCTCAGTGTTTGTAATAGATAATACACAGAACTTCAGAGTCTTAAAATGAGAGCTGCTGAGCGCATCTCTATTTTTGTCTTCATAGCTCTCAGGCTTTTTGCATGGAAATAATTGAAGGTTATGAGAACTTTCACAAAAATGAACAAACTAATTTTAACAGCTGATTTAAAACTCTTGGTCTAATATGGTAATGTTTTACTGATGTGGAATGTGTTTGAAGTAGAGCTGTATAGAGATAAAGCAAGGCGGATTTTAGCCTTAACTTCATTTAGTAAGCCCATTCTCCCAGTTACAGACAGGTTCTTGCATGTCTGCTTAGTACAGTTACTATAGAAATAATTGAACATATCTATTTGCACCTTCTTCTGTTACTTCCTTTAGGGTCTGCAGAGTCATCCTCTCATTTCTTGTCTTCTTTTTTTTCAAAACTGCCTACAGGACTCCGACCCTTTGACAATTCTTTTTTGATATTTCTTCTTCTGGTGCTTTTTGAAGTTAATCACTTCAGCTCACTACAAAAACAAAAATAAGATCAAGTGCAATCAAGTAATCCAAATGACAGTTTAAAGTATCTTCCCAGTCATAGACTAAAATATTTTTTCTCCTTTCCCTTTTCCATTGTAAGATATTTTCATGTTGTTTATTTGAATCTGAATCTGAGTACATTCTCATGCAGCTAAGGTCTGGAAATTGGCTTCAGAAAACCAGCAACCTGCAGAAATGCTCAGACAGAGCAAAGGCCATTCTTACTGCCACCAAGCCACCCGTAGCTCAAACCTACACATGAGTCCAGATTCCCTGACTGCAGCTGGAGGATGAAGCCATGGAGAATGGAGCTCTCCTGGCACAGCAGGGTAATGCCCCTTGCAGCAAACCTGGCCTTTCTCTGCAGTATTCCTATGGCCACAACCTGAACTGCTTCTTCTGAAAATTTAACCCCAAACTTCAGCACAGTAGTCAAATGTGTTGTTCTCATATATTTCATGACACAATATATAAAGGGAGGTGAGAGCAGCACCTTGTGTCCTCTGGAGACTGTGCATTGCTGGTCAGCCTGCAGGTAACATCCAGAGGTATCAACACCTTTGTAAGAGAGACAGCTGTGAATTTCTAAAACAGCTAACAGGGACAGGAAAAATATTTTAGCCACTGTTTCCATCTATCCAGCCAGGATTCTGGTTGTTTCGGAAAAAACTTGTCCCTCTGGTATTAGTGTGCAAAGTGTCTTGTGCAAGGGAACCTTGGTGCCTCAGTAGAATCCCTAATTTTCTACAGTTGAAATACCCATGCTGTGCACAAATAGGCTAAAGGTTTCACACTACAGCTTCCTAATGTATTTTTTCAAATGCTATAACAGCCTTTTATTCTTTAACTGCTCTTTCATTTGTTAATTTTTTTCCTTTAAGTAAAGTTTGCCAAGGAGACTATTCTAACATGTATATCAGACATGAAAGCATTCATGTTTTATTTATAATCCTGACTATAAATTTGCTTTTCCTAGTGGGGTTCCAAAAGCCAACTACTTCATTTTCCCATTCCGAGTGGAAGTTTTGTATTCATTTGTAGCAGAGATTTGTGAGTCAAGTTCAGCAGTGGGAAAGCAGTAGCAGCCTGCAAACACAGCAAAGTGCATAATGAGCATATGTACCTGAACTACTGCAACACTTCACAGCAATAATATTACTATTTAAAAAAATCTGAGCTTCCAAAAAAAACCCACCACACCCTGCTACAGATAAAACAGGCTCTTTCCCAGAAAATATTATATTTATTAATATACTATCCCAGAAAATATGTAATAGGATGGTATCTTTTCAGCACCTCTGAGAGGCATTTCCATGGGTCTCTTAGCCAGAAATGATATTCACTGTATCAGCGGCTGGGGCAGAGTGGTGATGAGAAGCTGCGGTAGCCGTGTGACCCCTGCTGGCAGGAAATAATTAAGAGTTAAACGTGAGAGGAAATGAGACTCTGATTGTAATGAATGACACGCTGTGACTCAATCAGTAACCGACATAAAGATTTGCAGTACCAATAGAAGAAATAAATAAAAGCTCCTGTCGCTGTGAAACGGAAGAGAAATTATTAAAAATTCTTCATTTAAAATGTCATTTTAGCATTTCACCAAGAGAGGATGAAAACCTCTGCTAGCCACCTCTGCACTAGACTTGTCCTGATGTGTTGTGCCTCATATTCATCCCCAAGAGCCAAACCCATCTGTGATACAGGATGTGCTGACAAACTGCCCCTCCTGGAGCTAAGGCAGCGCTCAGAGCTTCCCTTCTGTCCCAGTGACGGCAGCTAACCCAGGCCAGCATCCAGGCTGCTGCAGGAATGTCTGAAACAAGAGAAGACAATGTGCAAATGCCAATCTTGGATGTGGTTACTGGAGTTTCCTAATGATTTTGGCCACTACTACTGGCCACAACAAATCCAGGCCTCAGTGGCACAGAGTTGAGCGTGGTCCAGAGCTGACACCTACCTCCCAGATGGATCACACTGAAGTCAATAGTAAGCTATAGCATATTTCACACTGCACTTTTTCTTGAAGCCAAGTAAAACTTAGGAGGTACAGGAAGGAAAATGCTCCAACAGACTGTCCGTGCTCTTGTTGGTGTATAACATTCCTGTTAGCATATAACAAATACCTTAATTTGGATTACACATTATTCCCCTTTCAAAACACAGTAGATTTCTAACACACTTAGACTAGCTCCATGTTGAAAAGCTGTCATGCATTTTATTGGTAATTTGCATTACTAAGCCTGAGACTGACTCATGCCCTATCAGTCCAGTGCTCCAGACTCTCCCTCCTGTCTGGGCACAGCCACTGAAACACACTCCCAAAATGAGGACCTTTTTCCCACGGAGAGGTCAGCTGAGCTCTCTGCTATAACTCACAAAGTTATTTTCTTCTCTGAAATATCTACAAGGTAATGAGGTTCAAAGAAAAAAAAAAGAGAGAAAAAAAAAGAAAGATGGATGCAGCTGAAATAGAAAATAACAAATACAAAGAGTTTAGTGCAGCTAAATTGCATCTGCCATTTACATGGGAGGAACAACCCCAGGCAGCTTTACATGATGGGGCCACCCAGAGATGAAAAGCAGATATGCAGAAAAGGACCTGGATATTCTGGTGGTCACTAAGTTCAAACCAGACATATACCCTTGCCATCAAAAGCCCTTTGCCACAAACCCTACAAAAGCTGGCTTTTGTAAATCATCAAAAATCATCAAAATTGGTAAATTTTGGTAAATTGGTAATTGACTGGTAAATCATCAAAACTGAAAGCTCATCGTGTATAGCAAATACTTACATTTCTGGTATTGCTCATGCAGCTAATTAAAATTACTGCATATTTGCCAGACTAAATGTATATAATCAGTCCCACATCCCCATCCCTTCCCTCAAGTCTGCCAATTCAGTGAGGGTCAGTCTTTCCCAGTTTTTAATCCACTGATCATTCCAAAACTCCATTTCACATACCACCTCCATGTTACAGAGACCAATATACAAACAGTTTTACACATCTTGCAATCCCAACTCACAAGGTATGTGTTCCCACATTCCGTAGAGAGAGGAGACATGGAATAAATAAGATGTATTTCCTGAAGAAGATGTCCAAACAAGAAGCTGAAATCAGCTATGTGGGAGTTAAAAAGCAAGACTGCACAGAGAGGACAGAAGAAATTACTGGTTTTCCATGCAGGTTGGACATCCTACAGGGCTTTGACTTCCAGCAGGGGTAGAAACAAACCACTTTAACTCATTAACCAAGGGCTGAACTTGGATAAAGAGTAATGAACTTGGGTGAGCTTTTTGGTCTAGCAATTTTACACTAAGTTTTCTTAAGTTTAGGGAAATTCAATATGACAAAGAACTGAACTGCCTCCTGCAAAAACTCGTGACAAAGCACTACAAGGCAAACACATACTGCAAGTAAGACTGGTGACTTATTAAAGACATCACTCCTCAGGTGAGTCCCAAGAGCTGAGGCAGAAATTTTGATGCATTAATGGCATTCAAAACAGAGCTATCCCTTCACTCAGTGAGCTGGAAGGGTATTTTTCATTTATTTCTCATGTGTGTTCCTGCTTCTGCATCTGCACTCTAGAGATATAGACACTGAATATGTGCTTTCTATAAGAAAACTCCTCAGGAAAATGGCAATGAAGAATGACTTTTATAATTGGTGCTAATATATGCATGGAAATTGCTGGTCTTAAACAAGCTAAGCAGGGTTTGGAAATATTACAGCATTTCTATTTGGTTGTGTGTACAACAAGCTGTTGAATGCTATTCTGACAATATTTGCAGAGTAAATATTTCTTTGTCTTAAACAAAAAGGCAAATATTCTGCAGATTTGTGGGCTTGCAGATTATGATTATTAATTAATATCCTCAGTGTAACTTTGGGCATTGAATTTCTTAAGTATAGTAGTCTACAAAAATAAGCAAGCAGAATTTGTTTATTTTTGGACAAAAATAATATGAAACTTGAATTTAGCTAGCCCTCACTGGACATATGTGGTTTGGCCATGCATATCAGTAGAGTAGGTCCATTTTATAGAACAAGTTTATAAAGGAAAAATTAAAATTAAAAAAAATTAATAAAGATATAACTGTTCTCAGTATAGATTATTTCAGAGGAACTAAAAACCCATGACAGGTGTATTGGTGGGCAGAGACAAGTTAACAGCTGAGGTCACCCAGACAGAAGTCTTGCCACCAGAAAGAATGTTTGAGTTCCCACATATTATCTTGTGTCAGGGTCACAACCAGCAGACAACCCAGACACTGATGACCATAAAAGCATCGTGACAGGAATCAGCCAGACATGGTTTCTTTTGTCTCTTTTCACTCTTTGCACATTGTGATTTTACAAATGCCTCTCTACCCTTTTAGCTGTTTTGCTGGTTTTAGCACTTCTCCTATCACAACACTTCATGTTGCCATTCCAAATCAATTCCATTCCTCTCTGCTGGATTTTCTCTTTTCTGACCTTTTCTTTTCAGAATGAATGAAGACAGACAAAAACAGGCATATGACTGGAGCAGTATGTCCCCACTTACAGCTAATCAGCAATAGCTGCAGTACATTCAATTCACACTTGAAAAAAAAAAAGGTAATTTAGATTGATTTTCAAGGGAAGCTGTGCTTGGAAAACAATAGACTTCAATTTTCAAAGATATAGTAAGAGAGACTAAGAACTCATTACCACAGCTCTTCTATTATCCTTCCTTCCCCAAAAAATAAAAATTGAACACTGCTTTGAAACAACCATCAGAGGGTGCATATACATCATGAGTTTGGTTTGATCCCTATTTTAGTGTTGGGCCTGGTACATTAGCTGCTCATACACATAAAATGTGTTCATTTCAACTCTGGGACCCAATTTCTCCCCTGAGGATTCAGCCCCAGTCTAAAGGATGTGGGCCAGATCTCATTAATTAGTCTGAAGGAGCTCATAGAAATTGCATGAATGTACTTGAAGCATTCTTTTCCTAAAAGAGGAGGACTGACCCTTAAAATTTATAGACTGATCTGAGTGTGAAGGATATTTCTATCTCTGTCGATAGATGCTTTGAGATAAGAATGGACTTGGAAGGTGTAAAGAATTTTTTCACTTCCTACTACATAGCCCATGGAAAACAAATCAGAGAAGAAGGATTTAAAATATAAATGGGGTAGTTACAAATAAGTTATATTCAGATTTGTCTGTGCAATGGTCCAGATACCTCCCAGTCATACGTTTTCAAATGTCAAAAACTGCTATACTAAAATTGACCAGAAACTTTAAACTATGACAAGAATCAATCAGGAGAAAACCAAGAACAAATGCAAAAGTTACAATCATATGATTTTGTGGCTTTGGAAGTTCTCATGATTACTGATCTAGCTGTGATGATATTTCTATGGCTATTAAAGAAAGAAACTCAAACGTGTCTTTTTTTTTACACTTCACACAGAATGTCCAGAAATAAGGCAAAAGTTCTCCTATTATATAAAAAGAGACAGGAATTTTCTCTTGGAGAAACTCACTGGCATGTATGAGGCTGTATTTCACAATCCTGTTTCCCATGGTTCAGAATTTTACTGAAGTCAACAGGGAGGTGAAGCACCAAGTTTCATCTTCAAAATTTGGCTGTATTTCATTTATGGTTGCCAAAAGAAAGAAAAAGCAATATTGTTATTTTAGAGGGAGAAATTAAATTTTCCACTCCACTCTTAATTAAAAAAAAAAAAAATTGAGAGTTAGTAATGTTTTTTTAAAGCAATCTATTGCCACACTGAAACCAAGACAGAAAATCAAAAACTGAGAAGTAGCAATCTGATAATCTGTTTGGTCTTTCATTCC